>NC_087495.1:5135508-5482344 GCF_036417665.1 Passer domesticus | reverse complement strand
TCTTTCAAGATCCGTTGCACTGGAGAGGTTAATGGCCTAGAGTTGGATATTTTTACATAGTTCTCCTGCTCAACATCACCCTGAAGTGCTGTGCACATCTGTGGAGGAAAGTGTAAGCTGGCACACGTGATGCTGTTTTCTGCTTCATGGCCGTGTGCTGTTTTCATAGAAAAATTCAGTAGACCTAAATTAGATGCAGAACTTAAGCCAGTTTCCTAAATGCATGGTATTACTGAGTTATAACCAAACAAGTATAGATAGGAATAAGAAATTACTAAATTATGGGGTTTGCAGTAGGGCAAAATACTCATTTAGCTTCTAAAGCAACTCGTTTGTGTTGGGTTTTAATGCCAGTTTCACGGTTCCATCTCCCAGCAGATGCTAAAATTGGGCTCTTCTGATGACTCAGAACTTTGTTCAAACTCTATCACAATTTCCTTTGAGGACCTGGAATTATAAAAATATATATTTTAATTGTTATTGGTTGGAGTTTCTTTCGTATGTAATGGTTTCTTCAATAATTGAAGTTGACTTCATGCAGCCCCACAGGACATACCCAAACTGGCCAGAACAGTCATGGGGGTTTTAACACAGATTTTCTTTTTTTATGGGGGGAAAAAAATGAGAGATAAATGACCTGCATGTAAACTTTTTCATGTGATACAACTGCAGTTTTATTAAGTGACTTTTTAATTCCAAAATTTATTAAAAGACAGTGTTCCCCTTTACTTGTTCTCTATCTTTATATCCATCTCTTGATCTAACACTATTTATCACTCCTTTTCAGTAATGGTTGCCCTCACTTTACCTTCATGCAATGCCTTTTTCAACTCTTCAGGGAGCATTCACTTGAGTGAAGAATGTTTTAGAACTCCATTTTTAATATTGTCAGGAGCTACATCAGAAGAGACGGAAGTGTAGAAGCAAAAATAGCTTTATTTTGTCACACAGGAATGTAGTACCACCTTGCACAGACAGTTTCCAGTCTAGTAAAGCCTTTTCTTGGACCAACCCAAGCTGTAGGACAAGTATGAGGAGCCAGAAGAGGTTTCCTACATTTGGTAGTGCCGTAGGTAGATCAGTTTCTGAGGATGGAACTTCTCTCTGCACAGTGGACATTCTGCCTACAGAAAGAAAAGGGAGCAGATGGACATACTGAATAATGTAAAAAAATCTGAATAGAACTGCTTAGCTACTTCTAGAACATAATTTTTCAGTGCCAACTGTGGTGCCAGCTCCCCTGAGCTGGCCCAGTGTAAAGTGCTCACCTTACCCATGCCATTGTCATTGTATTTCAGCAGCTCTGGGTGCCCAGGGTGGCAGCAGCCAGGCTGGGGGCACCTTGCAGCGTGGCTGTGCTGTGTACTCACCCTGGTGCTGCACCAGGCAGTGATGCACTCCCAGCAGAAGAGGTGCCCACAGGGGGTGGCTGTGCTGTGCCTCCTCTCCTCCAGGCACAGCGTGCAGCGCGACTGGCGCCCGGCCGCCGCCTCCTTGCTCCTGCTTCTAATTAACACAGGGGGGTTAATTGCACTCAGCCTGCCTGGCAGAAATGCTGGGTAACACATCCTGAGGTAAAACCCGTGCTCAAGTATCAGCCCTTCTCATGAAGGCCTCAAAAACACCAAAGCATGAAGTCCAAGACACGCACGGAACAGCGAGGAATTAATTGTGCTAATTAATGAAATGTTACATCAGACTGTAAGCTGAATTGGGGTGTCACTCCTGTGCTGTCCCTTTTCATGACAGCTGTGACATTCCCACCTCTTTCCCAGGAATTAAGAAGCACCTCTTACTTCTGGTGCGTGAGGTTGCGGTGCAGCCTCCACTCCTGCCTTGCTCTCTGCTTCTGTTTGAAGCTGTACATCTGAACTCCAACGGTCAGCAGAAGGTGGAAGAGGGAAATTATTCCAAGAAACTTGTAACTTGATCGGATGCTCTGATCTTCTCCTTGCAGGCCTCCAAAATGCAGCTACAGAATTCAGAGAGAGATGTTTTGTTACTGTGGTTTTAGGAAACTGTTCCTCCTCTCCCCATCTGCAATAAACTTGATTTGAGATTCTCATAATGTCAAAAAAATTGACATTTTAGGACTTCTCAACCAGGAGTTGTAACCACCTTCAATCAGCTGGATGTAGCTGCTGTCTGCCCATAAAAATTGCAGCTTTAATTGGTTTGGTTCTCTTATGTATCTCTGAGCAAACAAACACCTCTTTCCTGCACTGATGCTGGGAATTGTTGAGAACTCTTTTATCTGTACACACTTCTGAGCCAGTATGGCTGATCTTTTTTTGTAAAGATACAAAATTATCTTCATATAGAAAAGTGCTACCTAAATGTGTACTGGGTGTTGTTCAGAACAATACTTCCTGTAGATTTATCAAGTCACCTCTCACTTCCAGTGTGTTTGTGGCAGACAGACTGAAGTTACAAAGGTAATTAACTTGTGACACCCCATTGATGTTTATTACCTGTAACCTCGTGACTGCAGAGACTTGTCACCCCCAACATTAAGCAAAACCTTCCCTCTCACCCCTCTGCTCTGCAACAACAGCCAAATTCCTTATCCCTTTTATACACGCAGCACCCCAGAAGAGGCCAAAATTCTGCATTCACACCTTGCACCAAAACCACTTACATATGAGATCCCCGTGACCCTTTTGGACAGGTGATAGAACGTGCCCTGGATGTAGAACACTGCCAGGTGGAGCCGGTGCAGCAGGGGGATGCATTTTTTAAGGACATCCACGACTTGGGAGGCTTTTTTCTTCTGCTGCTCCGTGAGCTTCCCAACCTGCTTCCGAACCCAGCTGCGAATGAAGCTCCTGCTGGCAAAGCCGAGTGCTGGGGGGTTCTCTGGGCTCCTGGATTCCTCTGCCTCCACCTGGAGCTCGTGTTCCAGGTGCAGCAGTGCCTTTTCCAGGCAGTAGGGTACCACGGTGTGCAGGGAAATGAAGAGAGCCCGACGGAGGAAAGAAGGCACCTTCTTCTTGCTTGGGTCAACCTGAATGATGTTCACATACTCTTCTCCCAGAGTCTGATAACCTAAATGTGTGCAACAGGAAACAGGGTGAGAGGGCAACTGCAGAGTCATTCTGGATGTGCTGAGCAGTGGGGACGGGCTGTTCAGGCTTTGGAATTTGGAAATAGTTATTTTTTGTTGAATTAAGTGTCATGGTGACATCCACTATCTGCAGTTTTAGGATTAAAGCACTTTTCATGGTGTCATCTATTCCTTGCTTTTTAAAATATTGCTTTTAGAAGAACATCTATCTGTTGATAAAGTGTGTTTGAACACAACTCCAACAATTTTGTGGTTTCATATTTATCAGAAGACATATCCAAACCAAACCAACCCCCAGGCTGGACAGAACTGCTGTTCCCAGTCTCAGCTGGTGATCACCAGCACAGCACCCGCAGCGCTGGCTCCCCAGCTTTCTGATGCTGGCAGAAATGATAAAAAAAAATAAATGACAGAGAAGGTTACCTGACAGCGTGGTCAGCACGAAATAGGCCACATCGGAGAGCAGCTCCACCTCCCTCCTCCACGCCAGCCACGGCCGGGCACCTGCGGGACGGGGCTGTCAGTGCACCAGAGCCGGGCTGCGCCGAGCCGAGCCCTCACGGGAATCCCTCACGGAAATTCTCCCTCCCACCCACACCCACACCCGCCAGGGCTCGGCGTGGATCCAACCCCGCGCGGGCGTTACCCGCCAGCCCCCGCAGCGCCGTGCCGGCCCCGCTGCGCAGCCCGGCCCGGTAGAGCTCGTCCTTCTGCCCGCAGCGCACCAGCCGCGCCGGGCCCGCCGCCGCCGCCATGGCGGGCGGAGCGACACCGCACCTCGGGCGGCACCGCGGCCCCGGCGGCGGCGGGGCACCCGCTGCCCGCGCAGGGATATCCCGTCAGCGCGGGGCGGGAAAAGGAGCGGGAAACGCCCCCGGTGCCCTGAGGGGAAAAAAGGGCGGGAAAAAGGGCGGGAAACGCCCCCGGGGCCCTGAGGGGGAAAAAAGGGCGGGAAAAGGGGCGGGAAGAGTGGGAAATGGGTGGGAAAATGGGAGGATGGAGCTGGAAAAGGGTGGGAAAAAGTGCCGTGAGGGGCGGGAATGGGAGGGAAGGGAGTGTTAGGGGAGGGAAAAGGGGCGGGAAGAGCGCAAGGGGAGGGAAGAGGTGTGAGGGGTGGGAAAAGGGGCGAGGAAACGGACCGTGAGGGGCGGGAAAAGGGGCGGAAAGGGGAGGAAAAGGCTGTGAGGGGAGGGGAGAAGGGGGGAAAAGTAAAGTGAAGGAGCGGCGCGATCGCAGCTGAGGTGCTGAGAACGGTAAAAGTGAGATCTAGGATGTTTCAGAACACAGTTCACAAGGAGCACACCGAATCAGCTCTCCCCATGTGCACTCCACAACCTTGTACAAAATCTCCTGCCCTTCCGCAGCTTTTTTTTTTTTTAATGTGTTTTGTTTTGTTTTGTTTTGTGTTTTGTTGAATTGAGACAAGCATCATGGTGCCATCCACTACCCGCAGTTTTAGGCTTAAAGCAGGGATACTTTTCATGGTATCACCTATTCCAGCTTTTAAAAAATTTGGGGACAATTCAGAAGGAAGGTGTATTCAGTGTCCTGCCATTGCTTTTTTATCAGCTGCGAAAACCTCCGTGCATCCATTCAAAGATGAGCTGTTTTTATGGAGAAACTGAACAAGCTGCCCTTTGTTTTCTGCTCCACAAACAACAAAAAAAAACCCCTCCACACAGCAAAGTTACAAACACATCAACACGTCAGTACATCCTTCTCCAAAATCCTGGTACCAGGCGGATAAACATCTACGTGTGTGTGTGTATTTATAGTATTTATATATATTTACACTCTGAGGTCTGGAACATTAATTTTTGCCAGAACACCTTTTTTTTTTTTTTTTTTTTTTTTTTTTTTTTTTTTTTTTTTCCCCCGCATTATTATAAATTCAGTTTTGCAGCACGCTAAACTAAAGGGACAGCTAAACAGTACCACATTCAATTCATTTACTTGACAAAACTGCTTTAACTGGAATTAAAGCAGGTGTTTTCCTGAAGAATTTACAGATTGATATGGCAGGAACTCACTGGAAAATTTTGGGAGAGCAGGAGCTTGGTGGGTTTTTTTTTTCTTTTTACTGAGAAACAAATAAAGGCTCCCTGTGGCCAAACATAACCACAAATAAAGTGGATATTTGTAATCTTTTCAATAGTGCACAGATCGTGGCATCAAAGTTCTAATTAAACAGCACCAGAAGTTGTACGTGATAAGTAAAGCTGTGATGAATCTTACAGATAAGCAAAACATTCTTAATCCCTCCCTCCCTGCTCCAGGCGCTGCTCAATTTTTATTTGTTAGGGTGTGTCGCATCAATGGAATCGCGGGTTGTTCCCTCTGTAAAATTAATGGAATTAGGGAAAAAAAATTGGCACATTTTCTGCCGTTCAACAGTAGGGGACGCACCTGCATAAGGAAATGTCCCACGGGAAGTGGGCGCTGGAATGGGACATTTTCACACTTAAATCTATTAAATAAGAAACTCGAAGCTGCCACGTTAAATTATAGAATTTTTTAAATATATAAAATTAAGACCGATTGACCAAACCTTGGACCGTTTTGTTCAGGATTCCAATCCAGTCTCTCATGGTTTGATTTTTGTTTAAAGGCAGAGCTGTGTGTATCTCACACATCCAACAGCTCAGTGGTTAAGAAAAATACCAAACATATTTGTTGCCCTTTTGCTGAAGTGGGTAAATGTGATTTTCTTATTTTATGGGTCAAGAAACCAAAGAAGAGCTCGAGAGGGGTTCTTTTTCCGTGTTTTTTTTTCTTTCTTTTTTTTTTTTTTTTCCAAAGTTGAAATCCTGACTAATGACCACTTAATTATTAGATTGGAAGCCATTTATAAAACTGAAGGTCAGACTGTCAACAAGTGTTAGGACATTTGAGGTGTGTAAGTTCGGTGTATATGCCCATTTTGACTTATTATGTGGATTTTATTACATTCTAATAGTTGTTTTGTGATGTTTTGAAGGGTGGGGGTCCTGTCAGTGTGTTTTGAAGTCAGGAGGTGCAGCATGCCAAATAACCTGCCCATTTTGTGATATGCTTTCATATATACATTCATACACAGATATAAACACACACGTGCATAAAATGCTAGTTGTTACACTATGATCTGCCAAGAAAATCTGATTCTTCTTTGCATTCTGATGGATACTGGTGACTTCAGAAAACCACCATTATCTCTAAAAATGTAGCTGCTGTGTTTTTGATTACGTTTTTGGAAGCCAAGTTTCTTGATTTCCATGCCATGCTTCCCTGCCTTTCCTTCCAACAGACCTGACAGGGGAACGAGCTGCTTCGCTGACGTTACCACAAGGAAGTCCAAAATGTAAAAAAACCTCGCTGCTCAGCAATGATTAACTTTTCCTCCCACAGGCTACTTGTCTGCGCATCATAAAAATCTGATTTTGCCTCTGCAGACCTGCTAGGAGACAAGAGGTTCGGAGCGCAGCTTTCCAGCAGGGCACCGGGCAGATGTTTCACTTTCCAACCTGAAGAACAGGTTCTGCGGATGCAAAGGGAACGAAACGTCTGCTCGGCATTGTTACCACCCTCCGACTCCTCTTGCCTCCTCCCACTTTGAACTTGTTACCCTGGAGCTGAACTGTTTGAACAGGGGCTGTAAAGCTGCTTTGTGATCAGAGCCCTCGACATGTGAAAGCGGGGCGGGATTTCGCTGCAGACTCCGCCGCTCCCTCCCTCCCTCCATCCCTCCATCCCTCCATCCATCCCTCCTCCCGGTTTTGTCCCGGGTATGAAGGTTGGACGCTCCGCGCACAGGAGCCGGGACAGCCCTTCTGCACTGCCCGGCCCGGACAGACAAAGGTGTGTGCGGCGTTTGCTCTCTGCTTTCTCTTGCAGCCATCGCTGTGCTGTGCTTTTAACACTTTTTCTCGCTCTTAGAAACAAGGTTTGTAACACACTTGCCCAGGAGCGTGCACAGCCTTATAGCTGTAATCGAATTTGCTACTGCTTTTGGTCTTCTTTTTGAAGGAAGGGGGAAAATGGAAAGAGCATCGTGTCTAATGTTTGTTTTATTTTATCATGTTTTCTCTTGTTCATGAAAATGTTCAGGAACCTTGGAATTCTATTAATCCTAAATTTTTAGATTCTCTGAGCTTGTAGGGATGCAGCAAACTACATTTGTGATTCAAGTTTAGACTTTTCTAACTGGACAACTGCTTTTTTTTTTTTTTTTAAACGAAAGACTACTGCATTCATTCTGAACTGATAACCTGAGCCTTGAGCTTTCCCAGGTGTACAGAGCCAAAATGAAAACTGACTTGGATAAGAGAGGTTGGATGTAAAATAAACTTCAGGTATTTAAATAAAATACCAGTTTAGCAACAGAACGTGGCTGATTCTGTGACCGAACAGCCAAGTCTTAACTTGGGAAGAAAGACATACACAACACTTTGAAGAGTTATTCATGTTTTTTTATTTTTGAAAATTTTTAAATTAAAAAAAAACCAACAAAACAAAACTCATTCTTTTTGACTATAGATAAATAATTTTCAGTTCTTTCCTGGCATAAAAATGTGGGTGATAATTGCAGAGATGTGGCAAATAACAAGGATGGCTGCATTGCTGGGGCTGTGTATGCTCCAAATGCCTCAGGCTTCAGGGTTCAGATGTAGGTCTTAAATATACCCTGAATCCTCAGGGTGATAATTTCTAGAATCATGTTCTGTTTCATGGTAGAGGTAGGTTGCCTGCTATAAAATAAAACTGAAGTAGAGTAAGAGTCACTGCTGAGGTTTGAGATAGGAAATTGATGCCATGTTCAGAATGGAGCTCAAAGAGATGAAAGAATGTGGTGAAAGTTTTGTCTACTGTGAGAGATTTTTCTGTCCTTACTGAGGGTGCAAAACTGTGCTGGGGAGAATTCCTTCTTACCCAGAGAGATTAGTGTGAGAAACTGTCCAGTGCAAGTGAGGGGAGGTCAGCGGGTGCCGAGGACACTGAGTTATCTGAATAAGGCGGGGTGGTGCCAGAGTCACGGTGTTCTGGTGGCCTCAGGACTGCTGTGGGGACAGGGAGAAATGTTAACTTGGCTCTGGGCTCTTCAGCAGGAGCACTGCCTGGCACAGCTCTCTGCTTTGGGCACTGAGGGTTTACTACAGAGAGCACAGGCCATGGGCAGATACAGAAATATTTGTCATGGCAGAGCTGTTAACTGTGGGCTTTTTTATTCAATAAACAATATTTCACCAGAACTGCTTCTTTTTCATAATATAAACCTGTATAACTGAATCTTGAAACACTCAGGGCTCCCTGATCTTATATTTAATGACTCTGTTGGCAAGATGAGCTCCTATAATGCAGCGTATTTTGATTATTCCCAGCCAAGGAACAAGTTTATTCTGGCTTTGCAAAAAAGGATGATAACATTCCAGTTTATAGCCAAGCTCCTTCTACATTGTCTGAAAAGTCTTTTGTTTTCATTCATCATTTCTGTAATGTTTCTGAATTAAAAACTACTCCATACTTAAAGTGGCTGAGAGTAGCTTAGTGCAGGAATAACAGAGCAATGAAATATATGGTGTGCAAGGCTTTTCTAAAATCCTGTACTCAGAGTTTCAAAACAAAACAATCTCACTTTGGTTTTGAAATGAATGGTACAGAGCCCTCAGTTCCTAAATATAGCTCAAAGGGGACAACATACTTGTGAATATCACTGGAATTTATTCTTGTTAATTTGTCCAGAGCTGAGAAAATTACTGTATAGATGAATTTGAGCGGGTTAGAGGATGAGGCTGAAGAGATTTTTCAGCAAAGATAGTCTTGCAGTTACTAAGGATTATTTGAATTTACTGCAATACAATTTTCATGCGCCCAGATATCTCAGTTCTACATTAGTTATCTTTAAAATGACCCACTTCTTCCCATTATAAGCTTAAATTGATCTGATCTTAATATTGAAATAAGTTCTCCAGTGTTATGCCTGAATTTTCTTTCTCTTCCACTGTCTTGACCTCATTTGTGAGCTCACCTCTGCTTCCATTTTCCCTCTGGCCTTGCTGGATGATGGCAAACCTCGTGTCCATCCCCTGTGACAATTCCTGGTGGCAGCTGTGACTTGAGCAGTAGGTGCTGGCCATGCATCCAGGCTCAGCTGGCAGAGAAGGAAAGCCCTGCATGACGTGAGGAAAGCCCTGTTCTGAGGGGACAGCCATCCATGGCCCCTGTGTGCAGCCCCTCAGCCCAGATTTTGCTGCAAGTCACTGAAATTCTGGTCTCCACGTTACTGCTTGGGGCACAGACTCTAAATCTGTAGGGAATTTCCAAACTTTTGATTCATTGTTTAATCTGCCTTCATTCTGTGGGGGTGGAGCAGTTCCCCTCAGCACACGTAGGTGCACAGCAGAGTCATTGGACAGGTACCTGCACACTGCAGGCTGTGACAAACCTTCACACATGCTGAGACAAAGTTCTCAGCTTCCTTCCTCTTCGCTATCTGGCAGACTGCACACGAGACTGTGCAGTCCTGAGAGAAAGGCTGGCTGCAGACATCAAGACAAGCATAACCTGAGTGAGGATTTCAGATTCATTTGCATCACAAATACAGCACGAAACTTGAGAGACTGATTTTGGTGTACCTGGTTCTGATCTTGTATTGTTCATCACAGCCTCGCTTGTTTCCATTTAATTAGGGAATGGCTCCTGTAGGATCTTCTGACATCTTAATAGTTGTCAGGGAGCTCTGGATTGCAGACATGACATGGGAGATCAGGTGGGAACGTGAGGGATCTTTCCGTGTTAACATTCCTGGGAGAGATTGAAAGTGCTGCACAGGCTCTGTAGTTCCCATTCCCTGAGGTGTTTGCCAAGGGCCGTTAGGTAGAAACTTAAAACAGCACTTTTTGTGCTCAGTCTGGTGTGCAGAGGATGTCTCCTCTTAGCTCTCCTTGCAGGATTAGTTACTGTAAGGTAACTTAAAAGAAGGTCCTCCCTGCCTCTTCTCCCCTTCAACATAACCCCCCTACAGCTTGTTATTCCAGATTTCCTACTGCCCTTAGATGCTGGAATGGATTCTCTGGGAGTTTTCTCTGCCCTTAACTGAAAACATGTAATTTGTATTTTATTTAATAATAATAAAAAACCCAAACACCAAAAAAAACAACAACAAAAAACAACTAAGGAATGGAGCCTGAGGAAACAATGGCAGCTGCAATTGAGGTGCCTGGAAGAGGTTCTATAGCCTGCAGAGGAGAACCTCAAGAACACAACTTTGGGATGAGTTATAATGGCATTATTTAGTGGGATTGCTGCAAGGACTACGTGAAATATTTTCTATTTAAACAACTTAACAGGTTTTTGTCTCCTACAGTGTAAAGTGACCTATCCCACTTCTTTCCCTCCTGTGAGTTTAGACTGAGATGAGGTTATTGAAGTAATGTTATTTATTGACTAACCAAGTACTAAAGTCCATGATAAGGTGGAGAGCAAAGCAGAGCTGTACTTTGAAATTTATTGGATCAGGCCCTAAAGACTTGCTGCCTTGTAATTCCCATGTGTGCACGTCACTGCCCTGTGTTTGACAAAATGAGGATGGATTGAGTGGTTCCCAGACCCATTCCTGCTAATAGAGAAGGAGACCTATAATTGAAATTGGTTTAGATATTTGGCAAAAAAAAAAAAAACAAACAAAAAAAACAAACCAAAAAACCAACCAACCAACAACAACAACAAAAAAACCCAAACCTGCAGTGTCCTCTCGAAGTTGCCAAGCACAAGCATGTTTTTCTTGTTTGCAATATTCTCTTAGTGTCTGTCTGCCTGTGCTTGGGCTCTTGTGTTTGGCCCTACCAGGCATCCTCAGGAGAAAGCTGATGTCTGCCACTGACTTGTGAAAGGTGACAAGTTGCCACCTTTTCTCTAACTCCCCCAGCGTAAATTAATCCTTAATATCCAAGAGATTCATCAGTGCAGCACTAAGCTGCTGTACAGAATTCAAGCAGTCTGATTAAAGACATTATTCTTAAAAGAAATTCCTGCTCGTTTACATGAAATTGAAGAAAAAATTTTCTTTTAAAAATCAGACTTCTGGAGGGTGACCAAGACTGCCAGCACAATAGGCAGCATGAACAATTGGAATGATAGATCTGATTACAAGTGGCATTGGAGCCCATAGTCTATCTCTCCTCAGTATGACTCACAAATTCCCAAATGCAGCAGAACTTTTCCAGCAGTCCTCACTTTCTGTCTCCTAACAAGGAGATCTTCCTTCCTCATTTCTTCTCTGAGGCTTTTTGTTTTTTGTGGTCTAGAGCATGAAACTTTTATTTTCAAAGTTCTTTTGAGCCAAGCTATTGGATGAGATCTAGAACTTTGCTTAATTAGTTCCTTTTGCCTCCTAATAGAAATTGCTAGTTCTCCCTTGCTAATACAAAATGCAAATTTTCTTCAGAAGCAAGAGGCTGCTGTGTTTCCATTGTCACTTCAGACAGGTCTGGGAACTGGCTGGTGACAGGGAATGATGGTGAAACCGAGAGGGGTTTTGGCAATTCAGGATAAATAGGGCAGGGGATTACAAACAAGTCTATCCCTATAGAGAAAAATTGTTACAAATTTCACATTTTGTTTCATAAATTAAAGCTAAAGTCGTGTGACGTGGTTCATACAAACCTGAGATAAATAATTTGGATTTAATAACAAGTCTGCTGACTTGCATAAGGAATATTCAGTTACATCATTCAACAAAAATGCAGCTCCAGCTCAGGCTGTAAGGGGCGGGTGAGGAAAAGCTGACAAATGTTGAGTGCTCCTTTTAAGTGGGATGTTCTGGGTGAAGGTGAACACAGCAGCCTGCCAGGAAGGAATCCTGATGTCCTCTTGTGCCATTTCTGCACTTTCTCCTTTTAATCGAGGAGACTTAAGTGGCATGTCTCTGTTGTGAGTGTGCCCGGTCCCTTGGGAAGAGGAATGCGGGATCACACCCTAAGGTGTGGGCTCAGCCCTGGTTCCAGCCTGGAGCAGCCTCCTCTCCTCTCCTCTCCTCTCCTCTCCTCTCCTCTCCTCTCCTCTCCTCTCCTCTCCTCTCCTCTCCTCTCCTCTCCTCTCCTCTCCTCTCCTCTCCTCTCCTCTCCTCTCCTCTCCTCTCCTCTCCTCTCCTCTCCTCTCCTCTCCTCTCCTCTCCTCTCCTCTCCTCTCCTCTCCTCTCCTCTCCTCTCCTCTCCTCTCCTCTCCTCTCCTCTCCTCTCCTCTCCTCTCCTCTCCTCTCCTCTCCTCTCCTCTCCTCTCCTCTCCTCTCCTCTCCTCTCCTCTCCTCTCCTCTCCTCTCCTCTCCTCTCCTCTCCTCTCCTCTCCTCTTTTTTCCCTGGCTGTCCTGGCGTGTCTGGGCGTGCAGGTTATCTCCGTGCAATTCCCTGCTGAATGCAGCTGCATTCCTTCAAATGAGCAGCGTGTCAGAGGCAACCACACTGCAGCTTAAAAGCAAATCCCAGCTCTCACATTTAAATTCTTTAAAGTATTAGGGTTTTTTTTTCCCTCCCATTTGATGGCGCTTTGATCTTTTATCCATTGATCTGCTTCCTGATCAAACTATTCAGGTTTAAGTGATGGCTTGGTTTTTGTGTGTTTCATCCGTGGTATCAGTGTATCTGTCCTGGGAGGATATCAGAGCTTGTCTGAGCTCTGTGGATGCCACACAAAACCTTCCTGAACAAAAGCAGGTCTTGTGGGGTTAAGCTTTAAATACTACAGTATATAAAAATGGCTAGAGAATTGTTAATGGTGTACACAGCTTTTATTGTCTGTAAGTGATACAGATCCTGCCTCAAGGGTTTAAGCCCTTTATTCCAAGGGAATACAGGACCTCACACAATAATCTTAGGTAGGGCTCAGCCTGAGCAGACAGTTTAAATCTTGTTTGTGTGGTCTGAACAGATACAGTTGCTCCCTTTTGGCTGTTTGGTGTTTTCTGCCAGTGAGCAGAGCCACTGTGGTTCCTGCTGTAACAGAGGTGAGGTGTTTCCAGACAGTGCAACTGATATTTTCCATCATCCAACCTTCACTACAGATTTGCCAGGAAACCCAACTGAGCTTCTTTCATTTACTTTAATAGGAAATCTGCCCCCGAATGTTGTTCTGAGATACCAATCTGCATTTTTAGGGATCCATTGTGTACTTTTCCATTGTTTGCGTAGGATTTGTGGGGGTTGGTTTGGGAAGAGGGGCTTGGCTTTTATTTTTTACCAGCACAGGTATGCTGAAGGGAGGGAGGGGAGGAATGGAACTCTGAGGACCTGTAGGAAGCTGCAAAAGGTGGGACTGAGTGCAGGAAGAACAATTTTGCATGGGAAGTGAAGACATTCAGAGATCAGCTGCCTCAAAGTAGCTTCACTTTCAGATAATAACAAAGCATAAAGAACACGAATTTGACATAACTCGAGACAATAAAATATTTAACAAGCCACATCAATGTGAAGCTCAGCTGCTTTCACTGGAATGATGCTGCTCTGGCACCAGCAGGAGCACCCGTGCCCATTCAGGCTTCCTCGCCCTCATGGACATGTTCTTTGGCGTCTAATTAGTCACACTGATTGAACTTCCTCCAAAGGAAATGGCCTCTCAAATAAGCCCTGAAGCAAAGAGGTGAGAGAGTCAGCAAAGCACCTACCCACCGGTTCAGCTTTCTGCAAAGGAAATGGGCTGATCTTGTCTTGGTGTTAGAGCAGTTCCTCTGTCCTGTGAGCCTGGGACCCCTGGATTCATCCCAGGGTGAACCAGTCAGTGCACAGGCACCAGAAATGGCACTTTGTGGCTAGTGGTTACAAAACTGTGGTCAGGAGTTGCCCAGATGACCAAGCAGATGATAACTGAGGCAGTGCTGGCATCTGCAGTACCTGCCCAGAGCGTGCAATTGAGCAGCTCCAGAAATGCTGCTGGGTCCAGTTTTGGTTTTTTCTCTGGACAAGTTGATTTACATCCTGACATACCTTCTAACTTTGAGCTTCGTTCTAAATAAAACAAGTCAGCTCTGTATGTGTAAGTGTATTTCTGGTATAGATTCAAGGATTAACCTAGAGGGAAAAAAAAACCCCAAACCAACATTTATTTTGGGATGCACAAAATGAATACATGAAATGTATTAAATGAATAGAGGGAAATGTATGGATTGATTTTGCTCAGTCTAAAGCACAATGCTAGCTCTGTATTCTTTTACCTAATTATGTATATGCCAGGGAATAATGAAGGGATACAATTACAGGGACAGGTGACAGCATGTACAAGAATGAGTATATGGGGGGCACAGGATATATCTTTGATAATCTTTTATCTTCCCCTCCTCTCAATCCAGTCAGCTTTTGAAATCTGCCCTAAGTTTATAATTTGGGGTTTGATTTCTCCATCTGTGCTCTGTAATAAAGATATTCTTTGCCAAATGAATGCCACTCTCTGAGATGTCCATAACAATTGCAGAGCCACAGGATGCCCTGTGAGATATTTCCCATTTAAATGTGGAAACAAATGATTGTAATGATGCTGATTTTTACAGGAAAATTATTGCCAAGCACTGCTGTCCCTTAGATGAAGTTGCCATGCATTTGGCTCCACATAAGGGTGTAACTGTGTTACTTCACTGACTGATGCTCCCTCTGAACAGAGGAGTTTTTAACAGCATGAGAATGGAGAAGGTGGGGCTTGGTGAAAAGATAATGGCAGGGAGGAAGTGACTTCCCAAAGAAGCTGAACGAGGGACCAAACACAAGGAAAGAGGTACAGCTTCAAACAGGCAGATGCTCTAGCAGGGCATTCTCTTACTCATTTTTTGCTACAATTGTCTCAAACCCCCTCCTCTATTTCTAATCACTTTAATTAATAGTGAGCTTCATTGCCCTCTCTCTTTAAAATAATGTCAAACTGGATCTGTGCTTTCACAACAAAACATGTTAGGGCAATGTTTCAGAGCTCAACTTGTAATTACAAACTGAAGGAGACTCCCAGAGATTCAAACAGTTACCAGCACTAGGTAGGATCCCAGGTTTCTGTCTGGTGTGATTGCTGTTTTGGAGGGAGCCTCTCTGACCTTCTTTCTCTGGGGAAGGTGTCCACTGAAAGCTTTGGAAAGGTGAGTCTTCTGTATCCAGTGGGCAGAAGATGGGTAAGGAAAGGGAAAGGGAATGCCAGACAATGACAGAGATACAGGATGGAGACAGCTGACAGCAGGTAAGAGGAGCAAAGAGCTTCAAGGGTTGGAGATGGAAGTGAATGAGGGAGCCATCATCAGGCAGAGTCCTTTGGGAATGCACCCAATATCTTCACTTGTTGTGCAGAATGAAGTGTATATGTACACATTATATCTCTGTGTGTTTGTGTGTATGGAATAATTAACCCCAGCATGAGTGCTTTGGCTTCTGGAGAAGTTGCTGCTGGCAAAAATGGAGCTTTGTCTGTGGAAAATCCTGGGGTGAGGGAAGGAAGAGTTGGTGCCTTCTGTCTGCTGAGGTCAGTGCATTGCACATCACCTAAGTATGTTCCTGTGGTAAATATCTCACAGTTAAAGTAACTTGCACTGTTAAAAAATGTCTTCTCCAGGGCAGCCACATGCAAGAAACACTGGGAAGATCCACGGAATGTTTGTAACTCCTGTGCTCCTGGGAAGGTTCCTCACATCCATCCTGTCAAGACTGAGCTCCGTGGTTCTTTCTCCACACTGACACTGCAAATCCTGTTGTTCAATGAGTGGAATATGTGTCAAAAGAATTAAACCAGGACAGTCTCCTGAATGTGGAATTCCAGAGAAGGCACTCACTGGCACTTCCAAAGCAAGCAAAGCAGCAACATCCTGAAATTGTTACTTTTTCTGGGATATTTTCATTGCTTGACTGAAACTTTCTGCCGATATCTGCGCTGAGGTGCTTTGTTTGACTTGGAGCAAGCACTGTTGCTAGGCTGTTCTGGAAGCTTGAGATGGCTCTGACTTCTCCAAAATCTCTAGCAGGGGATTTGACACAAAGAGAAGAATCCATTCTCCATGAGGGAAACTGCTGCCACTTCCTCTCTGCAAACATCCTCACAGTAGGTGAGTGGAAGGTGCCATCCTTTCATCTCATAGTTTGGTATTGAAAATGCATTCTCTTCTTTTTCTGCAAATTTACTTTTATTGTATTGATATTCCGTATGGGACAGCTAGTTTTCCTTAAATTTGAGGGAACTGTGCTTGTATATTCCTCAGTTCCTTTTTTCCTGTGTAGTTGGTATTGTGACTACAGTTTGGGTAGATGTATTAAAAAATCCCCAAACCAACCATTGCCCTGTACACTCAGGATAACTTTGAATCGATCTTTCTTCTGTCCTTGCTTGTGCAGTCTGTGAGATTTCAGTCGTGTGAACAGACCTTCATGTGCAGAATTTGTAAAACTTGTAAAAAAATGTAGATGAGTATCCTGGGATGAGACTGTCAAGAGATTGCAACTTTTTTCCTTGATCCTTTCCAGTGCTTCTGGAAAATGTTTCTTGAAGTTGATGAGACTGGGATTTATAGTGCCTCAGGTTGTGGCTCTGTGCCATGGAGTTGTCTGAACTGAGCTGGGAGATGCAGAGCTCAAAGAATAACTATTGTTGGCTGTTGCTCTTTTTTCAGTGTTGACAGCTCGAGCAGGGGAAAATGAGCTCTTCTCTTAGGAAGCTCTGGAGATTACAGATGTGATTGTGCACATCAAGTGTAGACTGGAGATTGGGTAGGAGGGAGGGAATTGTGTAACTGATGTCTGTGGCAGATGAATCTGTGCTATGGGAGACATCTGAGGGAGGAGGGCCTGGTGTTTTTTGCATTTAAAATAAATAATAAAAGATTATTTAGCTTAATATTTAAAGCAAAACTTCATTTATTCAACACAGGACTCATTTGCTTGAAATGCATTTAATTTACTGCCTACAATCATGAAGTAGACGGCACTGAAAGTTTTGGCTGGGTTTTCACAGGACCTAATTTTGTAATTTTGGTTAAATATCCAACAATTGTGTGATCAATTTCGCTTTCTGTTGGCATACAATTTGTGCTGATAAGTATATCTTTTACTAGCTGAATATATTTATATTGTAGGTGTACTAAAAATAGCCTGTCAGTGAAATAATTAATCCATGCTTGATTGACATTATCCTAGTTCTTATCTTTCTTACACATTTACTGGTGTTACTTTTCCTAGCAGAGCCATCAAGCCATTATCATTGTCTCAGTGTGCTTTTTATATTGATTTGCAAGGAGTTTGAAAAAGTAAAGTGCAGAAATTCAGATGTGAAATTGGTGTATTGCATCATTTGTGTGTTCTGGCTCTACAGAAGTGAGGTGATCTATTCCAGTTATTTCTATACCACACAAACAACTGTTAGGGAACTCATTTTTTATTTGTAGGCTGATGACTCTGGATGTGCATGACATATTCCTGTACATGAAGCCATGTCAGTGTGCAAACATAGGACAAAGTGCAAAGAAAAGGCAGAAATAGCTGGAGGGAGAGAAAGTCTGCATTGTGCACTTCAGCATTCCAACACAAGTGGGTCTGGACCTGAACAAAAGCTGGTCTGGGCTCAGGAATCCCTTTGCAGGCTGGCTCAGAACACCCACTTGAGCCTGGCCTTGACTCCCTCTTTAACTCTTTCCATGGCTCTGTTGAAATGCAGCTCTGATCTGGTGTTGCCTCTGCACTGTGACAGACACAGAGCCACCTGCACAGCTGTGACAGTGACAGTGACAGTGACAGTTCTGAGTTGCTGCCTGGAGCACCCCGTGCCTTCAGAAATAACATTTCAGCTTTGTCAGGCCCAGCCTGCCAAATGCAGCGCTTCTCTTTTCGTGTTTGGGTGAGTTTATCTGCCAGAAAACTTAGGAAGGGACTGAGCTGGAGTTAAACCACTGGTTGCAATTACTCCATGAAGTTAATTAAATGCCCCTCAACTGATCCTTTGGCCCCTCAGTATCATAGTTACTCACAATCTCCTTCTGTGCTTACTCATCTTCAGTGGCTTGGAACTCCTGGAACTTTTGTGCAGCTTTCTGATGTTTCATCAGCTGAGACACTTTTCAAAACCTGTTGCTTTTTTGCAGCAAAATCTCCACTTTTCTGTGTAGGCTGTACATGGATGAGGAAGCAGATTGCTATGTAAAAAGGAAATCTGAGTGGAATGCAATTAACTTTTACTTAATTTGGTTATATATAATGCCATTAGTCCTTATTACAGCAGCATTGGGAGAGTCCAAAATCAAGGAGGGATATGGCAAATTCAGTAATCCTCTATTTTTCAAATATGCTCTGGCATGTCTAGACTCACTTTTCCCTTGTAATCTGATGAAAGAGTGTTGTGCACAGACATGCAAAATCCTGTTTGCTGAGATATGTGGTACATCAGATTAGCCTGGAGAAGCACTTGAGCTGCCCTTCAGCTGGGGCTCCAACATCTGCCTGGCTGTGAGCAGCTGCTGGCATGGCAGGGCTTGGGCTGGGGCATCTCCTGAGCTCCCTTCCAACCCAGAGCACTCCGTGGCACAAGCTGAGCTGAAGGACAGGCAGACAGGTGATATTTTGTGAATTGGCACCAGCTGTCTGACAGGAACTTCAATTAGAGTTAGATTTCTGTGAAACTGCCCAGTTTCACTGGTTTTACAGCTAAAAATAAAATGTGACCTGATGCTGCAGTTCTGCTTGTTCTGCATGCACAAGGGAGTGAGGGAAGGATGGGACCTGGCTTGGGTTTGGGTTTTGTTGGTGCAGTTTGAATCCAATCTGAACAGACACCCTGTTATCCCTGTAATGAGTGAGCTCAAACATGTCACTCCCCTCACTTTGGTGTGGCACAGACAGTGGTGTACACAATTGTGACACCAGATCCTGAAGGTTTTGCACAGTCTGCGCTGAGAGTTGTGTTTTCAACACCCTTTTTCCTTTCTGAATGGAGGACAAGGCTGTAGTGTAACGAACACTGAGAGCTGCTGTTTGTCCTCCCTTTTGCTGCAGAGGCAGAAATGCACAAGTGAGATTTGCAGAATGCACAATTGTTTCCTTTGTTGGCAGTGTCAGATTATACTAATTTATGTTAATGTTGTAATGAAGATATGAACGTAAGGACACAATAGTGGATCACTCAGCAGATCCAGATTCTAGTTCTGATTCTGTTACTGCCTTCTTGTTTGGCTCTTTTTGTAATTTCATTTCATCCTTATGTTGTCTCTTATTCTGATTGTAAATGGGAGCTGCTGTTCCTGCACAACGGACACTTCTCAGTCATGTTTAGGTCTTTTTTTATGTGTTCTGAAATACAAATAATAATAATGTCCAACCTCAGCAATTCAGAACTGAAATAACTCTGGTAAGATCTAGAGAGTGGCAATAGTGGGTGCTGATATCAGCTGCTTGGGAACTATTCTGCAACATGCAATCTGTAGACCACAAAGGAGTCTGAACCCTGGAGGTTTTTAATCTTGGGTGGTGCTGGCCTGGAGTAGATCTGAGGACTGATCAGGAACAGTGACACTGAATTTTCATTTGTGAAAAAGGCTGCTCTTGGACATCCAGGCTCATGTAGAATTCTTTAATACTGTTCAAGTCTTAGAAGGAAAATTGTTTGAAAGCATTCAGTCTTTGAGAATGTTTATAGCACATTGAGAGATGACAAAATTATAAGAAAATGTCCTTTTCTGTGAAGCAGAGTGCATTGTAAAGGACGAGGAAGAGTCTTGGGTTCACTGCAGGCAGAGCAAACCCTGGCTGGGGCTCAGCACCCAAGGGCAGCTCTCAGCTCTGTCCATTCTTTCACACTCCCTAAATACATCTCCTGCACCTGATGGAGGGCAGGGATTTGGGAATCATGTGTGGCACAAGGTACCTGGAGGATGCCTGGCTCCTTGCTGCCAGCAAAGGGCTGAGCAGGAGGCTCAGGCTCAGGAGTCCAGAATGAAGCACTGGAGCCCAGGACCTTGAACTTCACTATGACTAAGTATCTTGTCTTTCAGCTGATGTGACTCAGATTCCTTTTTCCTGTCTTTGAGGAATGTATATTTGTTTCCTCAATGATTTTAGTTTCAATCAAGTGACCACTGCAAGCCTTGCCATTTAGCCCATATGGATTCAACAGGTAATAAAAATCTCTAAGGCTTCCTAGATTAACTTCTTTCTCTTTTTTTTGGGGGTTGGGATTTTTGTTTGCCTGTGTTTTTGGAAAAGTGCATTGTAATGTAGTTTTTGGAGGCTCTGTGCCAAGGTGCCTAAAGGTGTTTAGTCTCCTAACTCCTATTCAGGCTCAGACATTCCTGCTGCAATCTCTTGGAAGGCAGGAGCCTAAATACCAATGAATTGACACTTGCTGTGGAGCAGGGAGCAATCTGCCTTTTCTCCAGCTCACACAGCCTCTGCCCTTGGTGGTGATTTTGTTTTAAAATCAGGAAATGCTAATAACCACCTGTCTTTGTCTCCGTGGAGGTTTGTTAGGATAAAGGTTATAAATCTGACACGAAAAGCAACGGGCACCACAAAGGTGCTTCTGACAAAGCTCTGCTTTGTTGCTCCTTCTCTGTGGTCTGCAGGAATATTGCAGTCTGGCCTCACCTTTCTTTGCTCTGTGCTAGTGAATCATGAGGCTGTAATAAAAAGGGGAGCGTTACCTGGATACTCAATTTATGTAGCAGCTCTGCTTTTGCTGTAAAAGTTAACTGGGGAAAAGGAGATTAAAGGCACTGACTGAACTCTGTTGCAGATTCAGTGGTTTTTTTTTTTTCTGGATTAGAAACTGAATCACCTGAATGTTACCGTCTGTTTCTTCTTTCTTCTCCTCTGCCCCCCAAAGTCTTTCTGCCCTATGTGTGCCCTACATCTGCTTCTGCCTGTGAGGATTTTGGATGTGTGTAGTGGGAAAAGGGGCAAGCCCATCCCCGGTTCAGGACAGCGCTGATCCAAGGGCTGTACCGCTGTTGCCATCTGCTGGGTGAGCTTGTGCTCGGTCTCACAGCCTCCATCCTGCCAGAACCCAGCGCTGGGACCTTCCAGCTGCCTCACAACCACCTGAGTTCCTGGACCTTTTGTACCTGGCATCCCTTGAGGGTTATTAGCTACTACTCGTAACCGCTGCTCCTTGCAAGGCAGAGTGAGAGTTCTTGATAGAGACAGGGAAGTTACCCTGGTTTGATCCTAATAACAGTGAAATAGGTAAAAATCATGCTCAGTCAGATGGCTGGAATAAATGCAGCATGTTTAGAGGTAGTTAACCAACTTCTGGATTGACTGAACCAGTGCTGGAGCAATTAAAAACTAGGTCTTGATAATGCTGCGAGAGGAAAAATATGTTCCTTTCATTCATTCATGTGAGTGCTCAGCCTGTGTGTTGTCAGGGATGGGAGGGGTGGGAATCCAATATTGTTTAACAAAGTGCAACGATATTGGCATTATCTGTGGGAAGTTCTGGAGATGCTGCCATTAGCTGTGAATAAGCCTGTCACTCAAAGCCACTCACAGGGATGCTGCTCTGAGGCTCTGTAAACAACAGCTCAGTCTCTCCTTCTTACACTTGCTCACAAGCAAATTATTTGTATCTGCTGGTAGTTCTGGTAAACTTAACCCCCCTGAAAGCCACCAAAGGCAGTACAGCCAAGTGACTACTAGCCTGTGTGCCTTACAGCATGATTTGCTTTGGTTTTGCACAATTTTGGCAAATTGTGTTTTAAAATCTCGACTGTGATACTGTGAACCTCCCTGGTTTTTGGTGTTACTCACCTCCCCAAACATTTCAATGCTCTTCATCTCCAAGGAGTTTTTATTTATCTTCACATCAGAATCTTATCTGTCAGTTTGATCTGAGGTTAAATGCTTCATCAGAGAGAGGAATGCTTTGTTTCTTGAGAGAACAAATAACTCCAGTTGTCTTCTGAAGCAAACCATAGTGGTTTTCTACACTTATCAAACTATGAGGAACCACTTGAAGTGTGGCTGATGCCATCTCTCAGGCAAATCCAGGATCCTTCAGCTGCACTGCTGGCTCTGTAGAGAAGAAATGAGAATATTCTTGAACTCATGATCTCAGAAGTACAAACCATGAGTTAAACCTGTGTAACCACTGTGAAGAGAAGCTGTTCTGTTATGGTCCTTTTATGCTGAAAATGCTCTGCACACAATAGAAGAGCTGTGAATAGTTTAGAGAAGTGTGAGTGAGATTGTTTCTGACAATATCAGAACCACTGATATTTCCCTGAAGTAATATTCTTGTTCCCTGCTGAAATGCTGAAGTTCCAGGCAATTGGCTCCGTGAAGAAGACAAAAGATTTTAAACCTGTTTAGAGACTGTTTTAATCCCCTTAACTGGTGTCTCTCTTACTGAACTGAAAGGGGGGATGTTGATTCCCAGCAGGACAGCAGGATTTGTGACTGGATCTAAGGAAGAAAAAGCTTGAGGTTGTGTCACAGTGAATGAACTGTGTGTTGACATAGGCAGGTATTTAGAATGTGTGGGGCCATCAGTGAAAGTCAGAGGAAAGTCATTCCAAGGAAGCACCAGGAAAGTCTTTGGAACAGTGGCAGATACAAGCAGCTGGGTTGCTGTCAAGATAATGCTCAAAAATCAAGAAATACAATTTAATGAAAGTTCAAAATGCTCATTTGCTAGAATTAAGTATGAAAATAGAAATATGTCAGAAGCACTAGCATTCAGATCCACGATTGCAGAACAGGTTTTGTCCTCATTTACCAGCAGAAAAAAGGAAGAGATGGACTACAAAGTGCTGTTTGAAGTAGGGGGGAAGAAAGGTTTGTGCTTAATCCTGCATGCTGTTCTCTGGAGGAAAATGGTTAGTGAGGAAAATCTAGTTAATTTGACTCGTTTTTCTCATAGACCTCTAAGTAAAAATTTGCATCAGAGAGGTTTTACTGTTGGCAGGGATTAAAAAGTTAAAATTCTCTCAAGAGATGCAAATATCTACAGAGTTTTATATATACATACATACATACATGTATACATATATTCATATATTTATATATATGTAATAGTTCTCCCAGGAAAACACTAAACTTGGGGAAACCTTTGCAGACCTGGCTGAATGTGGAACTGGCTATGGGATGTGTTACTGAACTGTGTTTCTCTTTTAGAACAGGTGGTGAGAAAGTGAAGAAAGATCATTTGTTGTTGCCTAACTGAAAATTCACTGCAGAAGAATGAACAGGATTCTGTTCTGTTACCTTGAAAATTTAAGTGTTTGAGGATGGTGGTATACACAGGTGCATCCACATTTCATTCTTCTAGCAGCAGTGAATTGGGTTTAATTGCAAACAATTCTGTTCAGTTTTGGATATTCAGGGTTAGAGGCGCTAAATGTTGTACCTGAAGAAGCAGCAAGCATTAGTTGGTAGAGAATAAATCCCTATTAGAGACCTCTGTGAGTTTTAGAAGCTGTAGGGACTGAGGGACAAATTTGTGACCCTGAGTCCCTCTGGCATAATTAAACTCGTGTGGTTGTGGGAGATCATGGCTGTGGTGGTGTCTGACTGGAGTGCCCAGTTAAGCAGTGGAAGAGAAAAGCAGAGAAAACCTTGAAAGAAGGAACATGAGCATTTAACAGCTGGCAGAGAGTCCCCTGTTGCCTTAGAGAAGCAAACATTTCAGTGTCAACTGTCAGGAGATACACCAGGAAGGCGCTGTCAGTCAGCAAAGGGTTAATTGATCCAGCAAAAAGTAGTTTAGATAAAATCCTACCTCTCCTTTCTCCCCCGCTTCCTCGGTGTTGTGTAGAGGAAAGGAGCTTGTACATCACAAAACTGACAGTGATTCCTCAGTGCCTGAGCTAATAAACGGGATGAAATTCAAACTGCCTTCTCACACAGACACAGACTTGCAGAAGAGGGAGCAAGACGGAGGGAAAATGCAGAGTATTTTTACTTCCTAACATAGGAAATTGAGAAAAACCCTCTTATCTCTACAGGATGATGGATTTAGGAAGCCCATCGCAGAAACACAGTAGGTGGATTTATTCTTTTTACCTCATCCACTAGAATTTTTTGCTAGAAGATAAATTGTGCTCGTGCTTGTGGGCTCAGTTGTTGTTCAGTAGTACTTTCATAACATCACATTACTCTTCCTTTTTTTCACTTGCTCAGAGATATTCAGCCATTTGACCCTGTTAGAGGATATTTTTTAGATCTTATCAGCTCACTGTCATCTCAAAAGATCTTTTATCTTTAAGAAGGCGTGTTTTATTAATTATGGCCATAGTACCTAGATAAATACAAAGACTGCTAAGTAAATGAAATCCATTCCACTTACAGCAAATGAAACATGGATTGCTTCGGAGAAACCATAATGCTAAGGACAGAGCAATTCCCAGTTCTCTGAATGAATTATTTACTCCAGAGCAGTTTCAGTAGCTGTAGACATTGCATTTGAGTGTGCCTTGCAAAGTTTACTGATGGAGGAAGGGAAGGATGCCTCTTAAACAACAGAAACTCCACCACAATGCACTGTGCTAAACTCTGCCCATCTTTTCTTGGTGTCATTACTCACTGCTGTGTGTATAAAGTGATTTCTGCTGGCACACAGTGCTGACGTTCCTGCTTTCTCTCAGTGATTTTACAGTTCTGCTAGTGTAGATTATGCTGATCAGGTTTGATTGTGCAGTCATCTTATCTTTACCTGTGGTGCATAGTTCATCAAAGCCATTCCCATGTGCAGTTCTCAGCTGGTTCTGCAGGGTTGTGTGTTCCTGGGGCTCTCTACACACGTTTGTCAGCTGCACGTCTCGTGGCAAAGTGTGTTTGTGCAGAGGGAGCTGTTCCTCTGTGCCTGCTGGAGGATCACACTACTGCATCTCTAATGATGGTTGTAACACTTCAGGTACCCTGGGTGATGAGCCATTTGGAGGAGAAAATTAATCAAGTAAATGACTGACAAGTAAATTACAATCAGCACTCGGAACGCATCTCTGTTAGAAGCACCTGCAGGCATTCAGGTGTTGTGCAAGCCAGGTCCTCAGTTCTATTCTTGCATTTTCCTTCTCTCTGTGGGCTTTATATAACCTTCCCCACTCATCTCACATGCATTTGCACAGTCCTACTGAGATGATTAATCCTCAGCTGGAAGAGCTTTTTTAATAGTACAAGTACCAGATTTCAGACTCAAGCTTCTTAGAGGCAGTGTAGGGATAAAGTCTGGATTCTGTGCACAGCGTATCGTGGTTGTGATGTGCTGTAAATATGGCTGTGAGATCAGAGAGGCTTTGCCAATAACTATCACCAGAGGGTCTCTGAGTTCTTCACTGCCTGCTTCAGAGCCTGATTTGCTTTCCTGCCCTGAGCTCAGGTGGCTGGACAGGGTGTGCTCCGAGCAGTTTGCTGTTTGCTTCTCGGTCAAAGCTGTGAACTGACTGCAAGAACCATGCAGATTTCCTACCTTGGTCAGAATAAAGTTTAAAGCAATAACAAAAGTTAGAACTGTGAGGGAGTTGTGAAGATCCCGTGCTTCCTTTTTGTTGTGAAAGGTGCGGCATCAGTAGGTAATTTAGGGACAAGAGACGGTGACAGACTGTGCCATTCATTTTTATAGCACAGAAATAGCTGTTCTATCAGTCTCCAGCACCTGAGCAGGTGATGCTTCTCTAAATGGATGAGCTGCACTTACTCGTGAGAGGAGGACACTCGGGAAGCTCTCGGAGGAGAGGAAGACAGTACCTGGGCTGGCACAGCTTTTTGTGTCTAAGTCTTGTAATTCATGGAGCGCACTGTGCGCTGAATTCTTGTGTCCTTCTGCCCGGTGGGACACTTGCCGTTCTGTTTGCAGTTTCTGTGCGGGTGGAACAGCCCGGGTCGTGCTGCTCGGTGTCCCCGGTGCCCTGGCAGGGGCAGTGCCGCTGGGCTGGTGCCAGCGCTGCCCGCACCGCTCCGAGCGCCCGCAGCGCATCCCGGCGGCAGCGAGCGGCCCCGCGGGCTGGGGAGGCCACTGTCCCCTCCCCACGGCAACTGCTGAGGCCACACCGAGCGCTGCTTCCAGCCGGGGCTCCTGAGACACACGGTCGTGTTTCCAGCTCGAGATCCAGCAGCGCTTGGTCCCAAGCTGCGGCTCTGGAGCATGCGATGCACAAGCTCACTGTAAACTCAGAAACTGCTTCAGCAGCCTTTTTTCGTATTTGCAGGCTTTGTATTTTCAAATGGCATCTGTTCCCCTGACTGAGAACTCTGTTAGTGAGAATTAACAACGTATTTCTGGTGAGAATTATCAATTCACTTGTGACCTTCACTCCCGGTTCAGACTGACACAAGATAGCAAAGACCTTTGATACCCATGCGCTTCTGGCAAGATTTTCATTCGGTGTTTCATTCTTTCCCCGTGTTTCTGGGCCAGCTTTCATGCCATGCCCCTGCTGTTCAGCCATTCATGTTCATAAGGTGCTGGTTCTAACCCTCTTAAAAAAGAAAACCCAGCTGAGGTCAAGCCTGGCAGCACAGCTTTGATGCTTGCTGCTGTAGCAGAGAATTCAAAGTTTAGTCCCCCACAGTTCTCTCCCCTCAGAGCAGTCTCTTCATTTATTCATACATTATTAACTGGTGATTTGAGTAACAGATGCGTGTGGGGGGGCATCCATAATTTATTACAGGGATGAACAAACCCTGGCCTGTGGACAGAGAGGACAGGCTGAGCTCCCTGCTCTGGTGGGGACAAGGGTTTCCCTTAAGGACAGGAGGGTTTCATGCACCTTTGGGCACCTGGGAGTAAAATCAGCTTTGAGGGAAAACACTGATCCTGGAAATTTCCAAGGGCTGTGCCTGAGAGGGCAGAGCAAACATGAAGTGGGTGCAGGGTGTCACTAAGAACAGTGAAGCTGCTGCTTGCAGGTTAATTTTTTGCTGCTCAGACTGGCTAATCAGATAAACTGAGTTCTGTGCTTCCATTTAATCAGTGCAAATAGCTAAAAGGGGTGACTGTAATTGAAATTTAGCAGTGACAGGCAGAGATATGTGCAGAGAATTGACTTGCAGCAAGCTCCTGTGCTAAGGCAGGACCTGCAGCACCCCTGTGCTTTTGTAGGACAGCCTGGGATGTGACAAGGCCCTGACTTGTGTCTCTTGAACCCTCTGATTTGCTCTGTTGCATTTTGGGTCAGGTTTAGGTGATTTTTCTGTCTCCAGTCAGGAAAGCTCATTTTTAACTGCAAGACTCAGGTCCACAAAAGTTTTATACTAAGCATCTTAACTAGAGGTGCCTTGAGCAACTTGAATGAAATAATTTTGGCTCTGTGGGGTTTCCCCAAATGGGAAATGCTTTGTAGAATGGAATATTTTTAGATTTGTTTCTCAAGTCAGATTAAAAAGAAAAAAGTTTTTCACTGCAGGCGCTAATAAACTTATTTTGGTACTTTTAAAACAAAGTGTGCAGATTTTTTCATTGTTTTATACCATTTCATCTCATCTCATCTCATCTCATCTCATCTCATCTCATCTCATCTCATCTCATCTCATCTTTAAATTTATATATATCTACTCTATACTACATACTACCAGGTACATCTAATCTATAATATATATAAAAATAACATTTACTATATACTATCTCATGTACTTTTTAAGCCAGTAACTATTTTGATGAACCGAAACATGTTGATTCAAAATACATGAATTATTCAGGGAAATCCTGAAACCTTCCCATTTCTTTTCACAATTTTCTGCTGCAACACTGCTCACTGATGCTTTCAATACCTGAAATAAATCTAAGCATATATAGTTGTCATAAGATATGAACTGTGACTTGTAATAAAAGTAGAATAAATCTAATTGCTAAAAGAAGCAAAGGGACTTTTGGAACAAACGCTTCTGGTCCCATATGTTTTAATTCTGCCTGTGCCAGTCTGCATTTGTGTCATGGCTGAGTCTTTGGTTCCTTCACGAGGTGATCCAAAGGAAGACTTTGGCACCCTTAGTGGTTCTTGGAAAGAAACTTGGGTTTTATTCTTGAGTCTCTTCCATTTCTAACTTCAAGCCCATCTGTGAAAGCCCAGTATTCTGGGTTAGGATTTTCCAGCACAGGTCTGGTATAATATTCTGATATCTCTGTGCAGAACAAATGGCAATGGTGGCATTGAAGGAACTGAGGCACAGTCAGTTCTTTCACTGTTGGGTTTTATTAATAAACAGCAAAGACCAAAATGCCATTTTAATGGTGTTCTCATGGCAGTGTGTGTGATAAAACCAACATGTCTGTACAACTCAGCTCTGGAACTGGAGCAATCCTGGCTCCATCCACACACAATGTGGCACAGCAGCTCCTGCAGCAGGCTCTGCAAGGAATATTTACACCCCAGACTGGAAAAGGACACAACACATCCCCTGAGCAGGGCATCACCTGCTGCCTGAGCACCAAAACCCCCCAGCTGAGGGGAGAAAATCAGTGAGCAGGGAATGGCAGCCCCCCCAGCAGGAGTGACCTGGAACAGGGAACCAGTCTGTGCCTCCATGGACCGGCTCCTGGGGATGGCAGGGCACAAGGATGCAATTTCTTTTCACCATAAAATGGACTAGGTGTTTTGTAACAGTCTCTGACTGACAGCTGGGAGAAGGGGCATGAAAGGGAAGGTAGGTGAACTAGCTTGCAGGTATGAAACAGAGCTCAGGGTTTTAGCTGTGCAACGCAGTTTAAATTCCACATCTCTCTGCATCTTGCAGAGAAACCTAATTTTTTTAAATCTCCACAGGCTTCTCGGAGACAGAAGATGCTAATTTTAGAAATGTGGCAGCTCGTCTTCTTCCCCACCCCCTTCCATTTGCTGCCAGAATGCTTAACAATCCAGTAAACAAGCTGTAGGAAAAGGGGGAATAACCTCAAGAGCTGAGGTTGGTGCTGGCCTCTTGTCCGTGGCATTTTTGGGGAAGGATTTGCCCCCTGCCCGTGGGTCTTGAGTTTGAAACCGATTTAAAAATAGAAGAGTAACAGCTGAAATGACGGTGAAAAGAAGTATTTAAAGGTGCAGTAATCGTGGCTGGCAGGCCCTTTGCTGACCTGATTAATTCTGCACCAGTACTCAGGATAGTCTAAATTAAAGCATTGCATAAGGAGAGTGCTGGGAAGTAAAGGAACAAGCCTGAAAATTTCATGTAGAACTCGGAGATCTCATTTTTGGTTTCTCTACACACCGAAAACCCGACACGGAAATCTCACGTATCTGCTATAGGAGCTTGTTCTAATTACAAAATACAAAGTACACTACAAAAAGGTCTGATTTGAGATACCTTTTTACTGCGCAAAAAGGTGAGTTAGTTCCTCTTAATGAGTACCCAGAGTCCTAATTAGTGCAGAAAGTGAATGATCATTTCTACACTCCACACTGCTCTTCTTGCATTGCTGCATCTTCATCCTCTGCTTCAATCTTGTGTGGGCAAACAAAGTTTGGACAGTGTTTATCCAAACCCAAATGTATCAGGGTTGCAACCATCTAATTATCAGGCCTTAGAGTGCAAATTGTTTTGTCCTCATTTTGGCAACAGGTGGAGTGATCTGAGTGTTTCTTGATGAAACTTTTTTATTTAAGAACTTCTGATGCAAAGTACCCCAAAGTCCTTTGGCTTAAAAAGACCCAGCACTTCTCCATTATTATGATGCAAGTCTTTTATTGTACCTGTTCTTGTGGGCACAAAGTACCCAAAATTCCTTTGGCTTAAAAAGACCCAGCACTTCTCCACTATTATTATGAAAGTCTTTTATTGTACCTGCTCTTGTGGGCACTTGTGCATAAATATACAGGAAAATGTTTAAAATTAGGCATTAATTGCTGCTTTGGAGCATCTGTATGACTAGAAGTTTTGTGTTAGTCCTACACAAGACACATGTGTGTGTTCTAGTCTAGAAAATCTGCTATTTTTAAAGTAGGAAATGTGAGGCACTGAAGTGTTCATTGCATTCGGAACACGTGGATAATAAATCTGCTTAAATTTAACATGCATCATAATTTCAAACACCCTCAAGTGCCTGGAAAGTTTAACAAAGCATGAATGCCTCATCTACTTTGTGCCTCACAGAGCAATGCATTTATCTTTTCCAATTTATTTGGGACAATGGAGCAGAGTGCAGCACAGCTGTTTTCTATGGATGCAAGCATATGTGTCTTCTATTACTAATTAGTAATCAATTCCACCCCACCGTGCGTTTTTCATGGCTCAACTGTCTGAGAACTGTGTCTGTGCTCAGAAATCCATGTCACAGTTGTGACTGAATGAATTGCAAGTTTTGATTTTGGGAGAAAATTAGCTCAGGAGATTTTGTCATATGTGTCAGAGTGCTGTCTGCTGAAAAATGAAATGATTAATTTATTTCTTGGCTCCATTCCTGTCTTGGGTATCTCATATCTTGTCCCCAGCACGCACCAAAGATGTGATTCACCCTGAAGCAGGTTATTACCTGTTCATAGGGACAATCCATGCAGTTCAGGCAGCCATGGCTCTCTTCTGGTTGTGGTTGTTTTGTGCCTTTTCCACAGCTCTCCCACAGTGCTGACACCGGGTTCTCAGAGGCAGCAGAGCTTTGCAGACAATGGGCTGCAGGGTGGAAATATGTCACAAGCAGTAACAGGACCAGGAGCAGGGAGCTGTGAGCAGGCTCCCTCCACCACCACAAAAGCAGAAACATGGAATAAAGCAACTCTGCTGGGCTGCACTCAAGCAAGAATATTAATGCATTTCTATTTTTAAGGGGAGAAAAAAGACTGCACGGAGAAACGAAGGGATCTGAGGTAATTTCACATTAATCTTTGTGAACTGTGTCTCTGTTGCTTGGATGCCTCTGGGATAACCAGACTCACTGGAATAACTGAGGTTTAGCACCTCACTGGAGCAGCTGACAAAACGAAGTAGAAGAGGCAGGGAAAGTATTGTGAGGAAGGAACTACAGTCTCAGGGAAGGGAAACGATCTCCAGGATCATACTTCCAACACAACTCCTTGCTAGGACACCTGGAAGATCTCCTGCCCTAAGGTGTCCAGCTCCCAGCTGTTTGCCTGCCAGCTCTGGCTGTACAGAATTCCTGCAGCTGGGAAAGCACACACCCACTCTGCAAAGCAGCTTACCCTGCTGCCTCTGGGCTGCTTGCAGCTCGTCAGGTATTTCATGATACTACAATGAGAGCAATTGTGCAGCAAGATATAACACAGAGTTTGATTTTTCACTTATAAACCTCGGAGGGACAAAGAGGAGCAGCAAGCCAAGGGGTTTTTACATTTTCCTTTTAGTGATCTGAAAAGAAGTAGCAGGAATTCCAGCAGCAAGCACATCTGTCTGCAGCTGCCACTGCAGCACCTCCAGATTTTATCACCTGCACACAGTATAACCACTTACTAAAGTGTTTTTGTCTAAACAAAGTGGTGCAGCCAGTGATCTCTGTCTCATTTTCAGATTGTTAGTCAGAAGTTTGAAAACACGTTGAAAATTTGTTTATAAAACACCGCAGGAAATAGAAGTGCTGCAGAGAGGCTCTGGTGTGTGTGGGGCTATGGACTGTTCTTGTCACTGAAGTGGTTGAGAACTCAGGACTGGTTCAGTCTGGTTGGTAGCTGAGCTTTACTTCTGCAGGCTTTCTAAGACCCCAAGATCTATTTGAAACTGGTTTTGCCTTCTTTCATTGCTGCCTTTCCCCCTTCTCTGCTAGACATGAGCATCTTCCCACCTTATGTAACACAGATTTTCTTGGAAGAATGTGTGTTCCCTGAAAACCTCAAACAGCCAAGATGATTTATGGGTCTATAAGAAAATAGGCCACCAAAACACTTCAGTTCTTCCAATCTCCAAATCAGAAAAAGATCTAAGACTGAAATAATAAAGATTGTAAATGTTGTTTATTCTGAAACCGTGTGGTGAAAAAAATCAGGTTAAACCAGCTTAGTTCAAACAACTTTCTCAGTGTTCTCTCTCCTTCTGGTGCTCAGTAGAAGTTTGGGAGAAGGGGGATGAAAGGGAGAGCCAGAGGAATGGTTGATACCTCTGAGACACAAAAGAATGGTTGAAACCCCTGAGAGCCAGAGGAATGGTGGTTGTCTGTGTGTTATAAACAGATTGGTGAGCCCCCAGGGAGGTGAGCTGGTCAGTGGCAGAGGGTTTCAGGAGCAGGTACAATTTAGCTGTTAAGTTTTGATTCCTGTCCTGCTGTCAGACACGTGTGGCTGGATGGGAGGCTGTAGCACTGGACATGTGAAGGACATCACCTTTATTCCTCTGCCTGAGGAGCAGCAGAAGGCAATGGACAGCACACAGTACCACAGTGGCTGATTTTATTACAGAAAGAGTCACAAAACTTATTTATGCAAAGCATCTCCTTGGTATTTACAGCACATTCAATGCCAGTCATTTTGCCCTCTATTTGTGTTGACAATGGAGAAGTTATTACTTTCAAGCTGTGAGAGTTTTGATAGCAGCCTTCAAGTCAATTGTTGTTTTAGTTGAACAGACTGTTGGTGGTTGTTTTTACTGTTTCTATCCCACAAAGATAATTTTATTTGGAGAAATCTATCTTGTACACAGTGTGCTGGGCCTCTTCACCTTTCCTCTGCAGAAAGTACATGGGAAGGTATCAAGGGGACCTAGGGAGAATTTCAAATTACAGAGACAAAACTATTGCTGCAGTAGATTGTGCAATCCCATGGCATCATCTGATGCAGGGCTGGAAATTGATCATCCTCCTGGATGTTGAATTTTTTGTTGACTCAGGATTAAATGTATGGAAGGATCTTAGAGTTTTCTAATCTGATAGTGTTTGTCTTGGCTACTGTCTGTAAACATTTTGCAATAAAACCTTAATTTGAAACTTCCCAACTCTTCATATGTTAAAAGAATGGTGATTTTGTTCTATGTCTTGCCACCTGCTGTTCTCTTCTGTGGTAAAGTACATTGGTAACTATGGGAACAAAAACTTAAGAACAGACACCCACATGTGTTGAAGTTGATTTATAGAAGGTCTTGAAGTGATGCCACGGATTGTGAGAGATGGAACTCTCTGGATGGAGTTTAATGGCTTTCAACGAGGGCTCAGTGTTCGACTTTCAGAAGTTATTTGGAACGTCCCTGACGTTGTGGCTGTTCCATTCTCCACTTAACCGTGGTGTAACGTGGTGCTGCTGCATTTCCCAGCTGGCTCGTTCAGTCCCCAGCAGTGCTAACACTCCTCCCCTGTGCTGGGCAACAAGATCTCTGTTATTTCTGTCAGGAAATAGGTCTTAGAATGTGATAAAATGTGGCAGCTGGAGCCTTGGGATGACGGATGTATGTGTAGGTGAATGTGTAGTCAAATTAAAATGTAGCTGTGCCGTCAGCTTGGGTTCTTTGTGCTGTTTCTCTGGAAGGGCCCTGCTCCTTTCCAGGCAGCCAGGACGGGGCTGTGGCCCTGGCAGAGGTCTGGGACAGCTCAGGATCCTGTATGGACAGTGCAGCCACACAGCAAGGGCAGATCTTTGTCAGGTCGTGGCTCAGTGGCATCACTCTGGGCTTCCTCTGCATGAGTTGAGCGAAGTCCTGGCTCCTTTTAGTCCCTTCTTAGGACTTTAAACCTTTGTGATGTGACAGCAGCACACCACAAGTCACTCTTCTGCTCTGTTTGGTAGAGCTGGAGAGCTGGGAATGGAGAATGAAGGAATTAGGGCATGCTATGCTTTGTGTAATATGGAACTGACAACGGGGAAGGTTTGCTCCATGCCAGCACTGTGCTCTCCAAACTGGAGTGCTGGTGACCTTTCCCAGCCATGTATGAACTTCTGGTGTGAATCAGAGTGCACAAATCCAGATAAAAGTTTGTCATTGATTTAAAGAGTCAGCAGATTGTCTTTGCACAGAGACGTTTCCTGGTTTGGACTAGACATTACTTGGAATAAGAGAATCTTTTAATGTAAAATGCTTTGGTCTCGATGATAGCACAGTCTGTGTTCTCTTTATTTCAAAAAATTTGCATGTGTTGTGAAGGCATTCAAATGTTTCTCTGACGTTTGTTCTGTGACCCTGTTCTAACTGCACAGCAAAAAACTCCCAGAGAAACAAAACATTTCATTTTATGAAATTTATGTCATACAGTAATTAGGCACTGATTCTCAATTTCTAATAGTCTCAGATGGGAGCATATTTTTCTCCTAAAGAAAGCATAGCCTGGTGAAGCAACAAACTTTGCTCAATTTGATGGGGTAATTAGTGAATTAGTTGATCATCCTTAGCTGTAATCTTTAAATTTGCTCTGTCTCTTGTTAGGTTGTGAGGAATAGGTGGTGTTGAATGGGAGGGTTGTCTCTAGCAGTGAATTGAGCCTGCCCTGCAGTGTGAGGATTTCCTGCCCTGGGGTTCCCTAGGGAAGTTCTCTGCCAGGCACTTTCTGGGCCTCAGCACTTGCCCATCTTCTCCCTTCTGATATGAGATTTATTGATAACCTGCACTTGCCAACAGGAAACAAGAACAGAAATGAGAGTTACTTTTAGGATAAACCTGGCACATTGGCTGCAGTGTTCACCCTGATGAGCCTGTGTTGGAGCTCAGTGGCTGCAAGAGGAATTACCCAAATGTAACGTGGTGAAAATGCAGGAGGCCCCAGAGGCTCCTGCAGTAAGTGCTCCTCAAGTGCTTCTGGATGGGTTGCTCAGGAGATGAGACCTCAGGGGACACAGCTAGTGCTGAAAGCCACAAAGCAAATAGGATAATGTTTTATTGAAAGTAAACTTGAGCCAAGTCCTGGAGCCATTCCTTAGATGGCAGTGACCATGGGATTCATGCCTAAATGAAAACTGCAGAGGGTTGTGGCAGATCTTGCAAAGATCCTGGTGTTTCTGCAATAGGGACTGATACCTAAAATGCAAAGATGATGTAGGATGGAAACTGCAGCAGCTGGGAATATGAACGAGAGTCAACATTCCCAGCGTGGAGAGCCTGAGTGGGGTGGGAGAACGTGACCCTGGGAGATTCCACAGCACCTCGTGTGCTGAAGGGGGTCAGGATGGGGAGGTGCAAGGCAAGAGGGCAACATCAAACAGCACAAAGAGACTGGCTTCAGTTCCTGCAGTCATGGGGAGAGGATCCAGGGCAGCACAGCCTGAGGAACCTGTGTGGGGTCACTGCCTGCAGGGCTCCAGGGCAGCTGTGCCCTGCAGTGCCCTGGTGTTGGGCAGGATGCTGTGATCCTGCCTACCCTGCTCCCCCAGCAGCAGATTCCTTTCCTAGAGGGAAATTTCCCCAATCCTTTATCATTCCCATTTAATTAGACTTCAAGCCCTCAAAGGAACAAATTGTTTTATCCTGTGTATTTCAGTGGCATGTAGGAGGGGCAGGAACTATTCCTGGTTGGACTTTTTAGGCAGCACCCTCATACCAAGATGCTGATGTTCTTTTCCAGGATTTAGGCAGAACTCGAAGGTCTGTGTCTGTCTTCTGCATTGTGCTTTGGGACACAGACTACAATAATGTGCATTGTTTCCTAGCCATATCCCATTAAATCTGCATTAATATTACCTTGCAAGTTAAAAAGGTGGGAAATTTGTCATCTTTGCCAAGGAAAGGAGTAAGAAAGAAATCCAAAAAGAACATCTTGCCTATTTTTATCAGTAGCTGTAGACTTGCTTTCTAAACTTAAGCAAGTCTGGGAGGATCCCATAACAATGTGTAGGATGCTGAATGGACACAGGGGAGGCATTAACATAAAAAAGAGGGGTTTTTTTTCCCTTCTTAAATGAAGTAGCACCTCACTGACGTTTGCTGCCTGCTGCAATACATCCCAGAGGAGTTAAAAGTGAATTATCCTCTGTGCTTCTTTGCTGACATCCACAAGTTTTCCCTTCAGCTGTTTTCCAAAGGAGTAAAGCAAAAGCCATCTGGGAGCAGGGAGGCAAAGAGTTAAGGAACAGTTATCCCAGGTGGCTGAACACTTGAGTTGCAGGGAAAGGCTGGGAACATTCATTGAGCTCCTGCACTGGCTTCTACCTGGCAGCAGCTCCTGCTGCACCCCTGCACAGGGAATAAAGGATGAGCCTGCTCAGAGCACAGGCAGCAGGCATCCCCAGGAGCCCTCGGATGCTGCAGTGAATCCACGGGCAATGCTCCTTTCCTCGTTCTTTACAAGAGTCTTTTGAAAGATCAGGGATGTGCATATGGTCTTTGCTGCTTCCTCTGGTGTTTTTACTTGAAGCTCTCACTGGAATATGGATGATGCAAGCACAATTAAATGCCTCAGTCCTGAAAAAGGTAAGGGGGGAAATGTTTGTTTTAACCACCTTGCTGAGGGAAATTAGTTTTATTAATTTGTAAAGTGTAGTTTACAAAGCTTCCTTGGACACTTCTTTTCTGCTATTCAAACTTAAATGCTTTAAACAAATACAGCAGGTTCTTAAGGGAGCTTTTGCTGTACCTTTGCCTCCTACTATCAGTAAAGCTTAAATAATAAATGTATCTCTAATGGCTGTTTCCTCCTGCATAAAGTGTGCAACGAAGGAGTGCTCCAGGTATGTTCATGTTCCTTTTCTGCTTGCTTAACTAGCTGCTGTCACCATAAGAAAGGCTTTCTATTTTTAACCTGAGACCTTCTGCTACCCACATTAGAAGAGAGAAAAGAGACTCCAGTTCTGTTGTGAGTCAGCTGTATTGTTTTAATTTTTTAAAACAGGTGATTTGCTACTCATTAGATGTAGTTTATATACACCCATCCAACAAGAAGAGTGCACAGAATCAGTTGGGGTTGAAGTTCTCCCTGGTGGGATTAAACCAGGGGTGAAGTCAGGGAAGTGCCTCGAGCTGGGAAAACTGTGCTGCAGTGTCCTGCATGCTGAACTTGGAGCTCATCCCTCCTGTACTGATGGCTGCTGAAGGAATCTATGAACTCAAGACCAATTCTCAAAAGCCCAATTTTTATTTTTAAAAGCTTTATTTCCTCTTTGGTTTACTCAGGAAGAGCCCAGAGAGAGAAACCTTTCCGTGTGATGTAAATTAATTGACTCCAGTGCCTGGCTGCTTGTCTGTATGCATTCTGTATTTTATGCCTGTTAGGCTTGTGGTCTTACAGGAGTTATGCAACAAGTAAAGAAGGTTGTCTTGGGTTCTGTGTGCTCAAAAAAGCTGCTCTGGACACTGGTCTCACACCTTGGTGTCTTTGGGAAGGCAGAGCAGTATCTCTCACTCAACTCATCAATGCTTGGTGCCTGTTCCTCAATCCCTTTTGAAGGAAGCACTCCTTAAAATTCTCTCTTCTAAAAATCATTCCTAGAAGAAAACTTTACCAAAGTGGAACAATGCTTGGCTATAACTTAGTGTTTGGCTGTCAGAACCAAACCTCGTACCTGTGAGCTCTGGTTTGGTTTTGCCTTGTCTTTGTTACTAAAATACCAAAAAGAAGCTCCAGCAATGCCATTCACTGAGAAAAGGCCAACAGGTAACTCAGGTGTGGCTGTACCCGTGCAGTCACTCATCACTGCAGCAAATACTGCTCCAGAAACTGAAGGAGGATGTGGATGTGAAAATTACAGCAAATTGACTTTAAGGGGTCCCATTTTAGAGCAGAACTGTAATTAAAAAAGGAAGAGGGTGACCATAGAACATCACAGAGGAAAAGCTTCTATTGTACACAGAAATTGCCATTGCTTTTTTCATAGTTTTATGACCATTTTGGAAATTGTTTTGTTTATTGATGAAATTAATATGAAATCGGCTGCAACAGATTTAATGAGCCTGAGAAGTATGCAAACAATTCAGGTGAATAATGAGAGAGTCTCCATGAGCATCACAACAACAGACAAATGTTAACCAATTTCCTTGGAGATTTGTTAAGAATGAAGCAGAGATGATGAGATGCATTTGGGCATTGTCAATATTTATTTAAAAAGCAAAAAAGCAGATTTTAATACTTGGCATAAGAATTTATTTACCTGTACCATATTGCTGGCATAGAGGCCGGAGATTTGGGAGCATGGAAGCTTTAACTGAACAATGTGCTAAACAGGGAGAAACTATTTCCTATATGCAAGAACTTTTTTTTTGTTTGAAGGAAAGAAGGTGGTTTTCTTAAATCTTCAGAACATGCAAAAGTTTTGGATTGGGTTGGCTGAAGTGGTATATTTATCATAGAATCTTGGAATGGTTTGGGTTGGAAGAGACCTAAAATATTGTTTTGTTTCAACCCTTTGCCATGGCAGGGACACCTTCCACTGCCCCAGGCTGCTCCAAGCCCTGCCCAGCCTGGCCTTGGGCACTGCCAGGGATCCAGGGGCAGCCACAGCTGCTCTGGGCACCCCAAGCCAGGGCCTGCCCACCCTCCCAGGGAACAATTCCATCCCAGTATCCCATTTCACCCTGCCCTCTGGTAGTAGAGAGCTTTAACACACTTTTAATGATTGCATTTTCTGACAGAAGTGTTTCAGGACTGAAAACCAGAATAGTTTGGTTTTGAAAATGTCACTCACACCCTGAGTATTCCTGATCCAGTTATTGTTCTCTGAAAATGCACCAGTGTGCATTTGTGCTTTAAACAGACAAGGTCCTCAGAGAAGGTGTGATGGAGCAGGAATTGCGTCACCCAAAGTCCTTTTGGCTTCTTCTTACTGGGCTCAGCTTCCACCTTGTGAAAGCAGGAATGAGAGAGAGGGGCTCTCACCTGAGGATCTCCCTGGAGATCATCCAGGCTGCAGTTACTCAGGTTGATTCCTTGCTTGCAGGGGACACTGCTGAGGCTGAGATTGAATCTGTGTTTGTGATTAAACCAGCTCAGTGCTTCTGCCAGATGGTGTCCTTCTAAGCCAGGCAGTGGAAACACCTGGAAAACAAATGGGCTAACTGAAAAGAGCAGAGCTTCATGGGCAGGGCTTCCAGGCACAGGCAGGGGTTGCATGAAGGTTCTTTTTGAGGGTTCCACTTCTTGCTGTCATCTGCAGCATTAAAAGGAAATGGAATTCTCCTCCCACTTAGATATAAAACCAGTCATGATGCAACTGAAGCCAGAAATTCCCAGTGTATGGAAGCCTCCAGAAGCCTTCATGTGATGGTCTGTTCAAACATTCATAGTGAGAGGCACCAACATCCTCAAGGCTTTGGTGTTCCATTGACTTGCCGCTCCTTTTTTTAAGGTGTTCTGTCTGACTAGGGGCTGAGGAGTCACTGCTGATGATCCAAAATATTCCTTGTTCCAAGTAATTCTGAAATGTTCAGCTATCAGTAAAGAAACAACTGATACTGTCAGTGCTATTGGGAGGAGAAAGGGGCATGTCCTGAGGGAAGCATCTTGTCTGGGACAGTCCTTCAAGAACCTGGCAGCTGGCAAACACCTTCCAGTGGAACAGCTCATGAGATGTGGCTGCAGAATTTCAGCCTCCAGCTGCTACAGACTCCCAGGAACAGCATTTGCACAATGTCTCTCACTGGGGGAGGTCAATACTCAGGTGTTCTCTGGTTCTCCAGCACCACTGCTCCTGATTTTGCCTTTTACTGAAGATGTTTCTGCTGGTCTAACCCTCAAGTAGAGATGGTTTCCAGATGCCTCATCTTCAACTTGATAAAAAAAAATAAAATAAGGAAACAGTGCAAAGAAAATGTCACATTAATGCTAAATGCACAACTTCAAATTAACTGGTACCATACGTGCAGATTGCTGATTCATATCCCTTCTGTCCCTGACAATCATTTGTGGGGGGAATGTGAATTGAGTCCAGCTAAATGGGAAAGCTTTCCCACTTCAGGGAATTACAGAGGGATAATCAATATTGGCCTCTGCAGGATAATCAACATTGGCCTGTGCAGGTCTAAAGACATTATGTGGCAGAGAGCAACTAAATTTTCTGGCATGATGTGATCTGCCATGGAGTGAATGTGGACCTGCCAGCACTGAACAAAGTCCAGAACCACTGTTAAATGTGGCTCTCTGTAAAATATTTTCCTGCAAGCCCATTTTTCCAGTTCAGCCAGCGAGCTGACACTTGCATCAGCCTTCAAATGCCTGCTTATCTTCTGGCTCTAAGCCCTGGGGAGAAATGAATCTGTCAGGATGCTTTGTTTCGAGCTGAGGTGGATATTGGAGGCCATAGCAAAAGATAGAAACAGATTTCCTGTAAGAGCCCAGGAGCAATTACTTTACTTCCTGTACATTTACCTGAGCCCTAGTGAATCCAGGACCAAATGAAATCGGGCAGTCAGCTGTGAAACTTCAGCCCCTGGGCTTGCTGAGTGATCCAGCTCAGCACCCTGCACTCTGTGTTGTTTTCTGCTGGCAATCTTCTCCCCTGGGATTGCAGCAGGTGGTTCCTGCTCAAAGGAAACCACAATCATGGTCATCTTCCAAGCTTCCAGAAGGACCTGCCGTTGGTTTCTGAGGTTTACAGATGCTGGGTTCTGTTGAGTGATAAGTTTTTGAGAAGTTAAGGAAAATTTAAAGAACAGCCTCGTGACGCTGTCTCTCAGATGTCGCAGAAGCTGAGAAAAGCACTGAATGAAGACAGAGTTATTCCTAGAGCCATTGCAGCTCCTCTTTTCCCCATCTTTCATGAAACTGGTCTATATTTGAAGAAATAGGGAGTCTGTCACATATTTCAAAATGTACATGGCACAAAAGGAAGGTCTGGAACAGTTCTCAGCTTATACAGATAGAATACATTAAAATTCATCCCAAATACAGAAGTAAAATTTGTGAGTTAAAATCACTTTTTTTCTGAATGTCTTTCAACCTGTCTTGCATTCCTGTGCCCATTTTGCCTTGGATTCTTGAGTTCTTAGAGGGGTTTTCCTAGAAGGAGTAATCATATTGATGGATTGCTTTTGTCCCAACCTGCTTTAATCTCCCTCTGTGTGTTTATGCCCCATGGCCCTGAACAGATGGTCAAGCACTGAAAGACCTTTAAATGTAAAGGGTTTATGATCTTACTTCAATTAAGTGTGTAGGGACATTTTCTTACACGACTTGGTGGTTGGAGACAAGGTGACCTTAGAGCACCATTTATAGTCTTAAAATCTTCATTTTATGCTGACATTTTTCTACAACTGACAAAATTTGTTTGTCACAGCTTTGCAAGGAAAAGACTTCAGCAGCTCAAATCACAAAGCCTGTTCTCACTTAATTAAAATAATTGCATCATTTTTTTCCAGATGAACCCAAGAGAGCTAAACATCATGGCAGGAGGCAGAGTAATTGTCATTAAATTAGTGCTGCTGTTGCTAATGGGTCCCCGTTCCACAAACAGTCCTCCAAGTGAACGAAGTAATTTAAGGGATTTCACAACTGGTGCATTTTAATAATGGGACTTTCCAAACAGTTTTGGGGAGCCCTGGGAACGTTCCTGGTTGCCTAAAGGAGCTGTCCCAGGGTTGGCCCACTGTGAATTCCAGCATGGGAAGGAGCACCAGGAAAATGTGATGTTACAGCCTCTCCCAGTGGAATCAGTGCTTTGCCAGTGGATGGATGCTGAGGACAGGTGGATTTCAGACAAGCTAAATAACTTGCTGAATATGCTCCGAGCCAGTGCACAAATGTTTCGCTTGGAGGCCTGGTGGGCGAGGCACAGGGGCCATGGAATAACCTGAATTCCACTTGATCTGGGCAAGATGGGCAGTGTTAATCTCGGGGGGGATTACTGTGCTTAGAGGTGCTGTCCAGATGGTCGGGCAGGCTCTGCCCGTGCCCATGGCAGAGGATGGAGCTGGGCTAGAATTAGGGAAAAGGCAGCTTATGCACAGTTGGGAAAAGGTTGTGGCCCCAGAGCAGGTGCTCTGGTCTTTCTGAGCCAAAACCATCTGAAAATGATTGATTTAGTCAATTCTTGATAGAACGAATACACAGGTTTTTGGTTGAAAGACAAAAATAGAAAATGTAACCGTGAATGTCTTTTTTCCACCAGCATCTGCTCCCCAAATCCCTCTTCTTGGGGAGACCCCACTTTAAAAACAGCGGGCAGCTGTTGCATGCAGACACAGCTGTGAAAAAGCAGAATGCATTGGAAACACAAAGGCAAAGGACTCCAGCAGAGAGAAGAGAAACTGCAGCTGAGCTGGCTGGTCTGGCTGCCCAGTTCATGCTGCTTTAGCCCTTTTGGGAGCAGCATTTCTAGGGGGAAAGGAAGAAACATAAATCACATGTTTGAAAGTATTGAATGAGCATCATTCACCTTTGGTTCATGAAGTCCAGTCATCTCCTGCTGCTTGAGTTTGTGTCCATGCAGGTGGGGTTTTGAACCTTTACCATGACTGAGAGTATTCCTGACTTGCATTTAGTGATGTGCACTTCTGGGAGATGTTTTTGCTTTTGGTATTTCAGAAACATCCTTGCATTTAGTGCTTCAGAAGCTGGTAACAGGCTGGCTAACTCCTGTGAAAATCTTGGGCTGGGGTAGCTAAGATGTAAATGGAGTTTCTGCAGTTTTTACAGGTCTTTTGACTGGGGTTTAGAGCTGAAAGTGCAACAGGGAGGGTAAAAATAAGTGAGCGAGAGATGTGCCAGAAGGCACTGATATCTTCTGTTTCCTCCTTGTATTTTATGATTGTGTTGTTGGTTGGAAATAATTTTCTTGTGATTCTACAGCCATTAGAAGCAAGATTTCCCTGGGTGGGAAGTGGGAGATGGGAACACTTGTGTCAAAGTTCTTCTGTGTATCACTCATAGCTGCCCGTGAGCAGCTCAGTGTTTCAGAATCAGCCTCTTGTGACGAGGTCAGTTTGTTAATCTGCTAAACTGGGTCTGTAGTGTGTCTGTGGAAAGGTACAGGGAGTGCATGGCTGGGAAGTCACAGGTCTCATCCTGGTGGATTTTCAGGTCAAAAACATTGCCAGCTCTGTAACATTTATGTCTTTGGCAGTCAGGATATTGAAATTTCTAGTTTTGCTTTTTCTACTTTGAGGTCTGCAGCTGTTTCCCTGTGTATTACATAACTGTTCACACTTTTCCCACCCCTCAGCAGGCAAGTGAATCCCTCCATCCTGAAAGATTGCATTCATGATAATCCCATTTGTCTCAGGAGGTTCTCCATCCTGTTCCCTTTTCTCCATCTTCCAAGCCATATGTGTGTTGTGCTCCTGTGTCTTCCTCAAGATGTTCTTTCTGTGGGATGGAGTCTGGCTCCTCTGGCACTTTCCTCCTTTCTTCCTCTGCAAGACTTTGACATTCCAGCATTGTTCAAGTGTTCTGAGTTCCATTTTTAGCTAAGTCACAGGCCGGCCTGGAGACTCAGACAATGTTGGTTTTAAAATCTATTTCGTGGCATGAAAAGCCTTTGTTACACTCATTTGAGAATAAGTTCCTTCAGTGCTGTGGAAAGAAGTCTTTAATCTCCGAGTTGGGTCAGGTGAGCAAGATTGCTCTGGGGATGTTAAGAGAGGCAAGAATAGAAACCCATTTCAGTAGGCTTAGATCCTAAGTCCTCAGCTCAGTGTGCTTAAGAGTTGGGAGAGGGATTGTGTCCAATTTAACTCTTTGTTATTCCCAGTTGCTTTTCCACACTGTTATCCAGTATCCAGCATAATAAATGGAGGAGCCTTCTGAAAGATTTTATTTTTCTCTGTTTCCATGAGGATTTTCTTAAGAGGCCTGAAGGGGTGTGTGGATAGTCAACTGAAATAATTTAAATTAACTTTCTCTGTGTGCTCTTAGGATTAAAAATCTAACTTTAACTTGAATATTGTAATAGTTCTTTTCCAGTGCTATAAATCATTGGCATTTCTCTCTACTCAAATAAAATCAAATCCATATTTGAAGCCCTACATTTGCAGAATTCTAATTATGAACCATGAAGCCATATCTTGAGCAGTGCTGCAATGGGAGTTACATTTCCCTCTTCTCCTCCCTTCCCCTTGTCCCCAGGCTGATAACATATAAATGGTGTTAAATGCAGACTCTAGGATGTGCTGGCAGAACTGATATTTGAATTTTGAACGGAGTACCTTTAGCATTCTGTGCCAGCCACTGATTTTGTTGCATGCACAGCCTGGAAAACTGCAAGGAAACCTGATTAATACTGGGGAAAAAAAGGAGCTAAACAGCTGCAATACTTTTGGTTTCTGCAGAAGTTTGCCTTAACTCTCCTTGTAATTGAGAGCCTCGAAGTTCTCTCTCCTTCCCTGTGAGTACAGCAGTGACATTCTCACCATTTAAGGTGTATATCTAAAGACATTACACAAAGATGTTTATGGGTTTATTTCAGGAATTCAGAGAAGCAGGTGATAGAGAAGGCAATGAAACTCCCAGCTCTCATCCTGGCCCAGGCTTCACGTGAAGAAAGGATTAGGATCTTTAGAATAAAGTTTCCCTTGTTCTTCCCTTAGGGCAGAGTTTTCTGTGGGATGCATATATCCTTCTGAGCATTTTACAGCACAAGTTGCTCTTTCCCTGATGACAGTTTGCAGTCATCTCACTAAATTGCTCTTGAAAGATGCCTTAGGAGGGTGGAAGGCTGTGGTTGAAATGTTTGAATAAATAGTGGCAAGAGTGTACACAGCATCACTGCCTCCCGTGGTGCAGACCCAGTTTGGTTCTAGTTTGGAATTAATCTGTGGTTAAACTCTGAGTCAAGCCCAGTATAAGAACTCTGGGCATCGGTGGTGAAATAAACAACTTGTAATTGAGAGTGAATCATCTCCAGAATTAACTACTCCAAAGCTTTTTTCAAACTGTGAAAGGAAGAGTAGGAAGCACTTAATGAATGTGTTTTTAAATGGGCAATTTGTGTTTAGCTCATCAGGGTAGAAGCATATGAGGCTCCTTGTACAGATCACAGATGGCAAGAGAGATTTTCTATTGTACTTAAAACTTAATGTAGCTTAAGTGGTTGTGATAACCTATGTGACAGATTTCTGTATTTGGAGTTCAATGGGTACATTTCAAATAGAACGAGGTAGGGACTTAGTGCTTTTTAAAAATTCATCCTCACCTGCTTTTATCTGTCAGTCCTGGAGCCCCCTCAGTGCTCCTGGTTCTGTCACAGCAGCCCTGGGCACAGGAGCTGCCTGGCTGTGCCCTAAGCAAGATCTTCTGTGGCTGTGTCAGCCTGCAGAGACATCCCCAAACAGAGTGTGAGATGGAAGGTCCTGGGGAAGAAGGAGAAGAAGGAAGAGGAGGAGAAGAAGATAAAGAGAAGCAGAAGAAGACTGCACTTATTTGAAACCTCTTTTATTTTCTCAGCTGTAACGTGTCACCTAAATCCCTTGACTGGATAGGGCAGGAGCACAGCTTTAGGATTAGTGCCTATGATGGATTTAGGATTTGAAGCAAACATGTGTTGCTGTGTTTCCATCGTATCTAGTTTTTGCTGCCTAGAGAGAAATGTTCTTTCTTTTATCAGAAATGCCCATTAAAATAGTGAGAAGAACCTTCAGAGAAGAGAAGAAGACTGGCACAATGATATTTTGAGGAGCTGTATGAGAAGAAAATGTGATTATTCTTTTTTTTCCAGCCCTGGAAAGAGACTGAAGAGCTTATGCACCTGGGCAGATCCACAGTGAAAGGCAAGGGTGGCTCAGGAGGGCAGAGAGGGGAATGGATTGTGCTGTTAACTGTGCATTATTTACTGCAGGGAATGTTGTTGGTTGGTTTTGAAGAGCAGGTAGAGCCCCTGAAAGAGTGGGACCTGCAAATCTGTTTGTAACCAAAGAAAGGAAAGGGTTTTCTCCTTGTGGGAATCGCCATCAGGAGGAGGAAGTGGTGGAGGAGCCAACAACTATAAATTGCTGTAATGTCTTGATGATGCCAAGCAGTTGGGAAAGTACCAAAGGAAAAAGAAAATCAGCAGGAGGAAAAGAATATCATCAGGAGGCCTTGCTGTCCAGAAATGGTTTCATCTACCTGCCAAATTGCCTCATTCTCCATCATGTGTCTTCTTTAAAATCTTGAACTGAAGCCCACCCAATCCTCCAAAGCAGTCACAGGTACATCACAATAAAAAGGATTTTATTGGGATTTTAATGCTCTAAATCTGGATTGTGAAAGACGCTTAATTTAGCTAATAAACTTTTCTGAAACAACCCGAAAACTACCACTGGATTTTGGAAATCAATGGCTATTTTCTATTTTTCTGATAATATTTTTATTCTGCTACATGGAGAACGTGCACTACAGAATTTTGATACCTCCTAAGGCCATCAGTGCTTGCTTCCAGTCCCGCTCAGACATGGATATCTCAAAATCTCCCTTGCTTCAGAACAAGTTCTCAGTGGCCCGTCTGGCTGAAGACTTTTTCTGGGTTGGTGGCAGCATCGTCGCCTCTCCGAGATGGAAAATCGGCCACTTTGGTAAGATGCTGATCCCCTGCATTCAGTGAAATGGTGACACCTTTAAATCTTTCATGTCGAGAGCTTAGTTAGTGGCACCTTTTTGTGGCAGCAGCGTGGGGAGCAGAAGAGAAGGAAGGAGGAGGCAGCCCTGGGCTGATGTTATGTTGCTTGGTTGGTAGTGCAGTTCTTTTTCTCTTCAGCAAGCCCCCACTTATCATTTCATGATTGATTTGTGTTCTTCAGGACAAGCTAGAGCAAAGTTGTACATTTTGACACTTGCTGACCCTTTTAAATGTTCTGTTGCATAGACTCTGTGTCCTTCTCCTCACCCACACCACGACAGTTTTCCTATCTGCCAGTACTCCACACCTCTTAACTCTTTAATTTTATTTGTAGTTTAGAGTTTTTTAAATGAGCATTTGGAAGTATGTCTGCTGTCTTGATCCACACCAGGTCACTGGACTGTTTAGAGGCTGTTTTCTCAATACAGATACACAAAACTCTCAAGCTTCACTGGCTCTGTGAGAAGGATCCCCTTTGGGTGCTCACAGCAGCCTTTCCTTTAAATAGCTAATAAACCCAGCAAACCTAATTAGAGACAGCCAGAGAAAACAGATGTTCTAGTAAAAACACTTTAATAACAATCTTCTTGGGCCACTGCTGCATGGCCAGTGAGGAAATCTGCAGCCTGACCAGAACCCCCTGTTCCTTGGAGCACTTTTTTGTCCTATTTGTCTGTCAGCTTCATCGATCAAAGATGTTTTTTTAGCAAGAAAGTTGGACACATAGATAGCTTAGCAAGTACTGGGAATTTTTCAGAGGAGAAACACCGTCCTACTCTGCCTCTGCATTTTCCTGAATGCAGGTGGCTGATGGAGGGATGGAGAGCTGGCAGCCTGACCTCAAATCAAGCCCCTAATTTCCACAGGATTAAGAACATCTCTTCTCCCATTAACACCTCATTTATTAGGAGTGGTGTGCTTCAAGGATGGGTTCAATCTTCCATCATCTCTTGTGCACACTAAACACTGCCCCAACCATTGCTGGCAGAATTATAGAGAAATGTGGTTTTCCAAAGACACTTTCAGATTTTTTTGGCCAATATGAGCAGAACAGTAGAAGTCCTGGACTTCAGTGAAGCTTGAGCCACTGAGAGCCAACAAGGGGAACAAAACTGTGTTGGGAATAAGATGGTTGGTTTAAAAGGTGAGAGGGACCTGTTCATTAGGCTGGAGGGATGCAAAATGAAACAAATGAAGATTAATGAGTTTGGATGTGATCTGGTTTTTAACTGGATCCAGTGCAGTGGTGTGAGTGAGCCTGGTGTACCTGGGCCAGGAGAACCACAGCCAGTTCTTAGGCAGGACTGGCAAAATATCTTCTGGACTGCTCAGCTGGACAGAATTCCCAACACACTCTGCTGATATATTATGAATTTGGATATATTACATATTTTATATCATCATATTGATATATTGATTTTTAAAAAGATTTTATGCCCCCTGTCTAGAAAGAAAGTGATATTCCTGGCAGGAATAGTTGGAGCCAGTCAGCTCTTTGGTTTATGTATTGATGAGCCACTTATAGCTGTGAAACCATTTCCAGTGAGACTTTAAAGAAATGGGGCAGTCGTTGTGTCTTCAATGGATTGTCTGTGCTGAATGTGTGACAAGTGTGGGAGTCCTCTGCTGGTGTGTGGGAAAGCTGTTTTGGTTTGGTGATATTTTAAGGGGATATTTTCTTGCCCTTCTGGTGCACGTGTACTGGGGGGGTTTCTCTGGGCTCACAAACATCTTCTGGAGAGAAACAAGCTGCTGGAATCTCTCCTCTCCTGATGTTGTTCAGGAGGGTGGTTGGTGTGAGGCACACAGTTGGGATTCATCCCTCCAGGATTGTTCTTGGGGCAGAACTCAGCAGAGTTTGATGCTCCCTGCTCGCTGCCCCTGGGGCAAAGGTGTGTGACACAACCTGGGGCTGCCTGGAGCCCAGGGATGGGAATCTTTTGACAAAGCTGGTCCATGTACAAAAATACTCAATGACTCAATCTCCTGACTTCTTTTCATCCCCACATGCTAAATTACTCCCACTCCTTCACATATTTATATCAATCTCAGAGACTCCTAAAAGACAATAATGTTACTGAACCATAAATAATTAATTTGCTGACACTAGAACATCTTTCTAACAATAGGAATTATATTAGTCTCCTTTTCCCCCTTGTTTCAGGACAAATTGTAGGGTTTATGGTTTGTTTAGTTTTGCTATTTATTGTTACTTTAACACTTTGTGTAGTAAATATAAATGTTATTAAGAAGCATGACAAATCACTGTGAGTCTTTTTGCTGCATCAGTCAGGTGTGGAACTGGGTGTTCCATGTTTCTATTCCCTGCTCTGCTCTGACAGTGCTCTGTGCTGCAGTATACAGAGATCCATCTTCTCTCCACAATTTTTTGTTCAGATGCAAATTGAGGCAACTCATTAGATCAGAAGAGAGCTGAACATAAGCTGAATTCTGAAAAAAAAAGGAACTAATGAAGTGAAAAACAGAAAAGCTGTAATTTAGCCTTAATTGAAGATAGTTAAGAGCCATTTCTTCAAAAACCTGATTCATTGCAAGACTGGGGGAATTTTATCTGAAGTATAGGAATGAATCCTTAAAGAAGGAATGTGAACAATGGCAAGGAGAAGCAGTTCTACCTCTCAGCAGTGTGCCCCTTTCACTTACATGCTGTGAAAGACTTCAGAAAGAAACCATATCATTTTCTGTTTGATATAAGTACCGCTAGGACTTCTTTTTTCTTTTTTTTTCTTTTTTTTTTCCTCTCTCCCAGTCTCTGTAGTGCTCTAAACTTTCAGTCCCACGAGGGAGGGTGAATGCCACACACAGGGACAGGTGGGAGGTGCCCCTGCTCCATGTCCTGGTGCCCCCAGCAAACACCTCTGCATTCCCTTTGGGGTTTTCCTTCCCACTGCATTGCCAGGACCCACAAAAGCTGCTGCTCTCACACAGGAAAGGAGGGATTTCTTGTGCCCTCCTTTCCCTGTGTCACCATCCCCAAAAGATGGCAACACTGAAATATTTGGGCTGTCATGGGTCACCCAAGCTCAGACCCTGACCTGAGGCTTTGGGGGAGAAATCCTGCAACAAAATAAACAGCAGCACTGGAAAAGCAATCCAAGGATGCTTATTAAAATTTTAACAGCAGGGAACGTGTTCCTACTTCATGCAAAAGCAAAGTAAATGTGTGCTGCAGAAAGTGTGGTTTTATTTTGGTACTTCTTCATTATGTTCTGCTTTGTAACAGGTGTGGTCTTTGATACTTTTCCCATTTCTACTCTTCTGATTTCTTCCAATAAGATTATTTACTGCTATAATTCCCAAAGAGGAAGTTGGAAATTTAATGTGATTTGAAGTGTGTGTGATTAGTGTTCAGAGAAATTATTTTATTAGCTATTTTGACCAAATTTTTTTTTTCAAAAACCCTATGAGCCTTGTGAAATTAAAATAAAATCAACCTTCCCATTATTATTTCAGTAAATCTGAGAAATATTTATCTTCTTCTGAATCAGAATGAAAGCAGATATTGAAAAGATTGAGTGTCTGGGAGAGGGTTGGGCTGAGTTTGGCTCTGATGTTTCTGGCACAGCTCTTGCCTTTATGGTGATACCTGCTGAATATTGATTTTCTCTAAAGGCATCTGTGACTAAGGACAAGGGTCCAGCTTTAAGAAGTAAAATGTTACACAAGGGATTATCTTGCTCTCAATTCCACACCTCCTCTCCATGAATATTTTATTAACATGGACAATGAACTCTACAGAATTGTGCCTTCAAATTAAAATTTTCTTGTACCATAGAGGTCTGCTTTCAAATGAATCTATTTTGCTGAACCTTTTCCAGAGTGAATTAATTGACTTTATCTGAACATGAGCTCTAAAGCACAGGGACATCAAAGCTTTTTCCCCATTTCTTTTTACTTACCTTTGCCTGAGAGGTGGACTTGAATCATCCCAAAGAGTTGTGGTGGTGTTGATGCATTTTGGAACACACTGAATCAGTGTTTTCATTTAGACACTCCTTCATCTTTAATCTTGATAGCAGAAGATTGATAAAAGAAAGCTGACCTCAGAATCTCCTTGCATTTATTTCTGAATTAGAATGTGTATTGCATGAATTAATTTTCATTCCTCAATCCAGAATCTCAGTAGCAATTTTCACTTCTCATCTCTAGGGCTGAAAAAAAAAAAAAAAGAATGTTGAACACAGTAATAGTTTTAATTTTACTTAAACAGATCAGGCAGAAAGTCAGAGGAAAATCAGGTCACAGGCTCTGCTCTGTCATCAGGGGAAATAAATGGGAGACTTGGCAGAAAATGTGAGTCTGCATTTATTCCTGGGACAGAGCCAGCCAGTCACACAGTTGGATTGAAGTTGTTGAGCTTAGTCCTTGTAGCAGCTGGATTTCAGAGAGCCCCAACCTGGCTCCCAGGGGCTTCCAGTGCCAGAGCCCTGGCTTGGCAGCAGCTCCCCAGGAAAGAGCAGGATCCCTGCAGAGGCACAGCAGAGCCTTGGGGGGAGCTTCTCCCAACACTCGTGGCTTTTAAGGCTGCACTGTCTGGGATTCTGCCAAACCCACAGGAATGGAACAGGTCCTGAGGCCCAGAAGCAAAGTACAACACAGGTGAGAGGCTTCCTGCTAGGAAAAGGTGGGTTTGGGGGATTTGGGAGATGAAAAGTTTGTGAGGTTCTTGCTAAACAAATCTATAGGATCAGTGACTTAATCCATAGAAGCAGTGGGACCTTGCTGGCCAAGGATTCCAGTTTCCAGGTGAAATTTCATCCCGAGTCCAGCACAATGTTTACATGTTGTAGGAGCTCAGATTTGAGATGGTCTTGAGAAAGGAACATACCTTGTGCTGGTTCCAACATATGATCACTTCTTATAAATTAATATGGGAATGAAAACGTTCACATTTACAAGTTAAGTCTACAGTCACCAAGAATCTTTCTGACTTTTTGATCTTAACACCTGACATCCTATACAGGCACTACAGGAACCCTTGTCCTTTGACTTGAGCTGTTCATTTGGCAGCTTGATGTGTTTTCATCCTGAAAAGGCAACTCCAAAGGGAGCAAGCTCTGGCTCACTGCTCTCTCTTCCTTCCTCTCCTCAGTGGAAAGATGTATGAGCTCCATGCAGGCGGGCACCCAGATGATCAAGCTCCGAGGAGGCTCCAAGGGGCTGGTCCGCTTCTACTACTTGGATGACCACAGGTCCTGCATTCGCTGGAGACCCTCTCGGAAGAATGAGAAAGCCAAAAGTGAGTGTCAGCCACAGGACCTCCCCCCTGACCCCTCCCGGGGCCTTGTCCTCTTGTAAACAAAGGAGAATGAAGGGCCTGGCTCAGTGAGAGGTGTTGTGTAGCGGCGTGGGGTTTAGACAGTGGATGGTGTTGCCTATTTCCCAATGAGCATCTCCAGTGGAAAAGCTGCTTGGGTAAGCATTCAGGGAAAGCACTCACATCCACACACACCACACTCACCACAGCTAGCTCAGCCAAGAGAGGCAGAAGGGCCTTGCGTGTGATAAATTCCAGCAAAGGTTTACTCCAGCATGCAGAAGGGAAATCAGGGACAAAACACCTGAGCATTTGCTGTGCACAGACTTGAGTATGGGGTCAGTGACCAATGACCTGAGGGTACAGGGTGGTGCAAAGGGCAGCAACCTCTAGAGGCCATGAGGGATGAATAACTGGGGTGGGCAGGGTCAACTGGCCAATGGAGGAAGCAATCTACATTAGCTTGGCAATAGTGCTGCAGAGCACCATGGGGAAGTCCTCTCTTTCAGCCTAGGTGGGGAAAACTCCACCTTCTTCCAAGGCAAGGCCCTGGGGATCTGCCTGAAGGGTTCAAAGGGTTCCACTGTGTTGTCCTTTAAAGGGCAGTAAATGGTTTTATGATGGGTTGTTTATGAAGCTGAAGTTGCTGCAGTTGACCATGCAGGTTGTAGGGTGCAGGATGCTGTAAATGAGTTGGAGGAAACCCCTGTGTGAACTGGGGCCTGCAGTGTGAGGTCTGGGCTCTGCCTCTCTGGGATTTCCAGCCCAGGGCATGCTCACAGCCGTTACTGCACCCGTGTCCCTGCAGTTTCCATCGACTCCATCCAGGAGGTGTGTGAGGGGAAGCAGTCGGAGATCTTCCAGCGCTACGCCGACGGCAGCTTCGACCCCAACTGCTGCTTCAGCATATACTACGGGGACCACATGGAGTCCCTGGACCTGGTGTCCTCCAGTGCCGAGGAAGCACGGACCTGGATCACGGGGCTGAAGTACCTGATGGCAGGCATCAGTGACGAGGACAGCCTCTCCAAACGCCAAAGGACCAGGGACCAATATCCTTCCTGTGCTGCCTGGGAGCTTTCCCAGCAGTGAGAGCTGTGGAGAAGCTCAGGATTCCTTACAGTATTTGCTTTGCTACAAGTGAGCACTAGGCTCAGAGCTTCAGAGCAGTTCCCACTGTATTCCCTGTTTCCACACACAGAGTTCCTGAAGAGGATTGTTCTGGAGATGGAGATGAGTGACTGCAGTGCACTGAAAAACACACAGGTACATTCTTCAGTCTCACTGCCATCCATTTAATTTGGTGATGTAACACTGAGATTCACTCAGAAAGTGCCCTTTTTTCTTCTGTGTTGTCAAATAGGCACAGAGCACGTGTGGCATGTTGAGCACAGCAAGCCTAGAAGCTGTTACTGAACTAACATGAGGAGAGTTAGATATTAGCTTGACCTTTCATTCTCAGTCTCATTTGCAGTGTTTCCTAATGTGAGAAGAATAACATATCCATGATGTTCAGTAATATCCTTCAATAATCTGTGCTGTTCCTTAACTCCTGTTCAATGTGGTTGAAGCAGACATTTGATGAGGCAGATAAAAATGGGGATGGCAGTCTGAGTATTAGTGAAGTGCTCCAGCTCATGCACAAACTGAATGTGAACCTACCCCGACAGAAAGTCAAGCAAATGTTTAAGGTAAGATTTTATTTTTCCCTGAAAAAGCAAGGATTTAACACGAAATCCAGTAGAAGAGATTTCAAATACTTCAGCAGCTGGTTTGTTTCCACTCTACTGAGAGATACTACACAGTCCATTTGGTAAATTGGAAAGAGCTCCAGAAACACATCACAGATAAATTGTTATGCACAGAAAAAGACAACACACCAGGTACTTTCTGGTGTTACATAACATGAAAGCACACAGTTCCAAGATTGCTCTTTTGCTACACCTTTTTGATCCCAAACCCACTCATGTTTCCTCCCCCAGTTATGTTCTCTCTAACAAATATTATCAAATAAAGTATCCAATATCCTCTGATAGCGGGTACTAATAAAATACCCAGCATGCAAACTTCTGTATCTGTCAGATTTTTGCAGTGCTGAGAGCTGTTTGTTTGACATTGGCTTCTGCTGACCTTGGCCCAATTTAGTGAGCAACAATAGAGATGTGTAGCTTTTGTTATCACAAAGTCCCTGCAGGGACCAGCAAGCCTCTATGTGAAATCCCTGATGATTTTTTCTTTACTTGCAAAATTAGTATTCTTCCAGATCTTATTGGTTTATTGCCATGGATTTAACAGATATCCTCTCAAATCCTGGATATAAAATTAATTTCAATATGACTTGGGCTCCAATGATCTTCTGAAGATGTGAGTGGGTAATTCTGCCAGACACACGTATATTGTTGGAGGGGAACTTGCCTTCACTTGCTTGCCACAGACAGAAGAAATCCTTCAGCAGGGTTCCCTGTGGAACAATTAAAACCTTCAAAGTTGTTTTTGGCATGGATGTGTCCATGGGAGAGGTTCAGAGCTGTGCAGAGGATTCCTGTGACAAGGCTGACAGATCAGTCAGTTCTAGCAGCACATCACACAGCTTCAACCTGCATTTGATTCCAGTGCTTCACTCTCATGCAGGGCTTTGTTTGTTTAAAATTGGTGCAGGCAGTTGGGTTGTGACTGTCTGGCTGTTGTGTGCTGCAGGAGGCTGACACAGATGACAACCAGGGCACGCTGGACTTTGAGGAGTTCTGTGCCTTCTACAAGATGATGTCGACGCGGCGCGATCTGTACCTGCTGATGCTCACCTACAGCAACCACAAGGACTACCTGGACACAGATGACCTGAAACGCTTCTTGGAGACTGAACAGAAGGTAGGCCCAAGCCAGGAGCAGAATTCCAGCTGCATGCCTCCCTGCTTGCCACTGGGAATGAATTCCCTTTTGAAAGGAGTGGGGACTTTGATGGTGTGCATGTGAAAAAGAGACAGATGTCTCTTGCTTTTCATCTAGGACTATTTCTTGAATCTTCTTGCTCTCACTACCTTTTTGCCTTGTAGGCTCTTTTGGTGTACCTCTAAATATGATCTCTAGAATTGCTTTCTTTTTTCATGTGTTCCCCTTGAACAATCCCATCAGCATCTGTCTGTTCCCAGCATTCAGCACCTTGGAGCAGAGCTGGTGTTCCTGGCTCTGCCTGTGACCTAGTGCACAGCCCATGATGAAACTCTGAATTACTTTGTCACACTATCTCAGTGTGTAAACTGGAAGATTATCTTTCAAAGAGCAGTTGAGAGGATGATTAATGTATGGGAGAGTTTTGGAAACACATTGTAGTACCTAAGGAATTTTCTCTGAGTGATTTAAGTCCAGTGCTGCAGGAACAACTCCTTTCACTTATCTTTGCCCTTTTCCTCTCATGGTCTCCTCTGACGCTTCGTGCCTGTAAGTCATAAATGCCCATGATTTTCAGTCATTGTCCATGAAAGGAATGAATAAAAAATCCACCTCTCTGGCAGTTCTCTTAGATAAGTGGGGTGTGTTTCCATTTCATTGGTCAATTGATCCTCCAGATGCTGAGGGAAAAATGAACACTCACCACAGGACAGAAATCAACTCAGCTAATTACTGACAGGGCCAAATCCTGCCTGGGGGGGTGTTCTCTCCCTTGCCACCCTTTCTCATACAACATGGACAGGGAAAACACCTTTACTCCATTCCAGGAAAACCTGGTGTTCCAGAGCTTTTGAACCCAGTATCATCAGTGCTCAAATCCAGAGTTAGAGGTTTTGGTCTTCTGCTTTTACTTTTATTTATTATGTTTTAAATTACTCCCAGAAAAGGCATTGATCTTGTAGCAGATGTGCTGGTGGTTTCATTTTCCCCCAGGCAAAGATTTTGTGTTGCCAAATTGATGGTCACTTTATTGCACTCTGATGACAAGGGCTGTGTTTTCATGTACAGCAAATAATAGAAAGGATTTGCTGGACCACTCAGGAATGTTAAATAATATCAGGATAACAGAGAATACATCAACAGTTATTAGCAGGAGTATTAATTGTGATAAAATTAAGTTATTAAAACACTGCATTATGTAAAAAAAGTTACAGCTCAACATTAATATCCCTGGTTTCATAAATGACAACATTTACAGACATACATTTCCCTTTGTACTCTTTTCTTTTTCAGTTGAGAATGCAGAGCAACCTTGAAGTTAGCAGATTTCCTGAGAACATTATGTCCCGTTTCTCTGTTTCCCTGCTACTAACAGATTTTTCTGTCTGCTGCATAAAGATGAGCCATTTTCTTATTTTATTTCAAAATAAAAAAACCCTTTGATAATGCAAGCTAATCCTCTAATCCTACAAGAGAAGAAATCCCATTGGTTTGTGGCAAAGCTCGTTCTGTTTGGACGCTCTGTGGTGCCTAACAACAGATCTGACCTACAAAGCAGAACTCTGTCATCAGGCAGCTGCCAATGGCACAGAAACTTTTCACAGAGAGCTCCCCTTCTGATCTGCCCTGACACTGATTGACAGGAGTGAGAATCCCTCTGGGGAACTGGAAATCCTGAGTCCCACTGTGGATAATCTGCCCAGTTGTTGGACTGGAGGTGGAGAGAGCTCAGAGGAGCTGTGATTAATAGTTAACACTGCCCTTCTGCTGCTTTTACAGATGACAAATGTGACTAAAGAACATTGCCTGGAAATCATCAGCAAGTTTGAGCCATGCCCAGAGAACAAGAAGGAGGGAGCCCTGGGAATTGATGGTAAGCTGGCTGGTGCAGCTTTTGTGGGGAAAAGGGAACAGGCTCAATGCTCAGGAGAATATTGCTGCTGCTTGCAGAATATATAGATGTAGGATTTTGTCATGTTGTATAGAGGATGTTTCCAGTCTTTTTGCTTATTTTTAAAAATATCTACCATTTACTGAGGAACCTAAAAAAATCAGATCTCTTTGGAGGAGTTTTGAAAGGTACATATCAGGATGAAGCAGCAGTCATTGAAAGTCAGCTGGAACTGGAGGTGTCTCTATTTGTGCTTTTGGAAAATACAGTTGAATTTAGTTGCATCATTCCTGCAGGTATTTTTGGAAATCATTTAAGTCTTAATATAAGAGGAGTGATGTGATCCAGAGTAAATGTCTGAGTGGGATGATAGATGAAATTGGTCCTGCCTTCCTGACCTTTGCTGCTGAAGCCTTCTCTCTAAATATATCAATGCTGTACCACCAGGCTGGTAGCTGTTATTTTGGGGGCTGACTGTAAGTCCTTTCCCCTAAATAGTAAATCTTCAGCCAGATCTTATTGACCCCAAGAAGGGAGTACATTCCTGAGGAATTAGGTTCTGTGCAAAAGTTCTTGGACGTTTAGAGAATCAGTCTTGTCCATTTCTGTGGGTGTGTTGTCATCCTGAAAAGTGACAGAACAGAAGTTGTTTGGTTTCCTGCAGGAAGAAGTGGGTAGTTTCTGGTACACTGTGTAAGGTGGTTGCTTAGGATGGGTCAAGGTCTGTTCTACTTCCAGACTAAATTTTCAATTTATTTTAATGCTTATGCTAATGCCAGTGAGGGAGCAGATGACATTCTTTTCATTTTCTGGTCTTTACAGACAGTTGCACTCACATAAATAATGAATAAGCAAGTTCATTATCTTGCCTTCCTCATACCTAAAAAAGTAAAGAGTAGGCTTTTCAAACTACTGTAAGTTTCCATAGAGAAAAACAACAACAACAACAACAACAACAAAATATATACAATTGCTTTGCCTCAGAATGGATGATAAAACATCAGAGAATTTATGGGTTGGGATAAGAAAGAGTCCAGCATGGTGACATTCTGCTGGTGTCTGTTCCTGATCAGGGGGAAGGAGAAGGTGAGGTCATTTGGAGACAACTGGAAAAAGCTTTGTGACCTTAACCCCTCCAGTAACTTGCTGCAAGTGCTGCAGAACAGCACATACCTAATCTAGAGCTTAATTAATGCAGGACATTTCTGGTAACATCCAAACAGAGGACTGAGGAGCTGACAGGGGCACACTGCTGGGCCGGTGCTGACAAAGGAGGAAGAGCTGCTAAAAATCCTAAATCTATATCTGCATGTGCCTCATGCATGGATATGTGTGTGCACACATACAGAGGAGTTATTCCTCTCTTGTCTGTGTGGAGTTGAGACTTTAGATGTCTCCTGCCTCCCAGAAAACAAGCCCAGTGCTGCCCTGGGGACTGAAATGCAGCAGCCATGGGAGCTGGAGCTGCCTGATTATTCCTCAGACTGGCACAGCCCAGACAGGAGCATCCTGCCCACACCTGCACCTCAATAGCAGTGAGATAACAGTACAGTGATCTTTGTCCTTTCCTGTTGATTCACGTGCCTGTCCTCAGCTGTGCTGGCTTTTGTCGTGGAGCACCTTGGACTGGCCTGTGACAATGGGCTCAGTCACAGTCTCTAAAGAAGCTCTTTACCTCTGTCTGATTGTCAAAGTGACACCGTGCCAGTGTGACCTGCAGTCCTGTGGGTCTCACTGCTGACAGCATCTTCCCTCATTCCTGTTTCTTCTTGTAGGACTGATCAATCCAGTTAGTGTGAACTCACTACAGCCACCATGCCATCGTATCTTAACCAGAGCTTAAAGCAAACAATGGTGTTGCTGCAGCAGCTGCCCTCGCAGTGCTGGGTGGAATTAATCTTGCAGCAGCTGATTGGTTTGCAGGAAGAACTGATTACCTGCCACAGTGGCTGGCTGTGTGTTTGCTGACACACTCTGTGCTCTGTCCATTTGCCACGGTGGCTGCTCTGCCTTGGTTCATCTTTTGTTTTCACCCTGCCTCTGTCACTGATGTGCTCATTGATCATGGTGTGTGCTCCAAGAGACTCCAGTATTCAGCTGGGCTGAGTTGAATTCCCTGGCACTGTGTCCCAGTGTGTTGTTCAAAATATTTTGGCTGCTATTTGTGTTTATCAGCTCTTTTCCTTTAATAAAACTTTCATCAACACCAAATGTGTAGCCTAGAAGGACCATCATAAAGGTGACATTTTCTCTTGTCACAGTAACACTTAACAAAGTGTGTTAAGACCTTTGGAAGTCTGGCAGGATTTTTACAGGGGCACTGATTCATTTATGGAATGAGTGAAATGTCAGGAGCATTAGAAGTCTTGAAGCAGAAACTTACTGACCAAAGGCATCATCACTGTCAGGGAAGGGTGTGAATGGGAGTCTGAGTCTTTCCTTGATGGTGAAAGAAAAACCTTTGGGGGAGATTTGAAGTGGAAGTTACAGCATTTTGTGTCAGTCTGAATTGTGAAAGTGGCTGTGATATGTGCACAAATGTTTGCTGGAGGTATGAGAGAGCAATTTCACACAAAGATGAAATCATAATTTGTTAAAACTTTGTTTCTGAACAAGAGTAGTGATTGGAATACACAGAGGGCCCAGGTGATGATGTCTGCAGGATTTACAAGCATCCCACTTCTCTGGAAAATAAATTATTCTGGTAGCATCCCTGAAAGCCCCACAGATAATTGATATTTCAGTGTCGATTCTGGAGTGAACTTTAGTCTCTGAAGTGACATGAATGAAGCACTGCAGAGCTCCCCATTCCACAGGCAGGTTTGTGGTGTCATATCCAAATTAGAGAGTGTAGTTTGTACAAACCAACGTGTACTGTCATTATTGGTGTATTTTTGAGAAAATACTGCAAGAGGAGAGGAGAGTATTTCCTGGGCCATCAAAAATTGTCTCTATGCAGCCCAATACTGTAGATCTTACAAGATTTTACTGAGGAGCAACTCCAGGATATGACTGCAGATCTCTGGAGCCTTTCATATGGCATATGACCCAATGTCCTAGCAGAATCTTTTGACACAAGTTATAAGGTTTGGATTAAATAGACACATTTTTCTCAGGAAAGACAGAGCAGGAAAACATACAAAGCAATAATTGCACTTGGTCATGGTGACAGTTTGGGTGTAGTGGTGCTATTTCTTTATCTTCAATGTGCTGGTGAATACAGGGATGCATTTTAGGCTGGTTTTAGGGAGGTTACAGCGACAAAAAGGATGAAACTGTGTTATTTACAGTGTTGTTTTTTGGCAGGCTTCACCAATTACATGCGGAGTCCATCGGGGGACATCTTCAACCCAGAACATTACCAAGTGAACCAGGACATGAGCTACCCCCTGAGTCACTATTTCATTACCTCTTCACACAACACCTACCTCATGGGAGATCAGCTGATGTCCCAGTCCAGGGTGGACATGTATGCCTGGGTGCTACAGTCTGGCTGTCGCTGTGTGGAAGGTAAAGAGCAAAAAGGAGCTGCCAGTGGGCTCTGTAGGCTTGTTCCTCCTCTTTGAAAAAAGATTTGTGTCTTCTGCAGAAGGCATGGTAGCTGGGGAGAGGAAAAATCCTGGGAAAATGGTGTTTTCCTTTCATAAAGAGCAACAAAATAATGCTGTGATAGAATGGGCAAATTTTCTTGAGCGTGGAAATAAGACAGACGTTTGAGGAGTAGTGGTTGGTAGTGAGGAAAAAAAGCTGTAAAAGTCCTGTTGTAGAGATGATTCTGATGTTGGGCAGAGTGCACTGGTGCTTCTCCTGCCTAGCCAAGTGAGTGACAACCAGACTGGCAAATATGGCAGAGTTCCTGCCACACCTGAGAGGAAAGTGGATATTTCTGCTCAGGGAAGTATTCTGTGAAATGATGACAGTCTCTGCAGTGACCAAGACACCTTTTTGTGCAATCCCTTCTTGTGCTGCCTTTCTGAGACATTGCCTCTTTCATAATCATCTCTAATGTTCTGACCATCAACGTGTTTGCACAGCTTTTCAGAAGGAAAATATGGTTTGTTTTAGGTTGGATGTTGGATTGTGCCATTGGGTGCTTCAGAGGAGTAAAACATTCCATGGAAATATGATAATAGAGAAGTATTATAGACAAAGTCAGGCAAAATCCAGGGATGAGCAGGTCTTGGCTTGGCCTGTGGTGTGAGCAGCTTGGCTGAGTCTCTGCTTTCCTTTTCAGGCTCAGCAGGAGCACAATGAAAGCAATGCTCTGCTCTGTCACCTCTCTCCCTGCCATAAACTCCTCAGTACTTTTAAAAAGAGTTTCTTTGCTTGGGGCTTTCTCAGGCAGTGGGGACAGTCACCTGGTCCCAGCACGAGGCCAAGTTCAGGAAGTTCCTTCCCAGGAAGGATGCAAAGCACAGAGAGGAGGGAGATGCAGGCTGGGAATGAACCCATGCCCTGCTGTGGGGACATGGCTGGCTGGGCTGCTGAAGGGAATTTCAGGGTTTTATTGTCCCCCACAGAGGGTGGCCCAGGTGTTCCTGCTCTGATGGTGTCACTGCTTCTGTCCTACAGTTGACTGCTGGGACGGGCCGGACGGGGAACCAATTGTCCACCATGGATACACCTTGACTTCCAAAATCCTCTTCAAAGATGTGATTGAAACTATCAACAAATATGCCTTTATCAAGAATGAGTATGTATCAGCCTGCCAGCCTTTGAGTCTCAGGGCTATGAATGGGAGTGTTCCCTGGCATCCTTGTGCATCCCTGACCTGTTCCACAATTCCAGACAGGATCTGGAGTTGTTTTCTGGGGGAAATCCTTCAGATCCTTCAGAAAGAAACACCAAGGGAAAGCTGAGTAGGGACATTCTGCACAGAGGTGTGGAGCTGGCTTTCTTGAGCTTGTACAGCACCTGAGGAACAACAGGATTTGCCAGTGAATGTTTTTAGTGAAGGGCTGGCAGTTAAACCTCTTTGTCTCTCTGGATGTGCACTCTGGTGCTGCCAAGGTTACACCTGGGATAGGAAACAAGTCAGGGAATAAAGAATCCAAAGAGAGAGTGTCCTGATTGTGGACAAAGCACTTTCTGAGTGTTCATCAGAAAGAAGTAATTTTCCCTACAGGTACATTGCTCAGAAAATCAGTATTATTCATGGGATATTTCATATACCTTGGTAGTTACTGTTCTCCTCCTCCACACACTCAAAATGTGTGTGTCAACCTTTGGGGTTTTTTTAAAATTTAAATTACTTTATTGCTGTAAAAATTTTCCAGCAGCTCCCCCAAAGCAGCCCATCTGCCTTTACAAATAGAGTTAACTTGCACTAAATTTTCAGGCCAGGTAAACTTCTTGTGAGCCTGATACTTTTTGCAGTTTGCCTGAAGTCATGCTAAACAAATCAAAGGCAGTGCTTCTGAAATTGTTCAGGTTTTTTAACCTTTGCAAAAAGGGTAACTGGGACCACATCATCAACTGGGAAAGTTTGGTCCTGGTGGGGCTCAAATCCTGATGAGCTAATGAAGGCCAGATGTCAGGATAGAAATAATTTATTTTTAATGAATGAATCACTAATAGATTGATCCTGCAAAACTTCTTTATAAAAGGCTGTTGTGCTGATCTTAAAAAAGCATCACCTCTAAAGAGAAATCCATCTTCAGTGTGGTTTTACTGGCACTGACCACTCTGGAGTAGATGTTCCACAGATCTTATCTTCAACCAGGCTTTGTTGTTCCTTGGCCTTGGCCTGGATAACCAACAATAAATGAGAGCAGTAAAACTAAAACTAGAAACTGCACTTGCTGTCTTTGTGGAAGAGGCTTTGTCTGCAGGTTTATCTGTATGACACTGCTCTGCTGTTAGTAGGAAAAGCCTTCATGCTGTCAAAGCCAAACTTGGAGCTGATGCTGTCTGGTCTCTGCAGGTACCCTGTGATCCTGTCCATTGAGAACCACTGCAGCATCGTGCAGCAGAAGAAGATGGCTCAGTATCTCACAGAAATCCTGGGAGACAAACTGGATCTGTCCTCTGTGCACAACGATGACTCCACAAAGCTCCCTTCACCAGCAAGTCTTAAAGGGAAGATCCTGGTTAAGGTAAACTCCTGCTTCATGTGTGCTTTCCCTCCTCTTGTTTGTGATGGTGATTTCTGCCTGGTTATCACTGTACCCTAACTTAAACCACTTCACAAAAAACAAACCTTAGGAAACTGCTACTTAAGGTTTAGAAAAAAATGTCTTCTCAGTCAGTAAGAACCTGGAAAGAACATGTTTTGAATAATTTTGGGGTTTTTTTAGGATATGTCATAGCAAGAGCTGCATGATCCCCTGCCTCTGAAATAAATTTGTCTTCTAGGGCAAGAAACTTCCAGCCAACATCAGTGATGATGCAGAGGAAGGAGAAGTTTCTGATGAGGACAGTGCTGATGAGATTGATGATGACTGTAAACTAATGAATGGAGATGTAAGTGAAGTGAATGTAAATGTCTGTCAAGGCTTCCCATGTCAGAGGAAACCTTGTAGGAGCTCTCTGGATTTGGGGTGGGGTCTGATCTTTGGGATTCATCACAAGTGGTTCAGGTTCTAAACCTTCGTGGGGGCAGACTGACAAAAGTGCACAGGAAGCAGCACCTGCTCTAGGGGTTATGTTTCAAGTTTAGAATATTAAAGGGTAATATCTCGTGACTCTTCAGTGCATCACAGTGTCCTTCCCCTAAAATGCAAAAAAAAAAGAAAATAAAATATTCTATTTACATCAAATTGTGGTCATTTTACAGAGCATCCCTTTGCTTTGCTGAATGCTGGGCTTGATTGATTGTTACCGTAAGAAAAATCTCTGCTGGCTTCAACCTGAAAATCCCCTATTTCTTCATCCTTTTTTAAAAGTTCTATTTTTTGTCACTTTAATCTTTTGGCAAATTCCACTGCACCTTGCAGAAACAATACAAAACACAGCAAAACCATTTAATGACATGAACCAGATTGCCTTGGAGAGGGTTTGCATTCTCAGTCCTCTCTCCCTCAGGCTATTTTCTCATTTTGTATTATGGATCTGATCCTTTTCATCTAAAAGAGAAACTTCTTTGTGAATAAAAATACCAAAGGAGAAAAACAATTCCTCTGCTTTTTGGAAGTTATTACCTGTTAGCATCACTTTTCAATATTTTACAGCACCATCTTTGTTATTAACAGTTCACTTTGCTGAGATTTACTGATGCTTTAAATCTGAGGTTTCCTGCACCTGGTTTGCTTTCCAAAATGAAATTTTGAAGCATTCAGACAATCAGACCTTGTTTCATGACAAATGTAACTGGGAATTCTTGGGGCCTACAGAGAGAACACAATCTGTCACCCCTTAAAACACCTGAGTGCAAAAGAAAACTCTTGATTTTTATTTTCAGTTTTATTTCCCCACTTCCCCACACAGGCCATGGTGCACACAAAGCAGGAACAGGAGTTCTCTTACATTTTGCCTTTGATCTGCTGAAAAGAAGATTCTAAAGCATCTCCCATCCATTCCACCCAAAAGATCTTGCACCTATTGCAGCTGCAGAGTCAGCCTGGACATGGCATGGGGCTCACATGGTGCTTTCCTCATCACTGCCTTGTTTAATGATTTAATGGTTTGTTTGCAGGCATCTGCTAACAGGAAAAGAGTGGAGAATATAGCAAAGAAAAAACTTGACTCACTGATAAAAGAGTCCAAAATCCGTGACTGTGAAGATCCAAACAATTTTACAGTTTCCACTCTACCATCCTCAGGAAAGGCTGGGCTGAAGTCTGACAGTAAGAAGGTGAATTTGTGTTTAATTGTACTTGTGTTTCGTTAGTTTACTAAATATATCTTATACTACTGACTTCAGCTTCATAGCTGAATTCATGCAGTTAATGATGATGCCAGGTGAACATCACTATCAGATATACAAACTCTTTATCTTGCTCACACAGCAATTGGAGCATGAAATGTACTCTGAAATGACTTTTCAACAGAAAGAATTTGATTTTCCATTATAAAAACTGCTTATGAATGTTGGGCTCCTTTTATTCCTCAGTTCTCCGTGTTCTGTGCATTTTCAGTTAAATTTTAATTTTATATTCACTCTAATTTATAAAAATGTACTCAGCCCACAGACTACACTTCATGAAGTTGAGGCATTTTCATTTAGACTTCGTAATAAGCCACAAAAACTTTGGGAAGATTGTTCCATGCAAATGAAAAGCAGTGGAGATCTGTCAACAATGAGCAGGTGTAATAACCAAGGATTAAAACTAAACTAGGGATGAGAACTAAAAATTATCATCCTAAAACATTCTGTGGGGTGAGTTTTGACGTATTTTAAACCCAATGCTTTACATGATGTATCAGAGAATTCTTGTGAGAGCCACCACAAGGCCAAGGCTTCCAAACCCTTTAGCAGAGGTGTTACCCAGAAGAGTCAGTGCCAAAACCCCCTCCTGTTTGTGCTGATATCCAGAGACTGTCTGAGCTCCTGTGTTCTTTCTTCTCTCTTTGGCTGCTTCAGAGTAAACTTGAGGATGATGCAGAGTCTGGGGAAGATTTCAGTGCCAGCAAAAGGCAGAGCAGGTCACTCATGGGCAGCTTCTCCAAACGCAAGGTGAGCCCCTGCCAAGGTGAGGTCTGCACCAGAGCTTGGGTTCTTGGAGGGATTTTTATTTTTGCATGCAGTGGAGAGGAATTTCATAACTGCAACATCTGCAGCACCTCGCTCTGAGGCTGCTCCCTGAACAGACAGGCTGGGGAGCTGCTCATCATTGTGCATAACAACCCAGATTCAATCTACATGAAGGTCTGAGGGCGTCCAAGATCTAACTGAGAACCACAAAAATTAATTTACACCTTATATCTGAGGATTTGGGCTTCCTTTATAACGAGGCTCAGACCTTGGGCTGAGTTTTCCCCATGTGCAAATTTTGCTGCAGAGCCGAGTGTTACGAAAGCTGTCATTTTCCATTTTCTCTAAGTAACACACTCATTGGCATAACAAAGCAGAATTGTAGCCAGCTGCTCAAACTTTGATCACACAGTTATGATATTGTGGTTTTATTTCCTTCTGGCACAGAAAAAAGGAAGCAAATTGAAAAAGGCATCAAGTTTGGAAGAGGGTGAAGACGACTCGGATTCTCAAGGGAATTTGGCCAGGAGCTCTGTACATTACAGCAGGTTTGTTAACAAATGATTGGACAATTCTGTTGCTAAAATATGCCAGCATAAATGCACCCACTAAATAGGTTTGCTTCTGGTCTAGATGCCAGTTTGTTGGTGACAGGAATGTGGGGAGATGCAATGTCTGTCACAAAATCACCAGAATGATCTCTTGGTGCTGTTCAGATTAATTAGCAAAGCACAGTGGACCTTTTATGCATTTTGAGCTCTTACTGCCTCATCTATTTCTTTATCCTGATTTATTTTTAAATATGAAATATAACATTTACCCCTTAATTGGTGGGAAGTCAATTTGTTTTGTTAATTTGTTGCCTTTCTAGGGTAAGCCGACAGAAGAAGACAATGAAGCTGTCCAGGGCCCTGTCTGACCTGGTGAAATACACAAAGTCTGTTGGCATCCATGATGTTGAAACTGAAAGTAAGTTGAGCTAAAAGTTTGGTGAAAATAATTGCTGCACAAAGAAATGGAAATATTTATGTTCGTGCATATATTTTTATTAGAAGAAGACCTCTTAATGAAGATTCAGGTCATGATCATATTCAGCTTCACTTTCCCAACCATAACTGCTCCAATAAGCAGAGTGTCTGCTGTAATTTAAGGAAAACAGAGTTCCTCTGAGTGGCATGCACTGAAATGATGCTTGATAGCTAAAAAGGAACCAGTGCTATGTACTTTTGAAAGCTTTATCTAGATGATGAATAAATGAATAAGGAGATTACCTCTAATCTCCTCTGCAGTCTCTTCCAGCTGGCAGGTTTCATCTTTCAGTGAAACCAAAGCCCACCAGATCCTGCAGCAGAAGCCAGCACAGTACCTGCGCTTCAACCAGCACCAGCTGTCCCGCATCTACCCCTCCTCCTACAGAGTGGACTCCAGCAACTACAACCCCCAGCCCTTCTGGAATGCTGGCTGCCAACTTGGTGAGCTGGGAGGAAACTCCTTTGTTTTTTGTTCTGTTTCGGGAGGGATGTTGTGGGATATGGATTTGTAGAGAATTCCGTCCATGGAATAGGATAGACGTTGTTGGGAGAGAAATGGAGCTGGAAACAAGTTTCAAAGGATGGCCTTGCAAATAAGAGAAATACTTTGGAGAAATACAACTATGAAAGATGCATTGAAGTAAGACTTACAAGGGGTAATTTTGGATGATTTGCTTTAAAACATGTATAACATAGTGTAACAGAAGCTGATAGGCCAAGAAATGCTTATAATGTATTGTAATTAGGAAATAATTGGCTTCTGATTGTGATGGTGTGAATTATAACATCTGTATTGTCTCACCCTTCACATGAGACTGAAAATAGAATAAAAGTTTTTAAAACATCTCTCAGAACTTCCCCATCTCCGGGTCAGAAATAGCTTAATTCAACAGGATGTTTGAATAGGAGCACTGGAATCACCCCTTAGGACACTCTGAGTTCTCTGCTTATCCAGCTTTGCTGACCATGGAGTCCTCCTTGGTACTGTCCCTGGATTGATTACCTTGAACTTGTGTCTTACATGCAAGGAGTTGTCTGGTGAATGGAAATAAATAAACTTCTCAAATGCAGGAGGGCTTCAGAGTTCAGCTCTTCTGGAGAGCTTCTCTCCCTGAAGCTGTAATATATGAGAATAATTTTCCATAAGATATCTGATTTAAGAAGTCAAATTGGAATCTGATTTTTTTTTTTTTTTAATAGTTGCACTAAACTACCAGTCAGAGGGGAGAATGCTGCAGCTGAACCGGGCCAAATTCAGTGCCAATGGGAACTGTGGCTATGTCCTCAAACCAAACTGCATGTGTCAAGGTAAGGAAAAGCAGCAAAACCAGTGCAACACTGATTGCAGGACAGGATTGGCTGTGAGGCCTTGTTGCAGTTTGTTTAGAGATTCATTTCTGATGCCAGAAGCAAAAGAGCCAGAAGGTATCTGTAATTAAAGTCATGTTGCACTTTCACATTATGGGACCCTTCATCCTTACAGGTGTCTTTAACCCAAATTCTGAAGACCCACTGCCTGGTCAATTGAAGAAACAGCTGGTTCTAAGAATTATCAGTGGTCAACAACTCCCCAAACCACGTGATTCCATGCTGGGAGACAGAGGAGAGGTATGGGACAGCTGTGGCTGTTATTTTGTGATGCAGAAGGTTTGTTTCCATTCTGGCTGGGCTGAGGATGAGGATTCCACATCCTGCAGTTGCTTGTCAGGAGACACAGTCCATGAATAAATTAGGTCATGAACATCCTACATCTTCAGGTGGTTTTCTTCATTTTAAGCATCACAGCTGTGCTTGGATGGCTTTTCCTCAGTTGCCAACACAGTACTTCCAGAAGAAGCAAAAAAAAGAAAAAAAGGGAGAGAGATGTTATCAATTTAATAATCCACTCCATAAGGCTCAGGACCAATAATTACCTAGACACTCATGTACAGTGCCCATATTGTAAAAGCCATTTGCTTGGGTTTCATCTTTGCCACTCTTTCTTTTCAATATTTGTTGATTTTTTTTGTTTTTCAGATCATAGATCCATTTGTTGAAGTAGAAGTTATAGGCTTGCCTGTTGATTGCTTCAAAGAACAAACCAGAGTAGTTGATGATAATGGTAAGATTATCTGGGAATTAAGTTTTTTTAATGGCTGAAACATCCTCTTTCAGACAAGTTTTTTTCATAAGAATAGGAGTAGATAAGATTTGGTGCCTATTATGGCAAAACACTGAAAATTGGGTTTCAACATTTTAAATGTTTATTAAACTTGGATTTTGACTTGTTTGAGTTGGTATAAATATGCTGAAGGCCTTGGTAAGAAACAAAACATTTGTTTTCTCATTATGTGTGAGAGAAGGGTATTTTGAGCTTGCTGTGGTCAAAAGCCAGGTTGGCCAAATTTAGGTAACACCCAACTCTGTTCCTTGTGGGAATGCTGGATTTCCCAAGAACAATCAGTCAGGAAAACCAGAACGACAGCACAGCTTGGGCAGACTTGTTGTTTGTTGTGAATGAGATTCCTAAAGGCTGATTCCCCCTCTGGAAGGTTTTAACCCCATGTGGGAGGAGACCTTGGTGTTCACAGTGCACATGCCAGAGATTGCCCTGATCCGGTTCCTGGTGTGGGACCACGACCCCATCGGGAGGGATTTCATCGGGCAGAGGACAATAGCCTTCAGCAGCATGATGCCAGGTAAGAGAAAGCTGACACCCCAAATTAATGGGCTGGGATTCTTCCTCTGAAAATGCAAATTAATGTGTCTGCTGCAGAAATTTCTAGTTAGAACAAGAGATTGGAGTTTGGGCCCTGAGTTCTCTGCCTTAGTCAGCTCCTGACTGATAAGGTGATGAAGACTAAACCCATTGACTCTAGATTTTTGGGACTAGATTTTGAAAAAGTGGGTAAGATTGTTAAGCAGGGTGAGTAAATACTGTGGGCTTGGCAGGCTGCTATGCAGAATCTTTACTCCTTTAGTGCTTTCTACTCTCTTTCTTCACACCAGTTTTTGAAAAATTCTACGGTTTTGCTTGGTTTTGTGACTATGAGTAGTAGTTTAACACAGAATAAAAAGTTACCTATTCTAATGATGGGATCCAGGCCATTAAATGCCATTTTCTCACAGTTTCCTCTTTCAGTTTTCATTTCAGTCTTCTTCCACATTAAAACTTCTTGTGTGTGTATTTTTCTTTCCTTTCAAAGTAAAGGAAAAAGTTTGCCTTTAAGATTAAAAAAAACCATCCAGTCCCACTAAAGTGACCTTGGATGAAAGGTTTGCAGTCTCAATAATGGACTAAAACTCCAGAGGAGAGAATGTGGTCGAGTTTAAATCATGGCTTGACAGCAGCAATAACAGAGCCTGGATGAAACAGGACAGGGCTGTTTTATGAAACCATGACAAAAAACGGGGGTGAAGCTTGCAGGTGGTGTGGCTCAGGGACACCTGAATGTGGCAAGGTGATGCTCAAGCCTGGATCCTCACTGTGAGGAGGAGCTGGGAGAAACCTGCTTGATCTCTTCTGCTGCTCACCAAAGGAAAATCTCCAGCTGCTCCCCCTGTGACCTCCCCCAGCCCTGAGCCAGCTCTGCTCCCTCTGTTTCAGGTTACAGACACGTGTACCTGGAAGGCATAGAAGAGGCTTCCATCTTTGTGCATGTGGCTATAAATGACATCTGTGGTAAGGTGAGTGTCTCTGTGCTGTGCAACACCCCCACAGGAGCTGCCAGGATCTTGTAGCACACCAGGGAAGCTCAGGGGGTGAAGGTCCAGGCTGACATTTTTGTTCACTTGGAGTAAAATTGATCTCTGCGCTTGTCATGGTAGCCCGAGATCTTTCTGAATACCCATGGAGATAAAGGCAAATTGTAGGGAAAGTTATCAAAGAGATTCTTGCAGTGCCTTTTTGAGGAAGCCAAAGGAGAAGGTTATTTTCTTGCAGCACACACATTTATACAAATAATGTGATTGTGGGTGCACTTTGCTGAGCCAAAGTTTTACACACCTTAACCCTGAGCACTTGTTCCCTGCAAAGCTGATGCTTTAAAGGCTCTGCCTGATGTTTTGCTACTTTAAATTTAATTAAATTCTACAAGCTTTTTTGCTTTGGATTTTTTGCCATAATAACTCTTAAAATGCAGAGGTAATAGTTGGACATATTTACACTTCTTGTGTGTTTGCTTCACACACAGGAAATAAACAATTCTCAGGGTGCCACATCTCAATTTCCACAAAAGTAAAGCCCTAATTTCAGACTTGTTCTAGGCCAGCTAAAAAGGAGACAGCTCCTGTCCTCTGCGTGCAGTGATCTGTGCTGTTAATTCCAGTGAAATCAGGTACAGAGCACCTTGCAGGATCCCAGTTTGTCCCACAGCAGTGAGGTGCAATATCAGCATCAGGACAGCAGGAGGAAATAAAACTTCTCTGCCTCCTTTGTTTTCTAATTTTTCTTCTTTAATTTCAAAATCAGAGTTAGAAAACCTGCTCAAGCACGAGTAAAACGTCAGCAGTGGTCAGGGTTGTTAATGGTGGTGAAATCGGGTACAGAGCTCCTTGCAGGATCCCAGTTTGTCCCGCAGCAGTGAGATGCAATATCAGCATCAGGACAGCAGGAGGAGGCATCCAGCGGGCTGGGAATGCCCAGGTCCTGCTCCAGAGGGAAATTCGAGCAATCCTGAACAGGAAAACAGCTTTTTTACACTTTAATCATCACTCAGTTACTTAACTCCAGCCGCTGCCCTTGCCAGCAGTGTTTAATGGAAGGGCCAATGTTCATCCTCTGGGAATGTTTGAGGTATTTTCAATTCAAACCTCCTTTGGCAAATCCTCTCTCTGTTCAGCCTTGATTTCCTGGCCTTTCATAATTATTTGCTCTTACTAACTTCTTCATGAGTGACTGGCTGTGATAGTGTGCAGAAGGGCAACCTGTCCATTTAAACTTTGGGAATTTTTTTGGGACATAGATTTTTCTTGGTGCTCCCTGATTGCTTCTCATTGTCACTGCAGTCTCTCTGGGCTTGCTGGTGTTAGGAAGTGATTCTGTGCACTGAGAAAATATAAAGATTTGGAAGGAAAGTCTGTATGTGTTGTGGTTTTGCTTTGGTTTTTAAAATTAATTTATACTTTTTAATAAAAACTACTGAAAATGTGGAACAAATATTACACGTCCCTTTCTGGTTTGGTCTGTCTGAATTACTTTTTGCTTTGATTTTTGGTTAAAGGGCTGTCCAAATTAGAATTTTTTCTTTTCTCCTCTCTTAATTATGGGCAGAAAAATCACCCCAGTTATCAGCCTGGTTTTACCTATCCTTTATTAATCCAGAGATTCTAATGCAAACATTTACATTTTGGGACTTTTTTATCAATGGAGATATTCCACCTGCTCAGTAGCTTGGTATTACTAAAACAGTCTTAGATTGGTTTTTTTTGGTTTTTTTTTTCACTTTAACTTATGTGTGAAATCTCTTCCAGATTGCTCTGTTTCCTGGAAAGGCTTTTCTTTGTTTCTGTCTCCTCTGTGGTCTGCTGATGTAGTGCAGAATTTCTTGTGGTTTTTCTAGATGTGCCTATCTCTGAGCTCCTCCCTCACCGTTACTCTGCCTTTACTCTGTCTGTTTGTGATTTCAGTGGGCTTCTCTATGTCAAAAAAGTCTCCTTTTAGAAGCAGAGCGTTTTTAGACGCCTTGAAGGTACCCCTCCTGTCCCAGGGAGGTGCAGACACCACCACACACCTGCATGCCTTGAGCTGGTAGCTTCATTCAGCATCAACCTTTCCTTGGTAGCATTCTCGAGCTCTCCAACTCATGGAACATGAGCTGTGACATTGGACTGGCTCACCCCTGTGGGGTCATGGACAGCCACAGAGCCCTCCCCGTGTGAAGCAGATCCAGGATAAAGGCCCTGCCACTCTCCCCCTTCTCTGAGCCTCTCCCTCTCCTGCCTTTTCTCTGGAGGGCCATCATTCAAACCCCTTTCTGAAAAGAACATTGACAGTGAATCATTTGCTAAATTGTGGGAAAGCCTCTTGTGCTGTTTTTCAAGTCTGCTTTCCAGAGTGAAACAGCCCTGTAAAAGCTGGGCTGGAAGCTGAAAGCACAGTGTCCTGGATCTCCCTCAAAACTGCTCTCTTTTATTTTTTTTCCTCCTTTTAAAACTTTTTTTCCCCCCCAAGTTAATCAAATCTGCCTTTGTGTTCTTGAATCACTTCATTGATTCAAGCAACAGTGTCCAGCTTAACAAAGCTGCAGCAAACAAGCCAGAATGACACCTTGGGCCCTGCACTGCGTGTCACCCATTCCATCAGTGCTTCCCTTTTCTTTTTGGTGGATATTATTTGTCTGTGTTGTTTGTATGACAATTTTTTCTGGGTTTTGCAAATATTTATATTGTCTGATTTTTATAGCAATAAATTCATGTACTTGCCAACTTGTCTCCCAGTAATCCAAGTAGACTGTTCAATAGTCTGGTTCTCACAGAAGATTTTTCAATATTTAATATTTGCCTTGCATGGGAAAAATCGAACCCCACCATCTCTATCTTATCCTAAAGGTAATTCTTGTTAATGTCCTACTCATAGTGGGAATTGGCACGTGATAACTAAACTTCAGTCAATTATAATTGACTAAATATTATATGAAAAAATAATATTATGGATACTTTTACTGGCCCTTGTGTCAGCCAAATAAACCTTGGTCCCACATGGCAGCTTGGGCAGAACACTCAGGGTAAAAGCAGCTTCAGCCCAGGCTCAGTGCAGCAATAAGTCCTGCACAGCAGAACTGGAAATGCACAAGCAGGCACTCAAATATTTATCTGGGGGTGAAAGGCTGTTGTAATTTAAATGAGACCCTTCTGTGCCTTTGTTTGGCACTGCAGAAATGTGACCTCGTGTGACATCAGAGGGCACAACTGGAATGGCAGCGAGCGTGGCTGCTGCTCAGGTTCTGTCACAGGCTCCTTAAAATGCCACAATCTCCCCTGGGTTTGTTCATTCTGGTGCTACAGCTGCTCCAAAGTCTGATCCAAGTGGGAAATAAAGAGAGCAAAGAGGGAGAAGTAGATTAAAAGAGAAATACCTTTCTGTGCTGGAGGGGATCTCTGTGCCCAGAGCAAACCAGCGCTGACTCAGGCATCAGCCTGGGCTTGAAAAGTTGGCAAGTACACCTGGAATGTTTGCAGGAATGCTGGAACTCTGTTTCATTGAAATGTTAATCAGTTGTATGGTGGTGGGAGATTTATGATGGTGAATTTATGTGTTTAATGCTTAAATAACTACTGAAGACTATGGAGAACTGTGATATGACACTAACTTCCCTTGTTTGTAGTGTGTTTCCTCAGTGCTGAACACATACACCAGTGTCTTGGGATAAGTGTTGTATGGTAGGAAAAATTACCAAAATGTAATCACACAGGTAGAAATTTGAAATACTCAATGATCTTTTGTGTGTATATAGTTAACTGCTACTCCTGACAGTGCTCAATTCAATTCAAGTGTAGATCTCCTTTATGTTGAAAAAATATTTTATTTTATGGTCAGTGTTTATTTCCCAGCAGTTCCTAGAAAATTCATTTATAGCAAGAACTTTAAATACATCTGCTTTGGGTGAAAGTGAGAAACTCTTCAGCTTTCAGAATGAAAGCCTTGTAGACAGAAGTATTTCCTTTTTTTTTTTTTTTTGTTTCTCTTTTCAACAGCTCTAATGTTTATGTAGATGTTGTAAGTAGTTACATGCTAGAAAGAAAATGATGACAAATACAGAGATAAGTGTGGCTGGAAAATGTTATCTAAAAACAGAGCTGAGGAAAAAAAAAAAGAGATGTGTTATTTTGCAAGGCTGCTGTTAGTGATTTTTTTTTTTTCATTTTTAATGCCTGTCCTATTTCTGGGTTAGTTCTCATGCTGATGGTAGGAATATAGCAGGAGACTGCATGTGAACGATCATTTGTTCATGAGTTCCTGTGCCCCGAGGAAGAGCCTTACATTTTTTATAAGGGGCTTTTTTATATTTTTATTTTTTTTTCTCGTTTCTTTTGCAGGCCAAACAAGCTCTAGGTCTAAAAGGGCTGTTTCTCAGAAATCCAAAGCAGGCCTCTCTGGACAGTCATGCTGCTGGGCAGCTCCATCGCAAACATTCCTTTAGCAGCCACATCCTGCGACGGACGGCCAGCGCACCCACCAAGAGCCAGAAGAAGAACAAGAAAGGCTTTCCAGAAATCGCTTTTGACACAAAGGACAGCAGCTCTGCAGGGGCTGGAGAAGGGCGGGAAGTGGAAGCTGCCTCCCAGCCTCGCTTTGTGCAAGAGCCAGAAAGCGCTTCCCCGTCCCCAGCTCCCCGCGACGGCGCCGCTGGGGAGGCACCTGGCAAGGCCTTGAAAGGTAAGGCCCAGGGCTGTCCCCAGGGGCCAGGGCAGAGCTGTGCCCACCCCGGGGCTCCCTACAGCGAGCCCTTGCCCAGGGCACACAGGGTGAGGCTGCAGGAGCCCCAGGGAGAGAAGCCAAGCGTCTTCGCCCGCTGCGCCATCAACAGCTCGGGCAGGATCGGCGTGGCCACCAACTGCATGAAATGCATGATTGGCTCCAAGGAGAGCCCTGACCCAGAGGGGCCCTGGAGTGACCACCCTGGCAGGCCCCTTGCTAGAGAGCCCCTGCACGCTGGGCAGGGCAGCAGTGCAGAGGAGAGGGTAGAGCTGCACACCTGGGTGGTCAGAGGGCAGCCCAGGCCGCACGCAGATCTGCAGCCTTGCAGCAGCCCCGGACCCGCAGGTGACCCCAGGAGGAGCACCCAGTCTTTTGTGAGCCCAGGGAAGACGAGTGGTGACTCCAAGTGCCACGGGATGAAGGCTCATTCCCGGCAGCGCTGGCACTGCCAGTCAGGTGGCAAGTATGGAAGCACTGTCAACCTGGTTGCAGCCAGCAATGGCTCCATATCCTCCAACTCCAGCAGTCTAGAGAGCCTTGGAAGCCCAGAGTTCCCCAAGCACTGGTCTGAACCTTCTCGAAGGCAAGTGGGCACCCTACAGAGGGAAATGAACGCCTTGTTCGTTCAAAAATTGGAGGAAATTCGAAGTAAATCCCCTATATTCTTTACTGGTAAGACCAGATTTTCTTCACCCTTCTCCACTGTAGATCACATCATCGTCCCAGCTTCTGCATAGCATCCTTACTTAGAAGCTCCTCTATGTTGTTTGGCTGTCAAGAGGTCTTTTTTTTTATATTTTTGGCAATGACAGAAGAAAAAAAATCTGCATAAATATTTTTATTTTCTTTTTTTGTAGACGTGTCTGGTTTAGCTTAGTCCTTGCCATGCCTAGTTAACCATCTGCAGTAGTGACGCTGTCAGTAGTCCATAAATGTTGGGGCTGTTTGTTCAGGGCTTTTTGTTTCCTTGATTTTCTTAGTGACTGTGGTATGATACTAAGTAAATTTTAAGATCCAAACCAGAGCATTAAGTGGGATTGAATATGGAAAACTCACATCAACAAACAATATTTCCATTATCAGCCTTTGTGTTCCACTGAGGGATAACCACATCAGGAATGATGTCTAATGAGCTCTCTGATAACAAAAAACCTGTTCCCTCCTCAAAGATCAAAATCACTGCTGTCAGTCCAGGAATTACTGGATGTATTTCTCTGCTCTGTTCAGGAGATGTATTTTATAAACACAGCAACCCATTCTGGCCCTAAACGTGTGTGCAAACCTTTCTGCTGTGCTGGGATGTGGGCTTGAGGGCAGAGCTGCAGAGGGCAGCAGAGTGTGTGATCTGCTGCTCCCTGGCATCAGCCAGCCTGGGGCACTCCTGCCATTCCCCACTGCACCCCAAAACGTTCCCACTTAGAGGAAAGCTCCTAAAGCTGCAGCATTTTGTGGTTGTTTCACACAGGGACTGTGTGGCTGCACCTGTGCCATGAGCTGGGGGTTTGTAGAGATGGGAATTCAAAGCAGAGGCAATCAAAGGATGTCTTTTAGTAAGAAAAATGGCATTTTTCCTCCTGATTTGGCAGGAATGGGACAGAAGGAAGGAGATTTTGATAAGAATTTTCTGCTTCACAGGACTGTAAGGAGAAAGTAGGAAATACAGCTTTGGCTGTGGCTGCAAGAGCTCCTCTTCAAATCCTCACCCTCCTTGTTAATTGTCCAAGAAATGTGGACACTGATGATTACATTTTCAGGAATAGTGAAGTGATTTTGGTGTTTTTCCTAAAATGTAATCCCTTTTTTAATAACAGATTCTGAGTGCCCACCTATAGTGGGCTTCTTTGAAAGCCTCATACAGAAATTTGAGACATTTTATTTATTTGACCAATTTTATCTGGTTGGGTGTCTGAAATTTACCTTCTATTTTTTATACCACTTTTTTAAAAACATATTTTTCCAATATCTGCTTCAGGCTTTTAGGAAAATACCAGGACAATGGGAGGGGAGAAATTTGCTGGTTCCCGTGACTTGCAGTTAATCCAAAGCAGCAGAACTCTTTCTATGCCTAAATTATTGGCATTTGGCTTTTCACAAACTCTGAGTACTGTGACATATGAAACCATTTCCCATTATCAGTGCCAGCTCCCCTGCCAGCCCCCCAAGTCACTAAACAAATATTGTGATATGCTTGAAATTTGATTAAATCCATCTGACTTCCCAAGCATGGAATCAGCAAACCCTTAAATTGGTGAAATGGTGCCTTGGACTGGCTGCTGCTGGTCCAGTGACAGCCCCTCTGTTTGCACAAACAGATCCCTTTCCCATCCTCCTGCAAGGCCATGCCCTGGGCCAGGAAACCAGGGAAACCAGCTCCATGGCTGCACTTGGGAATTGGCATTCTGCTGGGGGAAGTGCCCCTGGGATAAGGCAGGAGACTATTGCTGGTCCTCTATTATATATTAAATAAATATATTTAATGACAATTATTTATATCATATGAATATATACATATATATAACAAGAATATAATATAAATATTGAGATATATTAAAATTTATAAATATATAAAACATAAGAAAATATATATTTAACAATATTATAACAATATATAAAATATATATATTTAACAATATTTTAATAATAATTATTATTACTATAGCTGGCCCAGAATGACATTTCCCAGGGTTTTCCCTTCCCAACGTGCCCCAGTCTGTGCTGCTGGATGGGCAGAAGGAGAGTTTATAATCTGATCAGCTCTGGGCCCTTCCTGACACTCCTCCAGGCACTGAGAGTCTGGAGTGTTGGAGCTGGGTTATGGGATGTTGCAGTTGGGTTATGGGATGTTGCAGTTGGGTTATGGGATGTTGGATTTGGGTTATGGGATGTTGCAGTTGGGTTATGGGCACAGGTGCCTGGTTCCCTTCCAGCACTCCCAGCTAATGCAGGCCAGGACAGAGCTGCTCCCACCCCTGAGTTCTGCACTGGGCTGGAAATCCTGGTGCCAAGGCTCTGGGAGTGATGTTTTCCATTAGGAGAGGGCTTTGGAGGAGTCCAGATTCCTCTGAGCAACCTGGAAGATGTCCTTGCTTATATCAGGGTACTTGATGATTTTTAGGGTCCTTTCCATCACAAACCCCTCTGTGATTCCATGATTTTGTGATTCCATTCCCCTGTCCAGTGGAGTGTGTTCCTCCAACACTAACAAATATTTTCATCTTTCTATGATAAAAAAATGAATTTAATATCTGTCCATGTGTGGACTCCATTGAGTGCTCTGGTTGGTCAGAAATTCTTAGGATCCTACAACCATGTGTGAATATTCCTGTATGTCTCCTTTCCCTCCCTCAGCACTAATTTATCCTGTTATCTGCACCTGCCTTCCCTACATTAATTGGATTTTTCCTCTGTTCTGTCCTATTATTCTACATGCACACTCTCTCTCTCTAGTTAAGAACTGAAAGGACAAGAAAGTCAAAGGTAATGTCTGCTGAGTGTCCCTGATTCGAGCACCTTGTTGCCTGTAGTCCTGATTTTTGCCTGTTTGCTGCCCTATAATTACCTGCTCCTGTATCCTTGAGGTCGTGCTCTGCCTTGGTGGTGCTTTGTTAGTTCTGGAATGCATGTCTGCACTGTGCTTTGGAGATATGGGAAATAATCTTTTTGGCATGATTGCTTTGGCTCCCGGGGTGCAGGTGATAAACATTGCAGAGAATGGAGCATTTTCTCCAGGTAATTGGTGGCTGTAGTGATTCTCCAGGGCTGCACTCACATCCTGCTGTTCATGACCCATCTGTCTGCAGAGCTTTTTTTTGAAATAGAAATTACCAAGTTTTTTGGTTTTTTTTTTGGAAGAACAAAGTCTGTTTAAAGCTTTTGTTTTGTTTCTAAAAGTCCCATTGCCAACATTCCACTGTCTGCAGATCATTTGTAATCTGCTCCACAAGTCCTGTGCTGCTTCTCTTCTGAGTGGTTGGTCACTGGGATCACATCTGCTGGTCAAACTGGTGTTTGATCATTGTACATGCTCTGGTTGTGCTCTGACACCCTGACCTGTCTGAGTGCTGGAAGGAAGGAAAACTGAAAATCAAGTGGTGCTGGATGGTGGAGGAAGAAAAGCTGGTTTACAAAAGGGGACACAAAGGGCAAAAATTGCTGGGTACTGTTGTTGTTTGATAAGAAAACCAGAACAGTCACATGGTGCTGCTGTGCATGGACTGAGGTTTCTTGAAGCAACAGGGCTTTGTGCAGCTAAAACTGAATGTGCAAAATGTTTTGCTGCCTTTGGCCAGGCATTTGAAATCACAAGTTATTTTAAAAATCATGATTAACACGGGCAACTTGTACCTTGAGAACAAAATGGTAACACATAAGGAATGAATCTTAGCTCAGCTGTAATTTGCAAGAGATAACTAACCCTGCATCTGTTTTTCTTGTTTCTTTCTTTTTCTTTTCATGCCTCCCAAGCAGACATCTGCCGCTTCTCAATGCAGAGGTCAGTCACTTCTTTATGCAGCCTAGAAACGATCACAGAAGAGCCTGTGGCCAGTGAGAGCCATCACTGCAGCCTTCTCCTCCCCCTGCCCGTTACCCCTTACAGTGACTCTGAGGAAGGATCTGGCTCTGACCATTCCACGGAAGCTCCATCAGAGGGAAGCAGAACACCCAACCAGCCTCGAGAGCCCCTACCCTCCAGAGAGCAAGGAACCAACCTGGCTGCAGAAGACCAAGGGCAGGATGTCCCAGGAGCAGCTGGCACAAGTTTAGCAGCCCCAGAGGATGAGAGGACAAGCGTGGCAGGATGTCCCACAGAAGGAAATGGCTGGACACAGTGCAGTGAGGCTGAAGATCAGGGTGGATCAGCAGCACACCCCCAAAAAGCCAGGCTGGGAGAGGCAGCAGATCACAGTGCTGGCCAAGCTGTAGGAAACTGCCAGAAGCAAAACCAACCAGGTCAGGTATCAGCAGACACGAAAAGTACCTCTGAATCCAAAGGGCAAAACCCAGGTGCTGCAGCTGTTCCACCCCAGCAAAGCCGTGTCAGTAACAGCCCACAGGCACATTCTCCCCAGAAAGCCTGGGCTGCTCAGGCTCTCCCTGTCCCTGTTTCCCAGACGAGCTCTTACACATTGGCAAGAAGGGCAAAGAGTGAAGGACTGAAGACGTCAGACTTCTCAGCCTCAATAAAAATTCCGAGCAGCCAGTCTCCAGCAGCTGAAGTGTACTTTGATGCCACTGTCAACGACCGGATCTGGAGCAAGCTGGACTGCGGCAGCCACCGCGACAGCATGTCCTCCTCGTCCAGCATGTCCTCCAACGACACCGTCATCGACCTGTCCCTGCCCAGCCTGGCTCGCAAAAGCCTCCCGGACCTGGGCGTGGAGCCCCTGGCCATCAGGAAGGGCATGCGCCCGCGCTCCGCCACCGCCTGCAGCAACGAGATGCCAATGGTCAGCAAGAGCAAGTCCAACCCCAACCTGAGGTCTGGCCAGCTGCCGGCCGACGAGCTGTGCCCCCGGCCCCTGGCCAGGAGCCCTCAGGACACCTTCTCGTCCATTCCTAGAAGGCACACTTGGAGCAGGCTCTACATGGAGAGTCTCAGGCAGTCCTCCAACAAATCCAAAGCGCATGACACGGCTGGGAATAACCAGGCGAAGTCCAAAAGCCTCGGGGACCTTACCTCTGACGACATCGTGTGCACTTTTGAAAGCAAATACCGCAGCATCAGCCGGAGCTTCGTCACCCGCTCCATGCGGGAGCAGCGCCGCTCCTCCGGCCTGCGGCCCTCGGCCAAATCCCGGGACGAACTGACCGAGCAGCTGAAGAAGCTGACAGCCTTCCAGCAGGAAAACGACATCACGTCCCCCATCAGCCTTGAGCCCAGCGAGTCGGAGGAGGAGGGCGAGAGCGTGGGGCTGCTGCGGCGCTCGTCCTCGCGCAGCCAGAGCCGCGTGCGCTACATCGCCAACAGAGCGCGGCAGGCCCAGGAGAGGCAGCGCCTGCAGGGCCGGGCACAGCTCGGGGGCAGCCCCATCGAGGAGAGGGGCAACCCCGAGGGCGCCTGCAGCGTGGGCAGGGCCGGCTGCAGCGACCCCGCTGCCCACGCGGCCCTGGCGGCCTCGCCCAAAGCCCAGCCCGAGTGCGCGGCGGACACCGAGGTGTTCTTCATGCTCAAACTGTGACCCGCGCTCCTGTCACAGCAAAACACCCGAGAGGCCCAAAACATCCTGTGCTTCCCTTCAGCCAAGGGTGCTCGATACCACGACTCCAAAGGAATGATGAGGATTCATTTTTAATTGCGCTTTGCCCAGCCTCCGATTTGGCCTCCTTTGTGTTTCTTGCGTTTGCAGTTTGCTCTTGGTCTTTACTAATTTCAATAATTCTTCTGACAATAGTAACCTTGGTGTGTAACAGCTAAATGTGATGCTAAGGACAGCTAAGGTGAATTTTGCTCTTAGAAATCATGGATCTGTGTAAGGAGGCTGGACATAAAATCACATTTTATTTTCTAGAAGAGTTTGAGGCCTCTGAGGGTGTGAATTAATAATGTAGTAGATACAGTCCATCATCCATCGTGGACCTGCTTATTTCAGTGAAAATCCGTATTTTCTCTTTGAAGAAAAGCTCTCTTGTTCCAAAGCAATGCTTTTATAAACCCAGCCTGTTTATATATCTATATATATATATATAAATATCTATATATATACACCTGTGTGTATGCAAAAATATGTCTGCACATGTATGTACACATGCACACCCTGAACCTGAACTGTGACTGCTCCTTGTCTCAAGGCATTGTCTGAGGGAATTGAGACAGGAGAGAGAAGGGAATGGCTAAAAATAGAAATATCTTCTGACTTTACTTCAGAAATGGCTACAAAGCATGTTAGTCTTTTCTTGAAACAGCACTGTCCCTTCTTATGGTATTTTAACAATGCTGCTGTACATAGCACTTTTTGGATGAATTTTACTATTTCTGTATTGCACTGCCATGCAAAATTTTCAATGATATGTTTAAAAAAAAGAGATATTTAATTTTTTTAGATGGACATATTTAGAATTAAATAACAACCTAAAGAGAGTAATAATTCTTCCTCCCCCCTTTTTTTTACTTTTTATTTTTAGGGATGTTGTCATGTGTCCCCCCCAATCCCCAGTTATGATGTCATTTATTATAGATGTACATTTTATCAGTGATGGAGAAGAATGTTTACTGAGATGCATTTTAAAGAGAAAAAGAGGTTTAATTTTATTTCAGGCTGCATAGAGTCCCTATTATTGAGAGGATATTTTGCCTTTGTAATGATTCTTTTGTGTATATTGCAAAATTTAAAAATTTGTTTGTAAAACCACCTTACACTACTAAAATAAACATATTTAACCTCCCAGCTGGTGGCTCTTTAGCTGTAACACAACACTGGGGTTTGTGATACACAAACATGGTTCATTCTATCTGCTTTGTTTTTCAGCTTCCTTTGTGGATAACATTTAACTTTACTCTTTTTCAGAGAGGTGGCCAGTGCAAACCTACTCAGATTTTCTCAGATCCTCCAGAACTTGTACAAGGATTAGCAGAGACTGATATTGTGTGGTGTGACACAGCACAGGGGCTGGGGCAGGATGAAAATTCTGGGGCAACTGGTGGAATTGGTAGCCAAACAAACAGAAGGAGCTGATCCATCCTGGAGCAGCTGTACAAGTAACACAGATGGCCCTGTTTTATCACTGAGGGGGTTTAAAGCCTGGCTGAAAATGCTGCAGCACAATTTTGCTCTTCACCTGTCACTTGATTGAAAAATCACTTCTATTCCTGTCCCAGCAAAGTGCACAGTGAAAGTGGATTTTACTGCCTTCACACTCCTCCTGGAAGGGTTGTCACTTGTGGAGCTGGGAAGGGGCTCTTGGTTCTAATTTTAGTATCACTTAGCCACAAGAATTTAAGCTCTGAGATACCAAAACAGTAACGAAATTTAAACTCTGAGATATCAAAATGTAAGGCTGTGTTATCACCATGACACGGCAATGGGGCTGGAGGGGTTAAATTTCCTGATTCAATCTTTTCAAATGCTCTTCAGCATGTTTTGTCTGAAAATATTCCCTCAGTTTTCCAGGCTGGCTCAGATCTGCACAGCTTGTCTGCAGGACTCGGATCCTGCAGAAGCCAGGGCAGCTTTGAGCAGCAGAGCTTTGGGATGTGCACCGAGGTGACCCCACAGCATCACTGCAGGCTCTGGAGGGGAGGAGGTGAAGCTGCAGCAGAAACGTGTGATCTGCCAAGAGGAGCCTCCCATTGTGTCCCAGCACAAAGCAAATTTCATTAGCATTCTCTGGATGAAATATCATTCGTGTAATACTTTAATTTCGAGCTGAAAAGCTGTGGGGAGTCGCTGCTTTTGTAACTTTAATGCTTTTGCAGCTTTAATGGCAAGTACATGCAACTTGACAGCTTTGGAAAGTTAATGTTTAAAAGGTCCATTTGTGTCTTCTCAAAGACTGAGTCTCACAATCAGATTATTTTCATCTTTAATTGATTAAGCAATACTTGTTAAAGTAATGTACCTCACAGGAGGCAGGGTCATGTAGCACTTTATAACATTTACCTTCATTCAGACTTTTAACCAACAGTGTCTGGATTTAAATCATTAGGGTACATGTGAAATTTGCCCTCTTGCTTCCAGATTAGTAGCAACCACTTTTACAGCTTGTTTTGTGACACTACATAAGACTGACCATTCATCATGTATTTATTTATTCCCATAAGAGGAATTTATTCCAGCATTTAAGAATTATTTGGAATTTAAGTCAGCAGAAGGTCACAGTTTTGCTCTTCATTCTTCTGCTCTTTCTGTGCATCCTGAGACTCCTGGATGTGGATTTCAGTTCGTTAAATGGTAAAATCTGAAATCCAGAGTCTCCAGATCACGAGCAGTGTGCTGGACATGGCTGGGTGTGGGATTATGGGCTCTGCTCCTCCAGCCTGGCCTTCACGAGCACTGATAATGAACATTCAATTGTGTCCTTCAAAGCTGATTTTGTCTGTGCGATCAACAGGCAGGAAAAACGGGCACAGCTGCTGGGGACAGCTCCAAAGGGAGGAATTTTACAGCAGCACCACAGGACAGAGAGAGAATTCCATGAGCCCTGATGCAGCATCCAGCTGCTGGAGCCAGCAGCTTCCAAAGGCTGTCCTTTGGTGTGGCCTCCTCCTTCCCCGAAGCCCCAGGTGTCCCCTGGTCCAGCTGGCACGCTCAGAGGCCACTCCTCCTCCTCCTCCTCCTCCTCTCCCGGGTATTTAACCCAGCACGGGATGCCCAAGCCTGCAGGATCCTCACTGCTGTGCCAGGCATCCCCAGCAGCTCCCGGACGGACAGACAGACAGACCCACCCAAGGGAGTTACTGTAAGTGAGAAACTGCCTTCAATTCGTGCTCTGCTTCTGGCAAGGGGCAAAGCCTGCTGCCACCAGCTCCTTCCTGGCTTTTTAACCCACACTTGCACCCTGTCTGTGCTCTTAGGTCAGCAGCGTGTTTAACAACTTTCTGTTCAAGCCGATGCCAGCAACACCAGCTCTGATCACTTCGGGGTTTTTTCAGAGGAGACCACTTGAAATCATCACAAAGATTATTTTTGTTGCATGTACCAACTTGTAAGGGAAAAGGAACAGGAATTTAGAGGCTAAACCTACCAGGAAAAGCTCAGCTCCTCCCTGGCTCAGCCTGAAGGCTGCTGCTTCTTTTCCTTTTCTTTTCCCCCATGGTTGATGCAGCTCAGTTTTTGTGCTGCTCTGGCAACAGCCAAGAGCAGCAGCTACTTTGTCTAAAAAGTAGTTGTCTAAGAAGAATAAAGTCAGTGTTTGTTGATTTTCTCAGCTTTTATAGAGATGGGGCAACTGAGAGGTGTTTTAAAAGTTTTTATTCCATTATCAGTCTCTTGTGAGGCACAAGAGATGTAAAACTCAATGCCATTCCATCAGAAGCCAACCTATTTCCTGGTTACAATACAGTGCATCTTTCACACCTCTATTCTCTAAAATATCTGGTCTTTTGGAAGGCCATATGTTGAAACTTGTTGAAATTTGTTTCTAGTTCAACCTCTCTCTCAACAATGTCATCTCTATTTCACAGCTTCCTAAATCAGCACACCTCATCTCAGTATTTGCATACAGATGTGCAAGACTGTATAAGCTTTGTGTCAGGTTTTGAGAATTCTTTACAAATCCATTTCCCACAAGTGTTGGCGGATGTACAGCTCAGATCTCAGCCCTCTCCTCTGGGATCCTTTCACAAGGATCAACATTTTCCCATTTGGCAGGATTTTTTAACAGCAGCAACAACAAAATCAGCATTGAAATTTAACCCGGAAAGAACCTTCTGTGGAGGTTTTAGTTATTTCTCTCATTAGGGAAAATGAATGAGGGAAAGTGCTGAGCTGTAATGCTGGGAGTTTTCATAGGATGCAGGATTGGGAAATTTCCTAAAAGCTGATGAGGTAAGATCACTAAATCCAGTGTTTTCTGAGCATCAGTCAGCCACAAGCAATGACACATGTAGTATATTTTTGCCTACACACTCTCATAAATGGTAAGTTTTCCTGGGCATTTTAAATTTATTTTCTATCATTTCTGGTGTAAGGATGTCCTGTATCTTGTTGGACAACAAATACCATTAAAATATTGCTGCTGCTTCCTCTCCTGTCCTTTCCCTGAGGGAAACCCACAGGGAAAGAACCACCAGTGGGTAAATGCCCTTTTTTAGGTTTGTCACATCCTTTTTGCTGCAGTGGGGGCTTCACCAGAGCCTTTCTTTAGTGTTTGTTCTGGCTGAGCTCAGCAGTGACTGTTTTCAGCTGGAGACTTGGTTTGGAATTGTGGCTCTACAGAAAAAGGAGCAGAAAATCCAGGACAAAGTGATCTCACCCAGTGATGAGGAACTGCAGAACCAGCTTTAACTGCTTGCCTTTCACCTCCAGCAGGAAGGTTCCTGTAGAGCAGCAGGAGTTTCTGCTCCAATGGATAAATCACTTCACTTCACAATCTGTGTGCTTACAGCCCTGCTGCTCCTGAGGGAATCCAGCCAGGCAGGTGAGGAAAAGGACCCAGAAGCTTTGGCTGTGCCCAAACCTGGTTTTATTCTTCTTCAGATCATTCATTCCTTCAGTTTTTACCTGCCAGTTCATGCAGGATTTTATCCTAATCTCAGAATTTACTTTCAAATGGGTTATTAAGAGATTCCCCAGGGCTCACCTGGTGGCTGGGACTTTGTGAGTGCTGCCACCAAGTGCCTTTGATGTCCCCAAGTGTCTTTGATGTCCCCAAGTGCCTTTGCTGCTACAGTTGAAAGCCAGATGACAGAGATGGGGGAAGATGAAAAAAGCCAAGAAAAAGGGTGGGTTTAGGTGTGGTTATTGTGGTTAAAGCTGCACTTCTGTGAGGTTATGGTTCCTTGAGCTGCAGCAAGGTGTGCTGAGGATGGGGGAGAAAACTGAGGGGAGGTGGCCAGTCCTGAGCAGTGCCAGGACCCTCTTCCTCAGGAGCCTCCCTTTGGAAGGCTGGGCAAGCTCAGGGTAGCAGGAGCAAAGAAAAAGCTGATTTTTTTACAGCCCCAGTCTCTTCCTGCAACCGCCAACCTATGGGGAAGGGAGGGATGAGCCCTTCCCTTTGTCCTGTGCTGCTGCAGCCTCCCAGGAGGATTCCCAGGAGGATTCCCAGGATTTCCAGGAGGATTCCCAGCAGAGGCCTTGGTGCTGGGCAGTGTCCCTGCCATGACCTGGGGTTGGTGCTGCAGCCCCATCGCCCCTGGGCCTTTCAGGAGGGCTCACAAAGGGGCTTTGAGCTGGGAGCCCTCAGAAGGCTCTGCTGCCTTCCAAGGAACCCCACGGGGCCTCCAAAAGCTGGGTTTCTAAAGGGAGACAAGAGAACTCCTTTGTGGAGATTTCCAGCCCCCATGGAGAACTGTAGTGGAGAGGGAAAAAACACGTTTTGTTTTACAATAATGTGGAGTTCAGCACAAGGCCAGAATATGCAGCACCAAAGAAGGAAAAATAAATACATAATGAATGAATGTGCTGTTATATTTAGAGAAAAACTCACAGCTTTTGCTTGAAAGAGTGAAAACACCCTGCATTTTTTGGTTTATCTTGAGGGATTTTTGGCTTTTGTGCCGTGAATTCTCTGAGTCCAAGGAGCAATGCTAAGCAGATTCTAGAAGAATCATCCCAAGCAATTAATAAGCAATAGATTGAAAAAATTGTGGTTTTAAGTCTGCATCTCAGATGCAGAACGTGCCAGCAGTAGGGGAAAGGAAGAGTAAGAAAAACCAGTGTCTGGGAAGTGGGTGGTGAGGAACTTTTGGCTTCTCCTCAGGGGAAGATGGGGCTTGGCAGGAGAGGGGGAAGGTCTGGCTGTGTGAGGAAGAAGAGCTGGTGCTGCCCCTCCTCAGGGATGGACTGGCTGTGCAGGAGTCCCTCAGAGGGTGAGGGACATCAGGTGACATCATTAAGTGACATCAGAACCTCCTGCAGCCCCTCTCTGCCTTCTTTTGTGCCCTGGGGGAGGAAACAAAGGGAATTTGGGAGTTGGGGATGATGGTTCTGACTCTCTCAGTGCACTGTGAAATGAGGAGCTGTGAATACAAGCCCCACACAAATCTGATTTTGTTGTGTTTTTCCAGGAGCTGGGAGGAATGATGATGCTGTGGGTAAGGTATGTCTGAGTTCATTAGCGCAGAGCCACTAACGAAGGCGTGGGGCAGATGATCTTACATATTTAATTCAGAAGTAGTGATCAGAATGTAAAATGTTTTTATCTTTAAAGAGTTATTATTTTAAGTACACTGTTCATGGCTGGCTGTGTCTCTATGCTGTTTTTGTTTGTTTATGTGAGGGATTTTTTTGACTGCATTTTTTGTCCAGAGCTCAAAACTCAGTTGTGCCCCAGGGAAGAACCTGCCAGTAGCCCTCTCTTCATGGCTGGTAGAGTTGGGGAACTTGTGATCACAGCTTTCCACTCAAAGCTCATCCCTCAAACCCTTCCATTGCACAGAGAGAATTAAACCAAGACCCTTTGGCTCCTGGAAGGACTGAGGTTTCTTTTGCACATTTTGTACTGCATATATATATTTATATCTTCACACACACATCCTCTCTCTCTGTGTCTAGAAAAATCACCCTGCAATTTTCCAATAAGCAGATACATTAAAGACCAACAAACCTCACAGAATCTGACACTTCACTAGAAAAAGCTACAATTTTCCTGAAGTGGCTTTGATGAGGAATCCTCTCGAGTGGGTGACTGTAAAATTGGAAGATTTATCTTTAACTTCCAGAAATGAATCCACTTTTCCTCTCCTCCTCCTCCTCTCAGGTTTCCCACTGTTCTGTGTCTCCTGGAATTGCTCTCTAATGAGACCTTAATTGGCTGCTAATTCTTTTGTCTGCAGCAGGAACTGGTCCCTTGGGGAGGCTGTACACACCATCTGAAGATGTGCAGCAGCACTTGCAGTGATTTTTGTTTGCACCAGGCAATGAAGTGAAACGCTGTGATTTATTAATTAGTCAGGAAACAGCAGCAGGTTTAGGGCTGGTTTAACCCCCTAAACCTCCCAGGCCACCCCAAAGTAGGGCCCAGCCTGGTGGGGCCATGGTGGCACTTTGAAATCCAAGAGTTCCTCAATTTCTGCTTGGCAGGGCACAGATCCCCGGGGAGCAGGAGAGGGACTTCCAACCCTGACTGTCACAACCATCCTGGTAAGGCCGTGCCAGAGGCAGGGAGCAGCTGGAGCTGCACCTGGCATTTCTTTGATTTATTTTATTGATGTGCAGGGGGGTTTTGGGCTGGCTTTGGCAGGGATGTCCCTGCTCCTGGCAGGGTTTTGGGGGCTGGCTCAGGGCTGTGGAGGTGCCAGCTGCCTGCAGTGGGCACAGGGAGGATTTGGGGGGTGTCACTGGGGGCATAGGGATGTGTCAATGCTCTGGGGGGGCAGCCAGATCCCTCTGCTGGGCTGTACCTGAGGGGCTCAGTTCCCTGAGTGTTTCTGCCCTGAGGTGGGAACAATGTAAAGGTCACACAGGGACAAAAACAGGTATAAAATCCCCCAAATGCATCACCAGGGGCTCCAGACAAGCAGGAGAAGCTGCAGCAGTGAATTTTCTGACCCTGTTGAGTGCCTCGCTTGAGGCTTTGCTGGGCTAAAATGAAAATATTTGGCTTTTAGGCTAAGAGATTTTCACTTACTCCTGTGCTGCCTGTGACCTGCAGGATGCAGCTGCCCTGGGGGTGGTTCATGTCTCCAGGGAATATCTTCCCAGTCTGGAAACAAGGAATTTTATTTATATCAATTTTCTAGGATTTCTCCCCCCTAAAATTCCCAACTTTTTGGGTGGGATAATTCCCCCTTTCCCACCCAAAACTGCAGCAGGAGCCCAATTGCACTAAAGGTGGTGGGGGGGGGGGGTGGTCGGGAATTTTTGGGAAATCCAGGAATGTTGGGAATTCTGGAAATTTTTTGGGGGGAGGCTGTGATAAGAACCTCCTGGTTCAAGGCAGCCCTGGGAATTTCCATGGATTTCACATCCCAAAATTCCCCAAAATAAAAAAAAAATCCTTCCGCAGCCCCACTGGAATTCCGGGAAACTTCAGAAATTTGGGAAATTTTGGGTGGAGAAAAATCCTGGAAAATGTTGATATCAATAATAATAATAATAATAATAAATTAATATAAATAATAATAAAAGAAAAATACAAAAAAAAGGGGGAAAAAAGTGGAGAGGAATAACGGGGCGGGTTTGCCGCGGCCGGGTTTAACCCGCCCTGTGCTGATCTGGGTGTGTGTCCGTCCCTCCCAGGAGGATCCCTACGTGATGGTGAGGGGAGCAGAGCTGGAGGGGTACTGCATGGAGCTGCTGGCAGCCCTGGCGGGGATGCTGCGCTTCCAGTACCGCGTCAGGGTGGTGGGCGACGGCCAGTACGGCGCCGTGGCGGCTGGCGGCAACTGGAGCGGCATGATCGGGGAGATCCTCAGAAGGGTAAGGCCCAGGCTGCTCCTCACCCACCCTGCAGGGGCAGGAGCAGCTCCTGGGGTGGAGGAACTCGGAGTTGTGCTGCCTGGGTTGTGCAGAGGTTGTTTTTGCTCCCATTCCCTGGACCATGCTGGCGGCAATTGGGGCTGCTGCGAATGGCGCACGAACAGGGACGTGGACACCTGTGGGTATTGTGCAAAGGTCCTTTTGGCTTCCTTACCCTCTGCTGGCAGCAATTCAGACTGCTGTACCTGGAGAGGAGAAGGGATGAGCAGCAAGACTGGGAGCTGGGTTTGGCCTGCAGGGATGCAAATACAAGGAGACACAGCCACAGCAGGAAAGTGCTGCTGCAGCCAGGCACTCCCAGGGCTGCCCTTGTCTCTCTCAGTGTTTCTCTGCAGCTTGTGAGACTGTGGCAAAACCTACCCTGAGTTTAACCCTTTGGTGGGATTCATTTCAGTCACATTGGCAATGCCCAGGCTCTTCATGCACATTTCAGCCCATCAGGTGCATTCCCTGTGGCTGATTCTCTGTCACCTGAGACTCATTTCAGTCAGATTGGCAATGCCCAGGCTCTTCATGCACATTTCACCCAGGCAGGTGCATTCTCTGTGGCTAATGTTCTGTCACCTGTGAGGAGCACTTCACTTCAAGCTCTTTGCCCCTCTGAGCTCAGTCTGTGCCCAGCTCTCAGCCAGAGTCAGACTGGAACAGTCTTTTCTCCTGGAGTAAACCCAGCCTAGCTCCTGCTGCAGAAGGAAACCAGATCCAACCAGCACCTCACTGTGAATGATTCCATTCCAATGATTCCCATAGGAAACCTGTCCTGTTCCTTGGGGCTCGTGTCCCAAGGCTGTTGACCTGGAGATGTGAAGCCATTTCTGTGGGAATCTTTAAAATTAGGAGGTTTTGGGAAAGCTGCAAAAGGCAGGCTTTAGAGTCAGTAGAACTATGATTAGAGCTAAGCTGTAAGATTTGTCAGTGGAAAAATTTTATAGGAAGTAGAAAAGTAAGGACAAATAGAATAATGGTTTGTGCATTAATGCTTGTCTAAAATAACTCTCTAAGTTACAAAAAAGCATATCTTGTAAAATATTAGGAAATTCTGAGTTTAATAATGGAGCTCTGTAATAATGGACCACCTGCCCACTCAGCCAGGGAAGCACCTGCTTGAGGGACAGAAATGTCTGAGGGACAGAAATGTTCCCTGGGCTGGTGGCTGATTGGTTTTTGTCTCCTTGGCAGGAGGCTGACATTGCAGTGGCTCCACTGACTGTCACTTCAGCCAGGGAGGAGGTGGTGTCCTTCACCACGCCCTTCCTGCAGACTGGGATTGGGATCCTGCTCCGCAAGGACACGACCTCCCAGGACATGTCCTTCTTCCACTTCCTGTCTCCTTTCAGCAAGGAGACCTGGACAGCTCTTTTATTTGCTTACCTGCTCACGTGCTTCTGCCTCTTCCTTGTCGCCAGGTACAAATGCATTTGTTTCACAGGTTGTGTTCAAGTCAGTGCCTTTCTCACCTATGAAAAAATTAGAAAGTCCCAGGGAGCCTTTTGCTCTGAGGAACCTCCTGTACAGCTCTAGTACAATGGCTAAGAAAGCTTAAACCCTGTCAGATTAAGCCAGCATTACGAGTGGGATCTGCCCATGAAGAATACCAGATCTCTTGATGGGGATTATTTTTATTTTTTCCCCTCTGAATGTCTGGTTTTATCCTGTCATTTTCCCACAGACTGAGCCCCAGTGAATGGAACGAGCCAAAGAGTGAAGAGAACCACTTCACCTTCCTGAACAGCCTCTGGTTTGGAGCAGGAGCACTGGCCCTGCAAGGTGAGCTGGGAGGATGCACCAGGGCAGCTCTGGGAGCAGCAGGGTTTTTAAGATGTTGGTACACCCACATCCTTCTGTGACACTGGGGTGAAAAGCTGTCTTGGCGGGGACACTTGGAGCACTAAACCAGTTTGGGAAGGTGTGAGTATAGACCTGTTGGGCTTGTGAAGGTGGTTGACTCTGGCTGGGGAACATTTTCTGCTGTGTGCCACCATTGCTTGGGGCAATGCCCAGCTGAGCAGGTCGGGCTGCTTTGTACAGAGGATTTTTTTGTACAGCTTTGTGCCACTGCTGCTGTCCAGACCAGCACAGAGGGGTCCTCCAGGCTCAGGCTCTGTGCAGCTGCAGGGCAGGGTCTGCAGTTTGCCTTTATTTAAAGTGAAGTCTGTAACTCAGTCTGCTGGGTCTGCAGCTCTTGGTGTGTCTCTGGCCCCACGTCCCCTCCCGTGTGATTTATGCTGATTTATTGTCTCCCTGTGGTGCAGGTGCCACCCCCCGGCCCCAGGCACTCTCGGTGAGGGTCATTGCTGTGGTCTGGTGGCTCTTCACCCTGGCCCTGCTGGCCGCCTACATCGCCAACTTCACGGCCCTGCTGAGCTCCGGCAGCGAGCAGCTCCCCATCCAGACCTTCGAGGACCTGGTCAAGCAAAGGAACCTGGAGTTTGGGACACTGGAGGGCTCCTCGACTTTCTACTACTTCAAGGTGCAGAGAATCTCCTTGTGCCCACACCCAGGGGCTGTAGAACTGCTGAGCTGGGGCTGAGTCTCACAGCTCAGGCCTTATAAGCCCTACAATGCCCTCTTCACTGTTGGCTCCCTCAGTTTTCCTGGAATACTTCAAATATACAATTATTGTTCAGCCCTTCCTCCACCTCTTCTCACAGGAACGCAGGCACAGAATTCTTATTTTCATTCTGAATTCTCCTTTAAAAATCTCTCTACTCTTCAGGGGCTGCCTTTGTGTACCTCGGGCAGCAGGTGACACTTGTACCCCTGTGTGATGCTTGTCCCCAGTGTTGGGGACAATCTGTGCTTGCAGGGCTTCACACATGGTTTAAGTGCTCTTCTTCTCCAAACCGTTTTATAGCCCTTGCACATACAGGCAAATTTTAATTTTTTTGGTGGTTGACACTTGGATTTTGTGACACTTGGGTTTGGCATTTGAGTTTGACGCTTGGATTTCTGGGCCGCAGAACTCCAAGAACCCCATCCACCAGATGATCTATGAGTACATGGAGAAGAGGAGGGAGCACGTGCTGGTCAAGACCTACCAGGAGGCCGTGCAGCGCGTGATGGACTCCAACTACGCCTTCATCGGCGAGTCCATCTCGCAGGACCTGGCGGCCGCCCGCCACTGCAACCTCATCAGGGCCCCCGAGGTCATTGGGGCCCGTGGCTTCGGCATTGCCACCACCCAGGGTGAGTCCCTGTCCCCTCTGCTGCCCCACTCCTCCCTGGGACAGCAGCGGGCCAGAGCCACCACTGCTGGCAGGGTGACCAGAGTGAAAACGCTGCTGCCGGGGTCACTGCTCTGTGGGGAGTTAGCACTGGCTCTCACTTTGGACTCTAGTGCACAAATATTCCATCTCCTGGTGGCCTTGGCCCCAGGAATGCAGATCCCCTAATGCAATGAGCAGGGGACAGTCTGCTCATGTTCCTCCCAAAGCACCTTCACTCTGCCCTTATCCTCCATGTGTAGCCACCCTCTGTGGCCAGGGCAGGATGTTGTTAGCCAGGAAAAGCCTTTGGCTGGTGGGGCTGTGTTCGGTGACACCTCTGACCCCTTTAACAACATTTAACTAAACCATGGCTGGGAGCTCTGCCATCCTCCCCTCTCTCCTCTCCCGCTGCCCAGCATCCCCCTGGACCAAGCCTCTGTCCATCGCCGTGCTCAAGCTGCGCGAGTCGGGCGACCTGGACTACCTGAGGAACAAGTGGTGGGAGAGCAGCTGCCTGCGCCAGAGCCGGGAGCGCTGGGGGCCGCTGGAGCCGCCGGCCCTGGGGGGTCTCTTCCTCACCCTGGGCATCGGCCTCGCCCTCGGCATCCTCGCCGCCCTGGCCGAGCTCTCCAGCAGCAGCCGCCGCGCCGCCGCGCACGCCAAGGTGGGCCCCGGCTGCTGCCCCAGGTTTTGTCCTTCCCCATGTCCCTCCTTCCTCCATGGTGGGCCCTGGCTCCTGCTCTGAGCCCCATCCTGTGTCCCTGTGTCCCTCCTTCCACCAAGGTGGGCCCTGCACCTTGTCTTGTGTCCCCGTGTCCCTCCTTCCACCAAGGTGGGCCCTAGCTCCTGCTCCAGGTCCTGTCCAGCCCCATGTCCCTCCTTCCACCAAGGTGGGCCCTGGCTCCTGCTCTGAACCCCATCCTGTGTCCCCGTGTTCCTCCTTCCACCAAGGTGGGCCCCAACTCCTGCTCCAGGTCCTGTCCTGTGTCCCTGTGTCCCTCCTTTCTCCAAGGTGGGCCCTGTACCTTGTCCTGTTTCCCTGGTGTCCCTCCTTCCACCAAGGTGGGCCCTGGCTCCTGCTCTGAGCCCCATCCTTACATCCCTGTGTCCCTCCTTCCTCCAAGGTGAGCCCTGCACCTTGTCCTGCCTCCCCTGTGCCCCTCTTTCTACCAAGGTGGGCCCTGCACCTTGTCCTGTGTCCCTGTGTCCCTCCTTCCACCTAGGTGGGCCCTGGCTCCTGCTCCAGGTCCTGTCCTGCCCCATGTCCCTCCTTCCACCAAGGTGGGCCCTGGCTCCTGCTCTGAGCCCCATCCTGCCTCTCCGTGTCCCCCTTCCATCAAGGTGGGCCCTGCACCTTGTCCTGCTTCCCTGTGTCCCTCCTTTCTCCAAGGTGGGCCCTGGCTCCTGCATTTAATCCTGTCCTGTCCCCTGTATCCCTCCTTTCACTGAAGTGGGCCCTGCATCTTGTCCTGTCCCCTGTGTCCTTCCTGCATCAGCATTTCCACCCTGCTCTTGGTTTTCTAAGGAAAGCTGTGCAGGGGTAAGAGGAGGCTGTGCAGTCACTTGTTAAAGTGCCAGAATTTCACAGCTTGGGCTGTGGGATGGGCTTGTAGCATGAACGGCATAAATACAATATATAGAAATAAAATAAACCCCAGCACCCCTTTCACCCCACCAGAAAAAAAAAAATTAAATCACATTCCCTGAACTCCCAAGGCAGCCAAACTGCATTCCACTGCCCTGGGTGTTAGAGACGACAGTAAATGATCCTTAATGAGTTCATTCCCAGTGGTGGCTGTTCTTCAGTCATTAAGACAAGGAAAACACACACACAGTGCAACCGCACCAGTGTCCCAGTGTGCCCCTTGGTGCTCCTGCTCTCCAGCCCTCCCAACGTGCACATGGAAAAGATGGATCCACAGAACAACCCACCCACAGCCTTGTCTCCCCCTTTCTTTTTCAGAAATCTTGCTGCTCTGTTTTCACAGAAGAAATCTGCACTCGTCTACGCATAAAAGGAGCCGCCAGACAAAGCCAGGAGACGTCAGGGAAGGCAAATGCTTGAGGAGCTTTTGCTGTGCTAGGGTTGTGCCATGTCCTAGGAGCTGTATCAGCGTAGGAAGATGTTTTTCTGCTAGTCTAGAGTGTTAGTTTGCTAATTACACACACACACAGCACTTCTGGAGTGGTGGTGGAGCTGCAGACACAAGGAAATTAAGTGGCTTGCAAGAATTTAAACTGATAAGGGCTAGAGTGGAACTGTGACAAATGGACAAACTGGAGCAGAGCTGGCCAGGATGGTGGATCCATGGTTAGGTTTGAAGTTCACCCTGTAAGTCCATCAAGGCCTGTAGGAGGAAGTGACTGGGGACAGGTTAATGTGAAGCCTCTGCTACTAATTCCTGTGTGAGGAGCAGTCGTGGAACATTAAAGCTCTTGTCTGTCTCTTGTAATCAGGAACAGCAGCTTAAGCATTGCAGCTATAAATAGCCTCACCCTGAGCAGGAGGGGCTGGTCCCTGGGAAGGTAATTCCTGGATCAGAAGTGACACTGCTGCTGGGTAACCCCAAACAGGCTGCACCTCAAACCCCAGAAAGGGAGCCCCTGCCACCAAGGAACCACCTGAGCTAAGAAATGCCAGGCAGGGCTTGTCCTTTGTCCCTTCCCATCACAGGATAAGGGCCACTGGTGGGTGACAGAGAATTTTTGTTCTTGTTGCCCAAGAATTGAGGATTGAAGTGGAAATCCATCAGTACCAGAGCAGGGAAGGAGTGTAGGGATGAGTCAAACACAGCACAGCCCCAGCTCCCCTGCAAGGGGAGATGTGAGGGTGTTTTGCATCACTCTCCTGCTCTCAAACAATGCTGAAGTTCAGGGGAACAGCTTTCTCAGCTGCAGGCTAAACACCTTCCTCATTAAGCTGTTTTCCCTTTCAGAGCTGGGATGACTGAGGCATTTAAGTGTTAGGGCAAATTGGTGGTGAAATCACTCCATTTATGAACTGCACAGCTGAAGGAGGGAAAAACCAAATTGGGTTCCTTGGGAATGGCTGTAATTGCACTGCAGGAACAAAGCCACCAATCCTTGTCAGTCCCAGCAGGGAGAACTGAAGGGAACAGAAACCAAGGAGGCTCAGGCTGGGAATTTATGGCTGATCCTAAATCCAGCACTGCACATTCCCTGGGAGGGGAACTTGGTGAGACTCAAGCTTCCAGCTGCTGTGAAGGAATTCCAGCTGCAGGACTCCCTCCTTCATCCCTCCTGCTAATGGGAACAAACAAGGGGTTAGGAATTCCAGGTGTTGGGAAACCAGGGCTGGTCCTTAACTCAGACTGCAACAGCCCTGGCTCTGTCACAGCCTGAGCAAAATTGTGGGGTGAGAAGGTGGATCAGCCCTTCCATCAACTGAGCTGCACAGAGCAGGAGAGCTTTAGGTAAGTCTAAAAGCTGAAAATGCAACATCAGAAAATGCAACGTCAGGTTCACTTAGCAGTTAAAAACTATTTGGTAGGTGCTGTGTCACTGCTGGCAGAGTAGGCAGAGATGTATAAAAAAGGTTTCATTGACATTTAAATATATTTCTATATGAATGTCTCACAGAACAAAAAAATAAAGTCTTTTCATCACAAATACTGCAGCATTAAAATAAACACTTACCAAAATAAACAATGAGTGATATACATATATATATTTGAGTGTGTAGACTATAGAGTGAATCATATTGTCGCTTTTAAAGTCACAAAAGCACAATATAAATACGGAATTTCCTGTGAACTCTTGTCCCTGTTGTAATAAAAATACATTCTTTACAGTTAAAGTAAAACTAGTGCAAGTCCATCAGCTGTGCCAGCTCCATCATTTACAGGGCACTTCGTACTTGAAGATGACGCTGAAGATTTTGCCCCCGAGGCGGTCGGCGAGCCACGAGTTCTTGATGACGGCCAGCTTGAGGCTCTCACACCTGAGCACGGCGTAGTAGTTGGTGTGGATGGCCCTGCCCATGCCCTCGATGACCACCAGGTCCGTCTGCCGCTCCCGCACCAGCACGGCCAGGCCCTGGTCCAGGCGGCTGCAACACAGCGCGGTCAGGGCGCTGCACTGCGGCCACACCGCGGCCACATCTGCAGCCACACCTCAGCTCCACCTGCAGCCACACCTTAGTTCCACCTGCAGCCACACCACGGCCACATCTGCAGCCACACCTCAGCTCCACCTGCAGCCACACCACGGCCACACCTCAGCCACATCCGCAGCCGCACCATGGCCACACCACAGCCACACCTCAGCCATATCTGCAGCCACAACTCAGCTCCACCTGCAACCATACTGCAGCCACATCACGGCCACACCACGGCCATATCTGCAGCCACACCTCAGCTCCACCTGCAGCCACACCATGGCCACATCTGCAGCCACACCACGGCCACACCTCAGCCACATCCGCAGCCGCATCATGGCCACACCACAGCCACACCACAGCCACACCTCGGCCACATCTGCAGCCACACCTCAGCTCCACCTGCAGCCACAACTCAGCCACACCACGGCCACATCACGGCCACACCACAGCCATATCTGCAGCCACACCACAGCCACACCTGCAGCCACAACTCAGCCACACCACAGCCACATCTGCGGCCACGTCACGGCCACACCTTAGCTCCATCTTCAGCCCCACTGCAGCCACACCTCAACTCCACCTGCAGCCACACTATGGCCACCCCTTGGCCACACCTCAGCTCCACCTGCAGCCACACCTTAGCTCCATCTTCAGCCCCACTGCAGCCACACCACGGTCACACCTTAGCCCAACCTGCAGCCTCACTTCGGCCACACCTGCAGCCACACCTTGGCCTCCCCTTGGCCATACTTCAACCCAACCTGCAGCCACCCCTCAGCTCCGCCTGCAGCCACACCACAGCCACACCTGCAGCTGCACCCCAGAGCTGCCCCAAGCTGCCTGCTGGGATTCTGCATGGAGTTACATGTGCCCACAAACAGCAGCACATGAAAGCCAAGGGGATGGATTGAAATGGTGTTTAAATGGACCCAAGTTGGGATTTTGACACAGGTAAGTTCTGTGTCCAATAGAGGAAATGATCAGAATAGGTTAAAGAAGGTGAAATGATGCTTCTATCCCAGAGGGTTTTGGCCACCTGCAGTATCTGACATCAGCCATAACCACAGCTCCTCACCCAGCTGTGTCCTGAACACAGACCCCTCACCAAGGGCCAACAGCTGTAAGGCCTGAGCAGTGTCACAGCTCTGTAAATCCACACTAACCACGTCCTGATGGGTGTGCAGAAGTGATTCCCAGTGGGAAGGGTGCCTGGGATGCTCCACAGCCACACCTCTGACCATCCTGCAGCTGAGGGACACAAACCACACACTGGCACTTTGCCCACATACCTCAGATCCAGGCACGGAGAACTGGAGCCCGTCTGAACCAACAGCAGCTTCTCATCCCTCAGTGCAGAGCTGTTTAAAAAGACAAAAATATTAAACAGCTGCTTCAGCAGGGCCTTGCACATCTGGGAATAAGGCAGAGAAGCAGGAATATTGAAGCCTCTTCTACAAAGGCTTCCTTTGCTGCAGGGGCTTCACCAGGAAACACAATGTTTCCTTGAGCATCCTCTCCTGGGGACACTCTGTGTGTGACATACATGGGTTTGCCTCTATTAACACAGAGAATTCCTGGCAGAGCAGCTGGAGTGCTTGTCAGGGAAGATACAAGAAATATAACTATGGGTGTACCAGAAAGACCCAATTTCTAAACTTTTCACTTTAACGAGAGCAAATGCTCTGCCTTGGGCTGAGAGATGAACAGTGAAATGCACAGGCAGGATCTGCTGTCCCCAGGGAGCTGTGACAGAGGAGGTGCTTACTGGATCACGGGGTCCATGGCCGCGATGCGCTCGGTGACAATCAGGGACTCGCTGTAGGTGACGTCGTTGAGGGCAGGGCCAGAGTTACAGGCCAAAATCACCTGGGGGGAAGGTGCCAGGAGAGGTCACACAGTCAGGCTCTGGCATTCCAGGCGCTTGGATTATTCCCAGTTTGGCAGAGGAGTGTCCTGCTGGTGGGCAGTGACACCTTCCTGCAGTTAGCAAAACTCCACAGGAATTGGCAAGGAAAAGCACTCACCTCTGTCCCTCTAGAAAGGAGCTCTCGGACAAAAGGAAAGACTCCTAAAATTATGTCTATCCCACTGTTATCTGCGAAAATTAAGGCACATTTATGAGGGGGACCCTCCTGCAAGAGAAAACCAATGCATTCAGGATGGAGCATCACTCACCTCAGGGAAGTTTGTTATTCACAGCTACTCCTCCAAAGCCCCACATTTTATACCCTCAAACACCTGAGCTTTGGGGTCTGGATTGCAGCAAACTCCCAGCACACACCAGTGACAAACAGGAGGAATGGGGCTCCCTGATGGTGTCTTTGCACAGGGGTTTAAAACAGTTATTATTTTAAAACACCCCTCATGTTCCTGTGCTGTGTTTGAGACAGGGCTCTCAAACTCCAGCAATAAAACCTCCACCTGCCAACTCAAGCCAGGCCTAACTCCAGAGTCAGGCTTTGATCCTGAACGCGCTGGGTGCCGGCTGGACCTACCTTGGAGGGCGTTTTAAGCCAGCCTGGTGCTGGCTGAACAGCATTCCCTTCTGCCAGGAAAGGGCAGCATGGACTGTGGGGGCAGTGACATCCTAAAATGAAAAGATAGTGCCTATTCTCCATTAACCTCTTCATTTGTTCTCAACCTGGTGTTATGAAACTTAGTTCATTCCAGTTCATACCAGCTAAAGAACTGAAAAATGCTTAATTCCTAATAAAAACTGACAGGACAGTGCCTGTAGTTCCCTAATTATCCCTGTTACACAAGATTAGCTGGTGCTTTGTTTTAGGATGGAGCATGTAATGATTTGCCATAGTCTGCTCATCCCCAACCTTTACACTGCCATTTTCAACAGAGAGATTTACACAAAGACACAAAAGCTTTTTAATTAATCTTAATTAAATGGTAAAAGAGATCACATGGGGAAAAAAAGCTTTGCTAATTGATAAGTTCATTACTTCCAGCAAGCTCCTACATTAATGCCAGTTTTAGCTTGGCTACTCAGGGGGAGGAACAACTCAAACACTACATTTGGCCCCAGGTTTTTAAATTCAGGGCTCTGAGTGTATGGAAATAAGAGCCCTGATAAGGAGAGGAGGCTCTGGGAGCAGCTGGGCTCCAGTGGGAATTCAGGGAAGCAGCTTGGGAAGTAACCACGTTTTAGACTAATTCCTTTACTCCTTTCTTTATGGTGAATTACTAGGATTTGTTTTGGGCTGTTTGAACAGAGTTCTGTTCAAACCCCGCAATTACCAAGGTGGTTTGATGATTAAGGTGGTTAATTAGTGGGTCTAGGGCCACCCAGGGTCATACCTTCAGTCGCTCCAGCCACTGGCTGTAGGAATCTTCCAACCAGGGACGTTCTGTGGCACAGACAGAGCAGTGTCAGCATTTCTTATCAGCAGCCACTACCTCTTATCAGCAGTCATTCTGCACATGCTACAAGCAGGAGGCTCATGCTGCACTCACTGAAGCACTGAAACATTTGAGCTCAGGTTTCCAGTGTTAAATGTGTAGGCTGACAGAGTTCCCCAGCTCTCTGTTATGGGAATGGCTCCATGACAGGAGGCCTGAAGTGGAATTGTCACCCTAAATCTCTGGAGTGGTGTGGGCTGGGTGTGGACCCCCCAGGACACTGATCCCTGGCAGGGACACAACAGTGAGTGACCATCTCTGTGTTTAAGGAGAGAGTCTGCAGGTTTAACTCCTTTGGAGCATTACCCAAACTCTGGGTCTGCATTCAGATAACCCTAACAACCCTAAATGATTCTCTGTCATCTGGGTACCAGAACCCCACAAACATTCCCACTCCATTCCCTCATTAACATCCAACCACCAGCAGGGATCTCCCCTTACCTTGGAGCTTTGACTTGGCTTCTTCAAACCCAAACTGTGGCTCAGACTCCAGAACACTGGGACAGGAGAGAGACAAAGGGCACAGTTCAACACCTCCATCTCACATCAGTGGAATTCAAACATTTCTTTAGCTGGGGCCCAGCAATTTTACTGCCCTGCTTATACTGGGGGTGTCTCTGGGTCCCAGAGATATATTTTGTGATCATGTTAAAAACAAAAGGCTCATCAGGACATTAAATCAGAGTTCTGATGCTAAAAGAAAACAGCCTCAGCAATGTAGAGATGTTTGGAAGCAGTAGGGTACAGGCAAAAAAGACATTTTTGGGTCTGCAAACCACCACGGAATGTAATTACTTAAACCAGCTGCAGGCTGTGCCAGTGGTGATGGGGAGATTAAGGAATTTTATTTTTTAGAAAAACCTACAACTGGACATTCTGTAGCTTAAAGGGTGCTGTTTAAGGATGTAACACCTACTCTGAGACTGCCTTTGCTCCCCAGTCAAAGACATTCCCTGCCAGAAGTCCTTTCACCAGTGCAAACTGCCTCTCCTCCCAGCCCAGGGAATCCAGGGACTCGATCACACTCTGGAAACACTTTAAGGCTATTCCATTTTCTTTCTGCTTTACCTGTAAGACAAACAGGAAACATTGGATTTACAGACCAACATTTCTTACCCAGCCCTGGCTGTCTCTGTCCCAATGCCACTTTTAAGCATCTCCTCTGTGTTTATGGCCTCTCATGGACCAATCAATTATTCAACGTGCTTAGGACCAAGGAAAAACTTTCCTGGGTTCTCACAAAAAGTGTAATGAGTGCCAGGAGATGATCTATAGCCCAAGAATTACTTTTCTTAGCAGATGTTTTAGTCCTTTCTCAGAGTGAAGGTACCACATGACAGTGAAGCCAGGGAGAATTTTCTCTGTATTTTGCAGAAATATGTCAACAGTCAGGAAAAGAGTCTTGGATCAGCACTAGCACTGTTGTTATTTATATGTCACACAAACAAGTGGTGAGGAAGGGACATACAGAAAGCTGTTTTTTGAGAAATAATGACTCAAATCTCCTCTCCCCAAACATTTCATGTCACAGAACAAAACACAGAGAGGAAACAGCTGCACAGTGGCAATGAATGTTTTTAAGAGCAGGAGGTTGTGCATTGTGCCCTCTCCAAATCTCACAAGTGACAAAAGCAGCTACAGAGGAGTGAATTAGAGCAGTGACAGCCTGGTGACAGTGTCTGGTGCCAGCCACTGCTCAGGAGCAGGGCTGGCACCAAGACTGGCTTCTCAGGGCTGTCAGAAAACTGAAGCTGGTGATCTTTTTGGTTATCGTTATCCTCACCAGGAGCCTGTTGAGGTGAAGGGGTTTATGTCCCATTCCCCAGGGCTGTTTCTCCTCCCAACCAGTGCAGGAACTGGTTCCTAATCTCTCCCCTCTGAGTCATGCATCACTTGAACAGTTTCAGAGTGTTGGAAAAGTGTCTTGAACTCACCTTGGAATAGGGATCTGGAAAACTGAACTCGTTCAAACAGTGTTCCCTTGTATCCAAGAGACTTCTGACTGTTAAGGTACCATATGCACTTTAGAAAGGGAGAAGGGGGAAAAAACAAATCAATTACTTCAAACAGAAAAAGTTGTTTTTCTCTCTGTTTCCACTGTAAGTCAGTCCTTCACATAAGCACTGAAGTTGCAAGACACAAGTGCTGAACCCTGGCTTTACAATAAGAATATTGAATCTACAATTAAGGTTATTTATTGTAGATTCAATAATCTTAAATCTACAATAAGATTATTTAAATACAGGGAGGGAATTATTAATTCAGAATTAACTTGCTGCTATTTTTAATAACACCATCCAAATTTTTAATAACAATTTTTCTGCCAAGATAGAATTTCACTGCTCAACTCCGAGACATGAAATCCAAAATCTCCGTGCAGAGGATCTGATGTTTGGCACAGAAACTTGCCTGAGCCTTCAGCCCACTTGGCTTTGTCTGCTCTGCTTCACAACCTGGTTAGCTTTTGATGGGCTTCCACTGCTCAACAGAAGCAGCAAGTGTTGCAAAAGGGAAAATAAAACCACTTACAAGGGCTGCTGCCTGAGTGTCTGGAGCTTATTCCAGTATTTCTGGCGGAATTTCTCAGCTCTCTCCTGTGCATCCACAGAGTCTGGCTGACTGGCTGCAGCTCGCTTTGCCACCTGGCAGAGGAAAGAAACAACACTGGAGTTACCAAATTAACTCTTCCTCCTTGTAATGGATGTGAGGTTCAGTCTGAGCAATAACCCCTCCATCTGCCTCCCTGTTCTGTGCCTGCAGCCTGGCTGCTCCCTCCCACACAGCACCTCCCAGCCTCCCTTCATTCCACACAGTATACAACAATTTTACTGGCTCTTTTCATCCCAAAAGAGTTAAAGTTGGTTTTCCAGACTGTACTGTCAGAAATTAAGCACAAGTTCTAACTGCTTAGAGGAGAGGAAAAAAAAACCAATGCTCATACACTAAAGGAGAAACAGCAGACATTGAATGGTGCACATCGACCCCTTGTGTTCTCTTTTTGTTTATTCCAGTGAACTGCCTGAATCAGCTTCAGTGCAGAAAAAAATAATTTGTGTCTGGTTCAATTGTGCTCTTCCCATGCAAAAGTGTCTGTGAGGCAGCAGGACTGCTCCCAGAGGAGGAACAACCCAAGGAGCTCTGGCCTTTGGTTGTGTAACTGTCCTGCTTGCAGCTCTGTACAGAGAGGTCCAAGTGCCATTGAAGAGAGAAATGCTTTGAAAACCCCTTTCAGGTGCTAAAAAAAGCACCACAAAAGAACATTTCTGCCTTTGAAGGGACCAAACCCTTCCTTAAGAGACTGGGACAATGCCAGGTGCCTCTTTACAGGGAAAGAGGGGCTGCACTTCCAGAGGTGCCACAGCAGGAACATCTTACAGGACAAACATGCTGCTCCACAGATTTGTTTCCTAAATACCTGTGTCACTCACACAGGACTGTTCTGTGACACTTACCCCATCCAGTGCCTCCTCAAAGCAGGTGAGCCAGTATTTTCTGGCCATGGCATCATCTGTGAGGTCAACAGTGTCTGGGATATAGGTGGAGGGGTCTTTCAGCAGTGGCAGGTTAACAAGTGGTCTCTCCAATCTGTCCATTTCCAGCATGTCAAACTAGGGCAGAAATGAAAGAGATGGATTAGAATGAACTAAGAAACTAATTCACAATTAACTAAATTAGCACAAGGGCTGCAGAAGTCCAGCCACTGTTAAGACTGACAGATTTGCAGACAATTACAGGTCATCACAAACAATCCAGTTCCCTCTGTGGATTATTTTATCCATGCCCACCCTATAGACAGAAATTATCCAGTGTGAAAACAATCCACTGTGGAATCAGAATTGCTGTACTGTCAGTGACTTTAAGAGATGACTGGGCTTGTGCTCTTCTGTCCAATCTTGTATTTGCCTTCTCACAGGAAGCAAATTAACACTGCTTAAAGATGCTTGAACATGAAATTCCAGATTCTAAGGTATTTCAGCTGCAGCAAAATCCAGCTGCTCCAGAGAAAGGGTGAGAGACAAACATTCTCCCCACTCTGGTGAAGGAGAGCAAGACAAAGTAGCAGGCAGTCTGTTTCATGAAACTTTCCATCCAACACCACACAGGACACGAGACAACACCACACCAGACACCAAACTGGTCACTTCTCTGGGAAGCAGGAGCCTCAAGGGCAAGCAGCAACCAGCTGGAGAATAATCACCTATGTCCAGGTCAGCACTGCTAAGAGAACACACACAGGGCTAGGAAAGACAGCACATACTGTACCACTCCGAGTTCTCTGCATGGGGTAAACATCAGGGGATGTGCTCATCAGCCCAGAACTCCCAGCATAATTCTCTCCCCAGCTGTACTGGTTTGGATCTAGAAAAGAGAAAGACACAGACACACATAATCTGAAAATAAAACTGAGAATACTCCTGTGAGTGAGTCTAGAGCCAGCATCCCTCTGAGCAGCTGCTGCACTACACAAGCCAGCTCCCCTTGTCTTTAAAAGCAAACAGAATTTTTCCCTCTAACCCCCAAAAGAGATATTTCAACCACTCAATGAATTACCTGCTCCAAGGAGCTTCAACCTGAATGAGACAAGAGACAATTTAAGCACTAAAATCATTATTTTTAACCCCATTTCCTTGTCATTAATCAGCATGCCTCCAAAGCACTATCACTGAGCATTTATTTCTAAATCTAGATCCATTATTAACAAAACAGTATTACAGAACTCTCAAAGCACAATGTAAGCTTCAGAGAAACACTGAAGTTATTTCCAGATTTGCTTTAAGTTTAATGAGCTCAGATGTACAGCACATGCTGCAGAAGCAATGTCTTTAATTCCTCAGTAGCTGGTTCCTTGCCCATCTCTATCAAATGGGCAGGAAAAGAATTCCATATCCATTTTTTGGAGGTGCATTTGATACTTGCTGAGTACCATTAGCAGCCTGTGGCTGTGCCACTGTAACCAATGCACTGCCTGGCTTCCCAGTACACCAACAGGGGAGAAGGAAAACTAAATAGGCAGAATTCCACCACAGCACCCTGGATCCAAGGGATCTGGACAGAAGGGTCTCCTCTGTGAGGCTTTTCACTCTCAACACAGTTTGGAGGTGCTGGTATTCCTCAGTACATTAAAGGAATTCAGAAGTGGCCTCTTAAAGAGGGGGAGGTTCTCCAAACCCACATTTCTCCAGCTGGATTTAGAGCTGTGACTGCTCTTTGTAGAAGTGCAGAGTAGAGGAGAGCCCAGTCCTGCTGCCTTCTCAGAGGTGAGCAGGAAATCCAGTGAGAAATTAAGATGTCCTTGCCAGAATGTATAAAACCAAAGCCCAGCATCTGTGTTTATTAGTGCCAAATGGATTTATTTAGGCAACAGCTTACATGCAGCCTCTTAAGAGAAACTTGGACAGTACACTGACATTTCAGAACACAGCATATACAGAACAGAGCAGTGCTGTACTTACTGTCTTGTTCAGCTCCTTTTAAAAATGCCCCAATGGCTCCCAGGTAGCCTTCATGTCTCAGGAACAATGCCTGAACCTCTCCCTGCCACAATATGAAACATTGCAATTGGATGGTCCCTGAGGGCTAACACTTTGTCACTAGTTTCACACTTTAATTTAATAGAAACAACTAGAAGATGGTAATAGGCATTTGTGCTACATTCTCACACATTCAGCAACTTTTATGGTGCTTCTGGAACAGCTCAGGGAGGAACTGCTCACACACATCATTCCCCAGTTCTCACACAGCTGGAAAACACCCATGCACCAGAGGTGTGTGCTCTATGGCCTACCCTGGGAAACACCACTGCATCATTCCATGAATATTCAACTCCTCTTGCTTCAACAGGCTGGAAATGCAAGGGCATGGGATTGCCAAGGTGAGTGTGTGCCACTGCAGCAACACCTTTGGGACACTGCTCCTTGTCTTTGTTTCATTGCACTGCTCTTCAACGCCACACAGACACTGGGTATCACCACAGGCAAGCATTCCCCCATCCAAATAATTCAATTATTAATGCAAAATTCAGGAATGCTGGGGAGGAGAAGCCTCCATCCTCACAGCAGGGCCACTCAGCTTTCCCAGGCTGGGTGAGACATGGCCTTTTCCAAGGAATTCAGCAGTGACTGTGGGAACAGCTCACCCTGAGGGCAGCTCCAGCTCACAGGGAGATTTGGATTTGAGTCCCTGGCAAAGTGTCTCTTACAACAACCTAAAGCTGCAGTTTTGCAATAGCTTTCTTGGAACAGAAAGGGACAACAATGGCGAAATAAAGAGGGGAAAAGGCAGCACACAGGAGTCTCTTGCACTGAGATGAGAAAAAATTAGTGTCATCTACTCTATAAAATTCCCAAAGTGCAGGACTAATCTACCTGGAACAACCATTAACAAGCTTGTGGATTGGACCTTTTTCCTAGTCAAAAATCTTCAGTATTTTCCACAGCTTCAAAACCTGCAAAGAACTTCAGCTTGGTTGATTTGAGGTTTGATTTTCTCTTTAGTAACAAAACCCCACTGATGCCAACTGTCTCAGCAGAACAACCCCACACTGCATGGCTTGGGGGTGGAAAGATGCAAATCAGCAAGAGGAATTGAATAATGATGGTGACTATCTAAGAATACAGTGGAAACTCATTACTTGGAGCTACAAGACAGACTGTCAATCAAAAAGTAATAATAGAAAGAGAGAGAGGGAGGTAGGGAGAGAGAAGAAAGGCCAGACACAACTCCCAGACATTTCACATTGATTTCACCCCTCCCAACACATCCCTGCCTTACCTACCTAAGGAGCAGCATTCTAAGCTTTACTTCATGTGCAAATTAATTTATTAATGTACCCCAACAGCCTAGAAAAATACCTAAAATGTGGCTTTGCTGCAGGGAAGCCTGTGTTTTGCTTACCTTGGAGAAGAAGTTGATGCTGTAGGTGATTGTGCGCATGGTGACGGGGTGGCCCCGGATAAAAAACCCTCCAAAATAGATTTTATCCAGGTTGTGCAGTTTGGCATAGAGGCAGGCCAGCTGCCCAATGTCATTGCTGATCATGTGGAGCAAACTTTTGGCCATATCTTCTTTGGAAAACTCTGGAAGGGAAGGAAGAGTAAAGCAAATGACACACAGATTGAGGGAGCTTCAGTGGACTGTGCTTTTCTAACTGAACCTGCAGCTGGGGAAAGAAAAATCCAGGCTTGGAGCAGTTTTCCTGACATGTGGAGAATTAAAAAAAACCTCACATATATAATGCACTTCTAACAAGGAGGAGTGTGATTTGATTAAAGATATCAGGGAAAAAAAACCCTCACTAAGCCTATGTGAAAGATTTCTTGCAAAAACACTTCCTGGATGGCAGGAATCCATTTCTTCTCTCTAGGAACCACGGGTGAGGTTTCATCCACCCCTCCTGGCCTGAGATGCACTGCAAGTATTTCATTAAGACACTGCAAATTGCAACAAATCACTGCCAAAGGGCCTTTCTAGAGCCCAGAAAGCCACATCTATTTCCCACAGGAATGAATTAACCCCACACAACTGTTTTTTAATTTTCCCTTGGCTTAGGCAATCCCAAACTGAAAATTTAAATGTCTGTTTATAAAGCAGTACTGCATAATATTTTTAATCAATATTTTGCAGGCAAAATACAAGATCATGAAAGAAGCTGGTGATTATTTTCAGCTCTACTTGTAAAAAGTATAAAGTTATTCCCAAGAGCCAGAGATGTTTGGGTAGATGTTTTTTATCCCAGTACCTTTGTCTGCTGTGGTGGACTTCCCAAAGCTGCTGGCAATGAGATTGCCACTGAGCCCCAGGGTCTGGTAGGCACCTCCATACACGTCCTTGACCAGCATGTCCACGTTGGTGTGCTGGCCCTTGGAGGCCAGCTGCAGCAATTCATCAAATTTCTGAGGGTGAGAAGCACAGTTAGCACAGCTGACCTGAGCCAGAGTTCTGCAGCATCTTTACTGACCAAAACCAGCCTTAGAATTAACCCTGCCAGCCAAAGACAGGCTATTTCTAATTACAAGGATGCATCCAGAGTGATTAAACAGATCTCAAGTGGAGCTCCTTTAAAGATGAACACCACAGTCAATCTCTTTCTTATCTGCAGATATTTTGTTGAATTTCCCCTGAAAACTAGGGTGGGACAGCACATATAAAACATTCAGAGGCCTCATGGCATCTCTTATCTTGGAAGTCAGAAACACAGGAACTAAGAGGAAACAATTTTGTCTTCCTGAAGCTCAATAAAAGAGATGTTTGAGAAAAAAGTCTGTGTGCCTTTACTGTCCCTAAAATTAAACTTGCAGGCAAGCTCCCAATACTTAATTTATAACCCTGTTAACTTGAATTTCTTCTACAAAACCAAGAGAGAATTAAGAGCAGGCACTGTCATGTTCTAAGATTTCTCCTTTAGGAGCATCAAACCAAAAGCACAGCCCAGGCTGTGCCCTCCCTTTGACATTTTCTTATCTGGTGCATTTGTAACTCTAGCTTTTCCTACACTGCTGACATTTAGGACACTCATTTGAGCCAGGTGGTTCTTTGGGAAGCCCAGCATGATGTCAGAGCAGGACTAAGTCAGGCCTTGCTCATCAGCCCAAGATTTAAACTTGCATTGGCAACCAAGGAACCAACCACGAGGCAAAATTTCTCCTCTCAGTTCCCAGACATTCTGCAGCAATTGTGTGCTCCCTGCTTTCTTCTGCAGACAGTACTGCAGGAACTGGGCTGGCATTTGAAGTTGTAAAGAGAATAAAAAATTACCAGGCCACTTTGAGGAGGCTCTTGTCCATCACTTGCCCTTGAGCCCCTAAAGGATTGCTACTGGTCACAATGAGCATCTTCTAATTCTTGTCCCTGTATTCCACCAGTATCTTTTTCCATGTAAACCTTCCTTTTATGCATCAGAAGTGTCAAAAATATGAACACAAGTGCAGGACTCAGCCTTCTTACCTAACACTCCAACATTTCAGGCTTCCTCACAGCATTTAATTTAATCCCACACCCTTAAAAGGGACACTTGGGTACCTTTGTTTTGGTGAGCAGAGCTCCAAGACCCCAGAAGGTTCCACCTCCAATTGAGCTGCCCCCAATCCACTCAAATTTGTCTTCTGTTTCTACCTGTGAGTCAAACAAGGCAGATTTATTTAGAAAGTCCTTTTATAATGTTGAACACAGACTTAAATGTCAGAGTGTGCAGGGTTTTGGAAAAGTGGAATCAGTGGAGATGGAATCTTTCCACTGTGGAAGTGGCAGGTGAGAAGGGCACAATGCAAATACACCACAAGCAATTTTGGAAATCTTTGTATTTAATTCTTGACAAATAATGCTAAATATAGACATTAAACTTGGTCTCTTCAACAGTGTGATAAACCAAACAAAAATCACTTTGATCTGACAACCTTTGCTCTCATTGGGTAATCACTTCTCTAAACATCAAATTAAATGTAATTTTTAAAAATGTAGTGAATTGAAAAGCATTCATAACTCTGCAATTAATAAACTTTTTAAAAGGCCCAGTTTAATTTTTAAACCTCACATTACCCAAAAAGAAACAAGTACAAATCTGAACCAGTAAGAGATTTCAGATCACCTTTATCAAATCTCCAGCAAAGCATTTTGGCCACCACTCACCTTCACTATGGAGACCCCTGAGCCAATGTTCACCAGCAAATAAGGGAAAATGTTGGGGTGGTTTGTCTGGAACCTGAATTCTGTGTCTGAATCCTTCTGGTAAGCAAACACCTCGTGGGGGATGTTCCTCAGCACAAAGTTGCATCCCTTAATTAAACAGGTCATTACATCTTCCTTATCAACTCTGAAGGAGAGGAAAAAGCCTTAAATAAATGTCCCAGCCATGCTGATAAGCCAGTTTGCTTTTGGAGCAGGAGTTTGCACAGACTTTGCAGAGGGGAATTTTCACACAACATGGCACAAGCCCAGCTCTGGTGGAAACATGAAACCTCCATCTGCACATGGGCTCCCCTCCCATGCCAGAAGTCCAGGCTGGAGTTCTGTTACACAGTAACTTTAATCATGTTGTCATTAAAAATAATCCTGTTTGCTTGTTTACATTGCTCTTTTCCTGTCCTGCTCCTTTCATGGTCTGTGCACTCCTGCCACAAAGTAGGTCAGGAGGCTTAGCTGGAAATTAACCTCAGAAAACAATTTCCCAACATGGAATAATTGTCTGTTGCTCTTCCCCTGCCTCCTAATAAAGCACAAAAGAGCCCCTCAACATTTCAGCACTTGTTTATGACAGATTCAAGGGGCTGGGAGGAGCCTACAAGTGGGATTAGCAAACACAGAAAAAAAGACTTCCATAAGAGTAGCAGGATTCACAACAGGATATCCCCAGTGTGGAGTCTGGAATGGGATACAAAACTTAGGAAAGATGATTGATAAGTCAGCTAACACTTCTGTGAACTTCTGTGCCTCTGTAGTGTTACTGATTTAAGGAAATTCTTACAGGAAATATCCTGAGGTTTGTTGGGAAAACATAAACCAGGCACAAACTCATCTCAGCCACTACAGAATGATTTGTGTGTTCCACGGTGGAGAAGCTGCTCTGGGTTTGGAGCTGGAGAAAAACTGAGCATGTCAGAACCAAATAAAAACCTAAACCAGGTGCACCACATGAGATAAGAGGGGAAAGTGCCTTCTTATCTTGATTAATTGATCTTTAGTAACAGCCAATAAGGTACTAAAGAGGGCTGGTGTGAAATAAACAGATAACAGAGCCCAGCTTATCAGCAGAAATAAGTAATTTGCAAAGAGGGTGTAAAAGATGAGCACAGGGCCTCAGGGGTTGAGGAATCTACCCCACAGATCACACAGGAGAGGTGCCTTGAAGCTCTCCCCAGTGATGTTTAATATTGGGGTAAATGAATGTTTTTCTACACTTAACAGCATAGAAAGTGTGAATTTATAGCACCTCCATCTGTGGCTTTGATGGCTTTTGTCTCTGTATTGATAAGATGGCCTTTGATGACATCTAGGCAGGTTTCAGGGTAAGCATTTTAGTATTTGGTGTTTGATAAGGGTGCTTGAACAGGAAATTTATGAGGCTGTAAATTCATGGGGCTGCCCTTTGTTCTCCTGCAAGGCTTTGCACGAAGTTTAGGTAGGAGCTGTACAAGAAATGACTGTCACATGAATTACCTCTGAGCATGCCCAGGAAAATGACAAAAGCTTTTGGAGTAGGTGTAAGTTAATTCTTGACAGAAGAAAAAGCAGTTCCACTTACTTCAACCCCAGCTTCTTCTCAATAAGGTCTTTGAATTTATAGGCACCACCACCTGTGGCTTTGATGACTTTTGTCTCTGTATTGACAAGATGGTCTTTGATGAAATCTAGGCAGGTTTCAATGTAAGTGTTTTCAAATTTAATGAAGTGAAGTCGAGCTGTAATCTCCTCCTGGACAGATATTTCATACAAAGGTTCATTGTCTATGTCCTTTAAAAGAGAAAAGGATTTCTTAGAGAACATTCTTGCAGAAACAAGGTTAAATGCTGAACTACTGAACATCAATACTTGGGCTTTTCTTGCCCTTGAAACTGTGTTAATGCCATTACACATAACACCTCAAGCTATGTCAAAGGAGAATAGAGTTTCACAGCCTTAATTCTCCTTAAGCTGAGATAATCAATTCTCCCATGCAGCTGATGTGCAGGAAATCCCTCTGCATGAGGAATCTTATGTCTGCACAGGAGCAGGGTATTTTTACAAAAGTACCACACTTACTGTCTGGAAAATAAACATTTCAAACAGTACCTGGCAATACAAACACTCCCCAAAAAGTTTTATATAGAACAAGTTATTGGATGTGTTTGGGTACAATTTCTGTTCTACCCAGTCCAGAACCTCACTCCTGTGAGTCAATCCCATGCAGCTGATCCCTGATGGAATTCTCACCTTTCCAGAATGATCAAAGGATCTCACTCTTGCCACTTTGTGCTGTACAGTTGAGTAATAAGCCAACTTGGTTAATGAACCACCTGTTCATGAAGAGATGATAAGTTATGATTAATGGTTCACCCTGGAGCAAACAACAGAACTTATGTTTAGGTTGGTTCTCCAAGTTTCCTCAGTTAAAGCCAGAGAAAATTAATGAGAATACAGAAAGAACCTTTGTAGAGGAACTGCTTGGCCTGGTTAACCCCCAGAGCATCACAGGAGGGAAAAGCTCCCTAAATTCAGTTTGTGCCTGACTGATGTATGACGAGGATGAGCAGTGGAAATTCTTAATTAGCCAGGCCAGCACCTGTACTGCTGTTATTCACCTTGTTTGAAAACTTCATGAAACCCCCCAAATCTGTGCCAGGATTTTCTCAGCTGGTTTGCCACCACTGAGCAATGCCCCCCATGTGCACAGAGTGTTTCAGCAGCAACACCTAAATAATATTCTTATCCTGCTTTTAGGGACAAATCTGCAAACTCACGGCTGGTTAGAAAATGACCCTTTGTACTGAGTAATTATTTTGCAAGGTCTTGGCTTTGGGCTAAAGAATGCCCAGAGTGATGTTTCTCAAGCACACAGCAGTTGGAGATGTTAGCAACGTGCAAGTCTGAGCAGAGCAACCTCATCACCCCCTTCAGGCCTCCAGTCTGCTCATGGCAATAAAACTTTCAACTCTCCCCTTGAAAAAGAATTCAACCCCTTGCCCTGTCTTTGCATCTGACCTGCAAAAGTGGATTTCTGGGGTTACACTGAATAACTTCAATGTTTTCCACCACAGTGCTCCAGGTCTGAGGGTAACTGTGATCCACTACTGGGTTAACATTAAAGTCCTGAAAGTAAATAAAAACCTGGCAAGGTTAGATCCTAAATAATGGCTAAAGTCACTGGCACTGCACCAAGAAATGAAGCAGCAGAGGTGAAAGATACTGTCAGCTCTTCCACAGTGCTCAGACATTTTTGTTAGGAAAATATTTGCAACCTGTAGGAGAAAAACAGGCAGTTTACTCCAGGAAAATCTAAGTGAGGTCAACACAGAGTGACCATGGACAGACATTTAGAGTAACAAAGCAATAAAGCTTCCCTGACCTTGGATCTGATGTCAGTGTCCCAGGCAGTGCTTTGAAGTTTCTGGTAAACAAAACCCACGGTCTGTTCTGCTAAAAGGTGAAGGTTTGCACAGTTTTTATGGGAAAGTTTCCCTCCACAGCTCCAAACTGAGGCTCAGTGCTGCAATGTCACGTTCTTTACACCGACAATGTCACAGGGGCTGCAGGAATTCCCCGCCAGACCCGCGGGATGCAGAGCCATGCTTTGTGCATTATCCCCTTCCTCTCCCACTTTTTAAAGACTTAAATCCATTCAGAACACCAGCTGAGATGTGTAACTAGGTTTTATAACTAATCCCACGACTCTAATTCCGAGCTGACCCGCGCCAAGGGCCAGCTCCAGCTGTTATTTTCACAGGCATGGAACCAGCAGCTCCTGAGGGGCTGAAGGGACACGACAACATTTTCTGTTACGCTGCAGGTTTTCTCCCTGCTGTCCCTGAGTCTCCAACATAGCAGTGTTCACCTGAGCAGTAACAGCTTGCTTTTCTTTTCCCTGGCTCTTCTCCTAAAAAGTTCCGCCGATTTCGAGACGGTAAAAGGGAAGGAAAATGCGTGAAATGGCACTTGTGGCTTAGTGGGTGTCCACAGAACGACTGCTGAGAAACCTGCACGGGAGGGACTGGAACAGGCTCAGCCTGTCCCCACACTGTTCCCGGCTGTGGTGCCCAGGTGTCACCCTGTGTGTCACCCTGTGTGTCACCCTGCCGTGTGTCACCTCGGGGAAATGGCCAGTGTCGGCTGCTGGCACAGGGCAGCGGGGGTTTTGGGGGTCACTGAGGCAGCAGTGACAGACCCCGCCACACGCCAAGCCCCGCAGCCGCCCTGCCCTGCGCGGGCAGTGCCACAGCCGCCGTCCCCGGCGCTTTTTGCTTCTTCCAGGCCGGTTTTGGGAGCCGGAGGAGCGGCCGCAGCATCCCGCGGGCCGCGGCCTGGTCCGGGGGGCGGCCGAGGGGCTCCGCACTCGGTGCTGGCGCACTGGGGCAGGGCCCGGCGCGCTCTGAGGAGGGGCAGCCGATGCTCCCCAGCCCCGCCGCCCCCCGGCCGGACCGGCCGAGCCTCCCGGGCTCTCCCCCGTCCCTCTTTGGCCGCCAAGGGCAGCCCGGACCGGGCCACCCCGCCCGGCTCCCCGCGGCCCGTTACCCGCGCGCGGCCCACCGGGACATGTAGTGCCGCTCCTCGCCCGCGCCGCGCCGGCACCCGGCGGCGGGACTACAACTCCCGGCGTGCCCCGCGCCGCCCCCCATACCGCGCAACCCGCTGGGAGCTGTAGTGAGCCCGCGCCCACCCGCGCTGGCTCGTGCGTCGCGGGGGACTACATTTCCCAGCGTGCCGCGCGCCCGCCCTGCCCGGCCCCCCGCGGGCCCCCTCAGCGGGGCCGGGCCGCTGCCCGTTCCCCACCGCCGCCCCCTCCCCGCAAGTCCCCCCCCGCCCGGTTACCGATGTCTATGGCGAAGCGCTTGGCGTTCTCCAGGTTGCGGAAGATCTCGTCGGGCGGGAGGGTGATGCTCTTGTCCAGGCTGCCGTGACCGCTGCCGCGCCCGCCCCGCTCCGCCATTTTGAACGCGACCCGCTCCCTCCCTCACCCCGGCCTCATCGGCATGCAAATGTATGCGCATAAATCTGCATGCGAACGAGCGGAGGCGCGGGGAATCGGGCGGGGAGCGCGCGCGGGCCCCGCCCACCGGCGGGGGCGGGGCCTGAGCCTGAGGGAGTCCGCGGTGAGGGGGGGACAGTGAGACCCCAGGGGGAACAAACAGGGGAGAGAACGGGGGCACAGCCCGGGGAGAACGGGGGCACAGCCCGGGGAGGGGTCGGTGAGACCCCGGGGAGAACGAGGGGACAGCCCGGGGAGGGGTCGGTGACACCCCGGAGCCGGGGGTTGGAGAGAAATCCCGGCGAGGGCAGAGAGATCCCCGAGGAAAACTGGGAGAGAACGGGCTGAGAGACCCTCAGGGGAAATTATAGGGGGACCCCAGGGAGGGAGCGATGAGACCCCCGGGGGCAGCGTGGGGGGGACAAGGACAGAGCCCTGGTGGGGTCGATGGGACCCTGGGGGAGGAAATTGGGGGAAAAGGGGGGAGAGACCCCCGGGAAGGACTGGGGAGAACAGGCAGAGAAATCCCCGGGAAAATTAAGAGAAAATGGGCAGAGAAACCCCCAGGAAGGGCAGAGACCCCCGAGGGGAACTGGGGGGGAATGGGCAGAGCCCCCCAGGGGGATCCCCAGAAGTTCACGGGGGTCCAGGACAGCCCCACGTTTGTCCCCTGTAGCCAAACCCCTGAATTTTAACCCCCCCGTGTGTGTCCGAGTGTTTTGTGACCCGGACACATCCCCAGGAATGTGAGTTTGTGCCTTGGAAAACTTTATCTCTTAATTAAAAGTACTTTCTGTGTTTGGTGTCCCTGCCTGTTGGAGTTAGGTGATATTTAAGGTCCTTCCCAACCAAACCATTCCATGATTTTTTTCACCCTTGCAGTGACCTTTCTTGGCTCTGAATTCCCAGAGAATTGGCTGTTCGGGCGTGCTGTTATTTTTGTCTCCCATTGAGAGGGCTGGGGTTTGATATTCCCGATGGGAAATTTGGTGTTAAATCTGAATATCCCTGCTTTCACTGGAATCTGCCTCATGTCAGTGGACCACAGGGAAACCAGCTGTAAAAACTACTTAAAAAAAAGAATTACTTTGGATCGGTTAAGCAGATTTTTATTTATTTTTGACCGTTAAAAGTTTCTGCAATTTCTGACTTTCAAGATAACTCTGGCACAGGTCATACATTGGTGCAGCTTGCACAGAACACATCAAAACATCCTCCAAGGACAGTAACAAATTCCCATTTTCCCCTGGCAAAAGGGTACCAGAAACTAAATATAATTTATACACCCGCCTTTCATGAAAGACTTAGATAAATATTTCTTCTATAATGGGCAGCACAGCTGTAACTTTCAGTCCTATAAGGACACCAAAACGAGCCCCGTGCCTTTACAAAAGGCACACACGCATCCTGAACCTCACAAAAAGTGAGCAAGACATCCCGAGGAATTTCCTCTACACACTTTGGGATATGGTTTAACCATTCTCAGAGCGTGCTCGGTACAGACTATAAATATTATAGATTAGATTATAAATATTATAGAACCCCTCGTGGCACCGCGGGAAAGGCCAGACTCCCAAATGTGTCTGGCGTGACACATCCCAGCTTGCCCTGGGAGGAAAAGGAAAGGGGGAAAGGCTTTTTTTGGGAATTCTGACCGTCCCAGGGGTTCCAGCTTTCCCAGCAGAGCTACAAGGAGCCCTGCAGCCCTCCCACGGGAGGATACAGCTCACATTCCCTCGGAACAACTTTCTCCCCACGCGGTGGGATGGATGGCTGTGAGAAGGGCAGCTCGCATCCGTGCAGAGGGGGAACATCCTTCCCTGCTGGGGAGAGGAGCGGGGCCGACTGCTGCAGCAAGCCACGGCCTCCTCTGGAACTCGGAAAACGTCCAAAAATCGAGGAATGCTCACATGCCGGGCTCGGCATCGCTGCGGCGCCACTGGTTCTGCCCGGGGCTGGCGGCTGGAGGTGGGGGTGAGGGACAAGAGGAGTCCCCAGGTGCCACCCGTGAGCTCAGCGTGCCCGTGGAAGGGGATGGGAACTGAGCCCGTCAGGATCATCCTGCTGCGGGGCAGGAGAGGAGAAATGGGTTACACGGGAGTGTCACACGGCCGGAGCTTTTCCCAGAGGAAAAGGCAGCGAGAGGGCTGGGATGGGATGGGATGGGATGGGATGAGATGGGATGGGATGGGATGGGATGGGATGGGATGGGATGGGATGGGATGGGATGGGATGGGATGGGATGGGATGGGATGGGAAGGGATTGGGGATGGGATTGGGGATGGGATGGGATGGGATGGGATAGGATAGGATAGGATGGGATGGGATGGGAAGGGATTGGGGATGGGATGGGAAGGGATTGGGGATGGGATGGGAAGGGATTGGGGATGGCATGGCATGGCATGGCATGGCATGGCATGGATGGGATGCAATGGGCAGCACTCACCTGGCCCGTATCCCGGCTCGCTCACAGCCATCCCCCCACGATTTCTCCTTTCCCCAGCTCGGAGTTGGGCTGGTGCCTCGGAAATCCCTTCTCCAGTCAGTCCCAGCTGCTGTAAATCCCCCCCGGGGTTCCCGAGCTGTAACACAGAAGGGAAGGTGAGGCAAGGTGGGCAGCGAGGCTCCCCCTCCCCAGCTCTCAGCCCGCAGAGGCGCTGCCCTTCCCGGCTCTCAGGTACTCACTCTGCGCTTCCCTCCGGCCCGTGGGATGCCGTCCTGCTTTGGGGCAGATGTCCAGGGAGAGAGCAGCGTCATCCCAAGGGCTGCTCCCAGCTCCGAGTGGGGCAGGCAGCCGGGATCTGCCCTATTTATACGCAGGAGCCGCATTACAAAAGTCTGGGTCCGCAGCGAGCCGGAGTTTCCCACAGTCGCCAGCCAATCCATGCGTGCCCGGGACAATGGGAAAGCATCCATTACAGCATGGCAAATTGACTGTGAATCGCCTGGGGATAATACCCCGCTCCCAAAGGAGCAGGTGGGCCGGGGGGTGTGGGACACAATAGGGTTTGGCATCGCGGCGCTGGGCAGGGGACGTGGGAAAGCGTTGGCCGTCATTATCACCCGGCTTCTGCCTGATGTTGGGAGCCGCAGCATCTCAACGTGCTGCCTTTTCCCAGGCCGGGTTGAAATGAAGCACGGGAGACTGATCCCAGGAAGAGATAATGCTCTGCGCCCCAAAGAGAGGTTGAAAAGGGAAAGATGCAGAATTAGAGGGACTAAACCCTTTCATTGACATTAAACCGTGCTTAGATGAATACAGTACCAGATAATTTTCAGGCAACGAGGGATTAAAATCGAGGGAAGAGCTCTTCAAACAGTTAGCTTGAAATATTTTCCTCTCTATTGTTTAAAGTCCCTCTGTAAATTATACCCAGAGCTCTTCCTTGCTTTTGTTTGGGTAATCTGGGCTTTCCTACGGCAGCCCGTGGCATGTTGTGATTGTGATGTCTTTCCCAAACACGTCCTGTTTAATTTCATGCCACTTTGTAAATGCCTCACCGTTCCTGAGTCTCCACCTAAATATATTTCCCGTTTACAGACATCTGAGAGGGAGTGAAAAGCCAATTCCTGACTATTATTTTGCTATATTTTGCCATTTTCAGGATGTGCCACAGGTGTGAGGCCCTCCTGTGACTCTGCTCAGTCTTGGGATTTCTCACCTCTGTAATGAAGGAGAAAGGACCAGGCAGGATCCTGGACTGGAGCTGCCTTGGAGCAATATTTATTTATTTTTTTTCCAGGCTGTTTTAAGCTGCCAGCTCAGATCTGCTGCCCCCTTCCAGCACAACCCCGTACAAACCCAGTCACGTTCAGGATCTGCCAGTCAGATATGGGAGGCCTCACGCAGTTTTTGAATATCTGTTTCTTACAACTACAACACTGATGGAAAACCTGCTTATTTCTTGTGTCTGCCTTTCAAAATCAGACAGGAAACCTCTGATTTAATAATGAGCATCCCTCCCCTGTGTCTGTGGATACCTGGAGAGCAAAGTGTCCCATCACATAGAGAATAAAAAGCTATAATTCTGCTAAAGATGATCCTGTAATCCATTATTAACCTGAAGATTTTCAAGCCTTTTTCACTGCCTGGATCCTCATGGATTTGCATAAGCCAGGTGTATTCCCTTCCTAGCCCAAAGACACTTTATGTTTAGATGGATCACTTAGGGTGCAGTGATTTTAATTCTTGATGGTTGTCAAAAACTATAACTGAACACCACGAGTCACATTCAAAATTTGCTGAATTATTTTGTGAGCTTGTAACGTGCAGTACTCCTTGGAGCTGGGGCTATCCCTGGCTGCATGTGTGGGAAATGGATTTGTAGAAAAATTTTAAAATTTGATAGAAGGTTTATATAGTGTCTATATATATGTAAATTTTGAGATAAGAAATATTGACTTAGAAATATTATAGAATAGGGTAGACATGGTTGAGAGAGAAATTGAATTAGAAATAAGTTTTAAAGCATGGTTTTGTAAATAAGATTACATATTTTAGAGAAATAGAATTATGAAAGATGTATTGTTGTAGGACTTTTGAGGGGTAATTTTAGATGATTTGTTTTAAGGTATTTATAGTATGGTGTGGTTAAAGCTGATAGGCTAAGAAACACTTATAGTGTATTGGAATTTAAAAATAGTTAACTTCTAATATGATAACAACAAATCATAAGTTTGTAAATTATATTATTATACGTTTATAAATTATAATATAATAACATGAATTATAACATCTGTAGTATCTCACCCTTCTCATAAGACTCAAAATTGAATAGAAATTTTTAAAATGCCTTTCAGTTACCCCATCTCTAGGTTAAAAAAAAAAAAAAAAAAAAAAAAAAAAAAAAAAAAAGTTAAATTGAAAAGTTAAAAGTTAGAAGTTAAATCCAGCATGCATGTGCTTGTGCTGTTACTGCAGAGGGAAGTGAAGCACGGGATTTTCGGGATCCCCCGGGATCGCGTGGGATGCAGGGACAGCCCCGGACGGGGAGGAAGGAGGATGCTGGCAGCGGCCACGGGGAGAGCGCAGGGAAGCTCTGACCCAATTTTCAGCCCTGGAAATATGAAATGAGCGGGTTTAAATAATGCCACGCCGCCGGCAGCACAATGCCCCGGCTTCCAAAGGGCTAAAGCAGCTCGGGTGATTAAAGGCTGATCCCTTCCTCGGAGGGCCGGGCAGATGGTGCCGCAGGCTGGGCTCTCCCCGGGACCCTCCCAGGCACGCTTCTTTTGTCGGCACCTTCACAGCGTGAATGGGAAATGCTGGCAGCTCGCTCCGTCTGACGGGAATGGTGAAGCAGGCACGCAGCAGCCCTCTGCTCCCAAACCTCCCTGCCCACAAATCTTCCACTCCCCCCGTGCCTGCCTCATCCGCACCCTCCGTGTGCTGCTGCGGGGTGAGAGAAGCAAATATTCCCCCTGGTTGGTTTGGTTATTAAGAGCTGAAAACTTAATGGCAACAGCGTTTCCTAACTGGTGGTTGTGAATAAGAAATTGTCTTGGTGGTTGTGAATAAGAAATTGTCCAGACTTGGGCTGGCCTTACAGTATATTCTCATGGAGTGCAGAATGCCCTTCCTGCAAGGACTTCAGTAAGGAAAAATCATCCTCTGCTGTAGGAAGTCCATTTAGTCTTTGTTAAAGTCTGTAATTTGTTTGTTCAGTTTGGTCTTTTTTAAAAATCCTACTGTTGGTGCAGCAGTCTGTCCCCCTGAAACGTGTTTGTGATCCAAATCCTTGTCCCTGGGAGGAGTTTGTGCCTTGGACTGTTGCTGCAGAGCCAGAAAGTTGGGCTCTCTGAGGCTCAGAGACACGATTTTCCCTGGTTTGGGAATGAAGGATTAAAAGAGACAAATCCCCAAAACTGCCAAACATGGAGTTGACTGAACAACAGGACAGAATAATTCCCTTTTTTGGAGCGGGGTGTGAGATCTGGAGATGCTGTGGGCAGAGGCTGCTCCTCTGTAAATTCCACCAAACCCTCAGCTGCATCATGAAGATGCTGTCCCCAAAATCACAGCCTGCCAGGGGCTGTCCCTGTCTGTCCTCACAGCCCAGCAATGCCAGGCAGGAGCTTTCCCCATCTCCATCATCTCCAACTGGAGCTGCTCCCCTGAGCTGTGGGGGATTGCTGTGAGCTGAGGAACAACCCCAGGGATCCAGGAAAGGATCCAGCCACCCCAAGGCTGCCTGGAGTCCATCACAATCCAGAAATCAGAGCAGCTGGAGGATCTCCACCCTGAGGAATCGCTGCTGGGCCTTTCTGCTCCTGGTTTATGGGTGGTGGTTTCAGTAATTTACTGAATTTGGTGGTTTCTGTAATTTACTCCACACACAGTTTCCACAAAAGCTGCTACTGCTTGTAACACCAACTGGCAGCTTTCTTAGCCCATAATTTTCCATGGAGGGGAACTCAGCGTGCTGCAATGGAGCAACAGGTCTGGAGGAGGGTGGAGTACCAGCAAGGAGTGTGGAAGCCCAGAATTTCCTTGTCTCTGTCACACAGATTTGAAAAGCAGTGCCCTGTACCTCTGTGGCTGTGCTTCCAGCTCACAACTCGATGGCTTGCACCAATTTCAGAGCATTTTTATTTCAGGCCATTTCCTACATTCATGCCAGCCTGTCTCCCAGATGCCACTGATGGCGTTTTTAAAGAAATAATTAAGATTTTTAATGTTTTTTTTTCCCTTCCCTGTGCCTTCCTTAAATGGTTTAAAATCTTTCTGACAACCCCTCTTGAGACACCTATTTAGTGTCAAAGAGCATAACGTTCCCAAGTTTTAAAAGGGACTTCGAATAATACTGATCGATCAATGTGCTCCTTGGGAAAATAGCTCTCCAGATGGTCCATCGGGACAGGAATTGCTGCTCGTCACAATGCGGAGCCAAAAAGCGTCACTAATGTGGGCTGTTGTGAGGCACGCTTCCTTTGTGGGCTCCTGAATGCCCTAAATAGGGAAGAAAGTGTGGGAAACTCCGAGAAACTCAGGCCCACACTCTGAGGTTAATAGGGGCTTTGTCAGGAGAGTATTCCTGAGCTGTGGGATCAGCATAATCAACAACATCTTCCCTAAGGGTGGGAATGTGTTGGGAGCAGGGGAGACTCACCCCAGGGGCCGGAGGAGCCCTAAGAAGCTTTGAGTTCAATTATGAGAAGTGATAATAATTAATAAATTGTAAACATAACCTTTGCCGTGCAGGGCCGGGCAGGCCGGAGGTCTGGCTTTTAGCTCTGGGGTAATTGGTTAATTAAAGCCCAGAGGGGCAAGGCTGGGCTTGGTGGAAAGAAGAAGGGGGGCACTGGCAGCACTTGGACCACAAAAAGCAGCTTTTCCTGTGGGGTTTAGTCCCTTCCCAGTGTATAGAGAGGAGGAATTCACTGTTTCTCTCCCTTACACTCATTTTTTTTTACACAACCTGCAGATGTGCTGCCAGCTGTGACCCCCGAGCGTGGTTCCTTGGGTGGAATCCCATCCCCAGAAGAGCAGCAGCCTGTTCCTTGCCACGTGTGGCTGTGCTCCCAGCGGTGCACATCAGGCTGGGCTGGGCTTTGGGGCACATGGCACTCCAGCTGAGCCTGAACTCCCCCAAACCGCCCCAATTAGGCTTGATTTAAAACCCCACGGGCATGGACAGCAGCTGGAGTTTTGCTGGGATTCAGAAGCCTGTGCTAATTGGCAAGGACAAGTCGAGCACAGCGAGGTTGAAGTGAGTTCTTCAAGCTTGCTAAGCAACCATAAAACCCAAAAATATCTCTTGTGAATTATTTAGCAGTTCATTAGGAAGAATAAATCTGGAGCACTGGTAGAGACCTGTACCAACCCCCCCCTTGCCCTGCACTGGCAGAGAGGAGCACTCCACCAGCCTGTGCACAAATAAAACAAAAATGATCCACGGCCCAAAATAAGGCAGAGCAGCACATCCCTGGTTGCTTTTGGGGATTCTCTGTGTGGTTAACAGAGGTTTTCACCACAAACCCTGGTGGTTCAGTGCTGGATGCAGTTTGATCTGTCAGCTGGGCAGATCTCAGGTTGCTCCGTGCTTTTGACAAGATCAGGTATGCAGTGTTTCCTTTTGTTTGGGAGCAGACCCTGAGTGCTTGAAATGCAACTTTTCAAGGGTACCTCTCCCAGGGAGTCTGAGGAAAGCTGGATTGTTGACCAAATGTGTTTTGTGCTGTTCCTGTATCCCTGGAAGAAGGAGAGTGTGCCCTGTCACATAAACCCAAACCAGAGAATTACTGTGGTTGGAGAATAGCTTTGTGAAATGATTATTTGTGCAGATTTATTTTGAAGAGAAGGTAAAATAAAAGGAAATAATTTAGGAGAGGAAATGCTTTCTCAGCCTCTCTTATCTAATTATCCTTTTAGCCATATGTGGGCTAATTTCACTTCAGTCAAGGGAGCCGAACAGAATTTGTGTCATAAAATTAAGACATCAAAAATTAGTTCACCCCATTGCAGGTAGTTTTAAAGATCCCCAAGCTGAGGCAGGTGCCAAACTCTTTGGAAGTTATTGGGAAATTTGCACAATACTCCCTTGCAAACAGGCAGAAAGAACAAGGCTCATCTCAGCTTGCTGGAAAAATTAGTGGGGGAAATGAAGTGGCTGTGGAATGAGTGATTTGTTGGAGGCTGAACGGGTCCCTGTTAAATCTGAAAGGTTGCCACTTCTCAGCACCTCACTTCAAATTCACTTCCATTTTGATTTTTGATAACTTTTCCAGAGGTTGCTTCCTTACAGGATCTGAAACCCAGCTCTGCCAAAGGGATTTCACAGATGTAATTCATGTGTTGGAGTGAAGGGCTCAGAACTGACACCTCCTGATGGCTCCCCCACCACAGGAGAGGCTGCAGGCACCCAGTCCAGCAGTGTCAGCCCTTTTAATCATTCCAAAGCAAAGCATTAATGACTAAAACCGTTTTTATTGTACTGTACAGTGAAGACACACAAGTTGAACATCACACAGGATGAATACATCACAACTTTATAAAAGCTTTTTAAGCTCCTTAGCATGCTCAGTGAATGATTATAAAGTACTTCTTGCCTCCCTTCCTCCCCCTTTTCCTTAAGGTATAGCAGAGGTATTTCCTTTACAAAAGGCACCAATTATCCCTCACACGAGAGCAGCACAAAGTGACACGAAGAGAATTGTCCCTAGAGCTCTCTGTGATCATCACAACTTTCTGTAAGAAGGATACTAAAAATAGCAGAGGAGCTTCAGAAGAATCAGCATTTCTTAATAACATCTTTCACTCAAAAGGGAAAGGCTGAATCCTCTCTTTATGATACAAAATACATTCTCCAAAGGGCTCCTTCTTGAGGAAGGTCAATACATTATCTGGAGACAATGGAGCACTTGAACCTGTGACCCAGGCAGTCAGCAGAAAGATTTCAACTGACAGCCACAGGCTCAGCAGCCTGTGATGGAAACCAAAGGTCATTTGCTCTCTAAATCACCACAGAACTTGGTCCTGTCTTTGGAGCCACCAATAAAAGCAACAAATTTGCTGCAAGATATACCCAGAGTCCTTCACTATGAAGGGAAACCACCCAGCGACCCTCATTTCTGGTGACAGAAAAACAATAACCGCCCCCTCCTCCCTCCTTTGGAAAGCAATGTTTCCTACTTCAAAGAGGAACTAACAAACCACAGGTCCCTCTAGTTTTTGGAGCAAAACGTGGGGATAAAGTTCAGCAGGTCTACCAGGGTCTCCAGATGGTCGGAGCAGCAGGCACGCTCTTCTGGGCAGGCTGTTTTCTGGGAAGCACACAGGGAGACAGGGGGGAGCCACGCAGAGCTGCAGAGTAGGAGGCATCTGCACCCAGCTGAGCCTTGCAGAAGTGCTTGATCAGCTGGACCTGGGTCTCCTTCTTGGGCTCGTAGTAGGACAGAAAGTGCATCGCTTCCTTGAGGCACCGCAGGTACCCGCTGTTAAAGTCCTGCTCTGGGTTCTTGTGGATGAATGCTGAAAGAGAAAGAAAAGCACGTGCAGGGGGTTAAAATCATGACCAAAACATGGGGCAGAGGTGATTTGTGCCTGGGGCTGGGGTGCTCCAGCCCCTGCTCTTCTCGGGGTGTCTGGGAGGGCACAGCCCTGGGAGCAGGTCCGGGTGTGCCATACCTGCTCTGCACTCACTTTTTTGGTCCTGCAGCTGGCTCTGCTGCTTCAGGTAGCTGACAGCCACTTCCAGGATGTCGGCTTTCTCCAGCTTGGAGTTGGGCTGGTGCCTCTGGAACTCCTTCTCTAGGAGCAGCTTCAGCTGCTCGATGCTGCTGTTAATCCGGTCCCGGCGCATTTTCTCCACCACCGGCTTCCTCAGCTGTGAGAGAGGGAGCAGAAAGTCAGGGATTTGGTGAGACCTGACCCAATTTCCCCTCAGATGCCCTGATACACCCATCTTCAAAGACACTTTTTTGTGGCAGGAGAGCTGTGTGATGCTGCCTACCCATTCCCCACTTCTTTTAATTTTTAAAAATTTATATAATCCCTCTTATCTCTCTTTAACATATTTGCTTTCCCCCAGACCATTTCCCCCTCTTCTCCCAAGTTATATTTATTTGCTAGGGGCAGGCCAGCCTTTCCAATCCCCTCGGGGGCTCTACTTACTTTATTCTTTTCCTTTGGCAGCAGCTTCTCCTCCATGTGGAGCATGAGAGCATTGCTGGGAGCCATTCTGAGCACTGAGCCCTGGGCACAGACCCCAGGCAGCTGCTGTGCCGAGTGTGAGGAGATGCTTTGGCAGCTCCCAAGTGCCTCTATTTATACCCGGGGAGCCGGGGCAGATACGTGAGTGTTGGGATCGCTGGTGTTTCCCACAGCCCCGCAGCCAATCCAGGCCCGCAGAGGGACAATAGAGGAAGCATCCATTAGTGCATGGTACATTGATTGCCAATGCCCCGGGGAGAATAACCTTCTGCCCACGCTGCTGGTGGAGTGTGCGGGCGTGGGGAGCTGGGAAAGCACGGAGCCTCCAGCTGGTTGGGCTGGGATCAATGGCATTCCTGAGCCTCGCATGTGCCGGGCACGGAGGAGGAGGCACGCTTTTGGGGGAAGGTGGGAAAGGGAGGGCAGCCCTGCTGGAGTTCAAATCAGCAGCCCCAGGGACATCTCTGCACTTCCCAGAGCCTGGGGGAGCTCTGTGTGTGTGTGTGTGTCCATCCAGTCATTGCACTTTAATGGGTGACACGAAGGGTGACCACAGGTTTCTTCACAGGACATTTCTAAAGGGTTGTTGGATCAACAGTGAGAATAGCTAGAGAATTGTGACCCCACTTTCTCTCTCCTGGCTTCTGTTCCCACAAGGGAATCATAACTCTGCACGTGAACCAATGGAGTGGGAGTCGAGGGAAATCTGCCTCTTCCAGGGGAAAAGGTTGTGTTGTTATTAGAACTGTTGTATGAAATATTCCATTAAATGTCATTAACACGGCATTATCTTGCCCCCTTGAGACATCAGAACCCACTCAAAAAGGGGTTTTAATACACACCAGAGTCTGTGAGCCTGATGCACCACTGTTCCCATTGTCCCCAGCAAGGACAGCCCACACCTCCCAGCAGAGCTGGGCCATGCAGAGTCACCCCTGCAGCTCTTGCTGTTCCTTTTTCTCATCTATCTCTTCCACACAGACCTTTTCAGAAATGATGGTTAAGATGGGCTAAAGGATAGCACGAGGCTCAACCCAGAATCCTGGGAAGTCTTGGGAAACCAGAGGTGGGCCATGAATGGGATTTAGCAGCCAAGGCCCATCTTTGGCCTTCAGTAAGGTCGGTTCTGCTCCTTGCTGAGGTTTCAGGTGTGCCTGGTTCTGACCTGGCCCTGGAGAGTGTTCTGAATGTCAGATCTCAGACACCATGTACCTACCTCGCTGTGTAACCTTCAGCATGCCATCCCCACTCCATTTTTGATCTGGAAAATGTGCTGCTTGCTTGTATTTTTATGGAAACGCCAGGATGAATTAAGCACCATTTATTTTGTGATGAGGGCAAGATAAAGAATGAAGCTGTGAGGGCACTGGAGGTCAGCTCTGATTTTGCGTTGTGAGTAAAATATCTGCTTGGGTACAGCCCTTGAGACAGCACCAAAAATAACCCAGAAGCTACCTGGGGGAAGCTGTGCTGCATCCTGCCGTGTGTGGGTCCAGCTCAGGAGCCCCAGGCAGAGGTGTGCTCCTCCTCTGAGCATCTGGGCATGGCAAGGCAGGAGGGAAATGTGCAGTGAGGTAAGAAAACCAAAGAATTCCTTGCTTGGAAATGCTGCAATGAAGCCTGGGGGTTATGGGCAGTTGACAGGAAGGAGGGAGGTGTCACTGCTCTGGGCAGTGACGTGGGACTCATTGTAGCAGCCTGAATGGACTCAGCTCTTTGTGAAGGGCAGATGTTGTCCTTGGAGCCCTTTATTCCCTGCGTTGTGGGAAAGCCAGGAGACAAGACATCTCATGAGCACTTTGAAGCAGTCAGAGGATTATGATACAAAATAAGACACAGCTCAGAGACCAAGCCCCAGCTTCTGGCAGCTTTAATGAGGTGTTTTCCTGTGTTCTCTGGCTGTTCTTCCTCCTGGAGCTGCTATCCTGGGTTATCCCTTTCCTAGCAGGGGAGCCGTGCTGGCAGACAGGTAGGCTTGGACCAAGCTGGTTGAAGGCTCTTCAATGTCAAAAACCATCTTTTCCCCAACTCCTGAGAAGCCCTGACCTTTATTGCTGTATTAGAACTGATAGCCAGATGGTCTTTTGGGAGTTGGATTCCTTCCCTTTAAATCATTCAGGCTCAAGCACCGTCACTAATGTCGGGAGTAGTTGCAAGGCACACTTCTATTGTCCCTGCAAGAAATGTTATCAATGGGGGAAGAGTATGGGAAAGGCAGAGAAATCCAAACCCACACAGCCTGGTGCTAATAACCCCTTTGTGGAGCTGTGCTCCTCTTGGGGCACCATGAACTCTGTGGCTTTTTCACCCAGGAAGGCTGAAATGGGCACGTTTCACCATCCAGGGAGAAAGGGGTGACAAGGGCAGGGACACCGGTTCATGCAGGGGTGGCTGCAGGAGTGCTGAGCTGAGCTGCAGCTCAGGCTGTCCTGGGGCTCTGGTTTGCTCTACTGTGCCTCAGTTTGCTGTTCTGGGAAATGGGAGAGTGGTGCTGAGCTCTGCCACAGAGCCCTGTGGGAGCTGGGAGCTGACCTGTGCCTGTGCTGAGGCAGGGATGGGGCTCACCTGGCCCGTGTGCTTTTCTGGCATCACCTGGGAGCACCCCAGCGAGCAGAGTGGAGCAGCAGCAGTGCTGGGGGTGCTCAGAGAGCCTCTTCTCCCTGTGTGCTGGGAGCAGTGCTGGGAAAGCTTTTATAGCCAGGGAAATGGAGGGAGGTCAGGATGAAGGCAGATCTGATCTCAGCTGAATGAGGAATGTGCTGGTGGCAGCAATAACACTGCCAGTGTCCCAGGCAGGCACACCTGGGTGGGAAGTGTTATTTTTGAATGCTGTTCAAAATGATAAACCCTGGTAAATTATTGGGTCTGTGTGTCACTGCTGGGTGGACCTCATCTAATGGTTAAGATTCACAGATTTCAGCACCACAAATCCCTTAGCACATCCCTTCATCACCCCCATGTTCTCACAACTTCCTCCCTGGAGGTTCATGGCCAAGGTGAGAAAAGACAAGGAACTACCTGTTTGAGGTGACCCCTAATGACTCTCTGACAGCTCTTAATTGAGGAGCCACTGCTTCCTTTGGTATCAGATGGAGATCCCTTCTCCCAGCCCTAACCCTGCCCCTAAATCTGCCCCTCACCCTGCCCCTAACCCTGCCACTGCTTCCTTTGGTGTCTCAGAGGGAGATCCCTTCTCCCAGCCCTAAACCTGCCCCTAAACCTGCCCCTAGCCCTGCCCCTGCTTCCTTTGGTGTCTCAGAGGGAGATCCCTTCTCCCAGCCCTAAACCTGCCCCTAAACCTGCCCCTAAACCTGCCCCTAGCCCTGCCACTGCTTCCTTTGATGTCTCAGATGAAGATCCCTTCTCCCAGCCCTAACCCTGCCCTTAACCCCAGCCCTAACCCTAATCCTGCCTATCATGCTCTACTCAGGGTCTTTCAGTGACATGACATTCCACACAGAAAATAGTATAAAAATGGTTTGGCTGGAAGGAAATATGTAAGGAAATAGCCATAAAAAACTTGTTATTCAGGATTGGCTTCTGTTCCCACAGGGAACTCTGCATGTGAACCCAATGGGGTGGGACTCAAGGGAAATCTGCCTCTTCCAGGGGAAAAGGTTATGTTGTTATTATGAACTGTTGTATGAAATATTCCATTAAATGTCATTAACATGGCATTATCTTGCCTACTTGAGACATCAGAACCCACTCAAAAAGGGGTCTTAATACTGCAAAGTACATTCTTCACAGATTTAACCTTTTTTAATTAGTTTTTCTTCAGATCCAGGATGTTTAATATACTGCCATTCCCCGGTGCATGAGTGAAGGGAAGTGGACTTTGATCATTAAGAAACATGTGAGACAACTTGATCTGCATTTTTAGGGTTGTTAGAGGCAAAAGCAATTTCTATAGCTGCTTGTGTGGTGACCCCCAAGTAGTCATGCCCCAATGACATAGCCCTTCTACAGTGAGTATCACAAATAATTAAAAATTAAGGGGAATTTATTATTTTTCTGCCCAGCTGAAATTCCCACAAGTCACCTCTCGGCATATTCAAGAGTGCACAAGAGGGATTTATTATTTCCTGGTATATTGACTCTGAAAGGTCTGGGGATTACAGCTGCTTTGCACATGAATAGCTGGAGTGTGTTGTACAAAAGGCATGGTCTGTGGGATAATGGGGTTGGATGTGGGAAAGCGCTGACCCTGGGGGAGAGCAGGCTGGTGCCTGATGGCAGGAATCAATTATGTCTCAAAGGAACACATTGCCCTGGGAGCAGGCTTGGCGGGAGCCACCATGTTCTGTGTTTACCACCCTCCTCCTTCCAAAACAGCCACGGGATGGATCCTGTCCTCCCGCTCCTTCCCGGGGCTCTCAGGGCTGAGTTAAGAGGGACTTTGGAAATGCTGCTGCTCCCCATCTCTGGGATGGGGCTGAGGGATCTCCCACGTGCTGCCGGCTGGGTTTGAGGTTTCTCCCAACCATCCTGGATGCTGCTGAGTTCACTGGGGGCTCCCTGAAACTCCTCTGGAACTCCCCATCAGTCACCTCCCCTGCCCTGGCCAAGGGAGGGAACAGCCTGTCAGTGACAGAAGCTGTTGGGTTCGTGCACTTCTGTCATTGTTTGGGTTTTTGGGAGATGATGGCATCCAGCTGTTACAATGGGCTCCACACCTCTGCGGGTCTGACAGTGCTGCCAACCTTTCAAATATCAAAATCTGGGCTCTGAGGAACCAAGAAATTGGCCGAACATCACAGAGGTTTAACAAAAACAATTTGATGTTTCCCAGAAAAATAAAAGCATTTTGATGCATTTTTTTTTTTTAACTGAGCATTTGGACTTTGGATTGATATAATCAAGTTTTCTCTCTTTATAGAATTATGAGGCTTGGCCATGAAGTCCTGCTGAAGGCCCTAAGTGTTATGAGTCTCCTAATAAAAGTCACAAGACTCAGCAAACAGTGCTGCCAAGCTTTTGGCAGGGAGCAGGTATCCTGCAGAGAGGATATTTCAGCAGAGCAGGTTGGGAATGGGGAATGTGGCTCCTGAGGTCTGGCCCCAGCAGCCACTTACTGTCATTAATGAGAGGGGAATGGTGTGTCTGTGCCAGACAGGAGGGCAGGATCCTGACAGGATCAGCAATTAATCCCATCTGCATGGGGCAGATATTTAATCACTCAGAGGCAGCGAGGGTAGTGGTGGGAGATAAGAGCCACAGGCTTCCTGGTGTCCCCTGAGCCTCCTTTGATTGTCCCTGCCTTGGGAACAAGTCTATAACCTGAAGCTGACTCTCCCTTATGCCCCAGTGGATTGCTCCTTTTCCCTGGAGCTCAGCCTGAGGTCTGAGGTGAGTTTTGGGGTGATTTTTGGGGTGTAAACTCCCACTGGAACCCATTTTCTTGTGCTTGGTAGCCATCAGTCACCAGCTGCAGAGCACAATGGACATGTTTTTTTTTTCCCCATGTCTGGGGGAAGTGTCCCAGGGCTCTGTGAGGTCCCTGTTCCAGGCAGGGGGGGTTTGGAGACATCTTTGCCATGCTCAGCTGGCAGCAGAATGAAGAGAGGATGTCTGATAAAAGCAAGAAGGGTTTTTCAGGAGGTGGATAACCTGGTCCTGAGAAGAGGGGCACACACAAGAGCTGCCAGGTGATGGGCAGGGCTGGGTGCCCTCACCTCCATCCCCAGGGATGCACGTTGTCAGATTTCCTGGTATTCCCTCAGGAGTCCAGGCCATCCAGGGCACACTGCAGCCCCTCCCTGAGGAGCTCCAGTCCCAGGATAACCATTCCTGCTGGCAAGCAGCTGAGCAGAATTCCCTGGTGCTGACAGACAGACTAGCCCAGGGACTAAGCACAGCTGCAGGTCTGCAGGGGTATGAATAAGCAAATGAAAACTTAGTTTACTTTCTGGAGAGATGGAGTTGTTTTCTGTTGAACACAACAATAAGTATTTCCCGATTGGGGATTTGAGTTTATCTTCCTTTCCAGCTGTTTTCATGGGCTTAGAAAAATTATACTAAATAACATTTTAAAACTCCACTGCTGCACTTGAAGGCAAAGGAGGACTTTGGTATCTGCTTATCTGGGTGGTGCATGGCTGTGAGTGTGGTCCAGCCTGGAAATCCAAGTCCTTCCACAACCAAGGGAGCTGGCCCCATTCAGAGATGCCAAAGCTAATTAAAACAAAAGTGGGTGCTGAGCATTTTTGCAAACCAGATGTCTCAAACAACCTCTTGGCCATAGAAGCCTGCGACCTGTAGGCTGTTTGAAATCTTGAAATCTTGGTTTTCTCCTCTCAGCCTCGTTTTCCCGCCTTTGTAAAACACTGCTAATAATACATCCTCACCCACGGAGGAGGTCGCTGAGAATTCATTAGCTGGTATTTGTAAAGCACTTTGAAAATGCAAAGCCAGTGCATTATTCCTACTCTTCTGGATGCTTTCCATGTTATTAAAATCAGGATTTCAGAAAGGCTTATCTGGGATCAAAACAGCATCCCAAACTTGAAAGGAAGCAAGACTGTTAAACCATCAACTGTCGCCTCCCCCTCCAGCCAGATGTTAAGCCCTAAAGAACTGAAGTGGCACAAGGAATTACTTTCCCAAGTTCCCCCAGCTGGGCTGACAGGCCTTGATCAATGGTTTTCTCCACGGTGAGGGCTATGCAGATGGTCTGCCCAGAGCAAGGTTTCTGTGCAGTACAAAGGGAAGTCAAACACCATTTCTAATTCAGCTTGTAGCATGGCACACTTCCTTTATCCTGAGCCTGAATGCCCTGAATGGGAGAGCGGTGTGGGAAACTGGAGGGAACTCCACACTCACCACGGCTGTGGGGCTCTGAGACACCCCTGTCCCCAAACCACATCTGCCTGTGACAGGCAGGGGGGAAAGGAGTGACAGATTGAAAAATCAGATTATAAAACCTGCATGGAGGGAAAGCAAACCACGAGGAAAAAAGAAAAAAAAAAAGGGAAGGAAGCTGTGAAGGCAGGCAGAAATTGCACCAGCCAAGCAGCAGGACAGGGAGGAAATTAGGGAAGGGTTAGGAGGAAATGTAGGGAAGGGTTAGGAGGAAAAGCAGGGAAGGGCTGGGAGGAAATGACAGGGAAAGGAGCTGCAGAGCAGAGTCTTCCTCATCCACCAGTCAGGTCACAGCCAATTGTCCCACTGGAGGTGGCAGAGGTGGGTCAGATTGCACTGAGAATTCTGAGCCACATCCCCTGTCTGCCTCTTTAACTCCCCAATCTGTTTAATACATCCCAGAAAACGCAGCAACTCCTGTGGACCATGAGGGTATTCTGAGAGTTTTGTATGATCCATGTGGAGCTATGAGAGCTGAGAAAACTCAGTCAAGTGTTATACCAGCAATACCAGATGGAGAAAAGAAATGGGAAACAACAGATCTGGTTATTGTTTTGGTATTTGGCAGGAGAAAATTCAAATTTTGATTAGGTTTTGATACATTCTGAGGTAGGCGTGGAGGTAATTTGTATTTACAAGTTTACAGAGATCAGGAAATAGCTCCAGAGGTACGAAATCTGCAAAGCAAATCTTGGAGTCCAAATTCTCTGTTGGCCCCAGTGTGGATCCCAGTGAGGCCTTTGGGATTGGACCCATTTTATTTTCCACCTCAGGACGCTCTGCAGGACTCAGCACTGGCTAAATGTCCCACATTTTGCTGTCTTTCCTGTCCCCAGTTCATCCCTGCCGCTGCTCCCCTTTCTGAATGAGTTACCAACGCAGGGCTGGGGAAGTTTGCCTTCTCCTACTCCAGTGTCCCACACCGTTCCTTAACCACGTTCCCTCCTGTCACAAAGGAAGTGTGCCCGACTACAAACCACATTAGCAACGCTGCTTGGCTCTGCTTTGTGTTCAGTGGGAAACCCTGCTCCCCAAAGGCCATCTGGGCAGCAGGGGCTGGGAGGGAGCAGAGGGAGCAGGGAGCATCTCTCCAGAGCTGGGAAAGCAGCAGCATCCTTAAGGTTTCTAAAGGGCTAACATCTGGCAAGGATTCTGGTGATGCCCTGTTTCAAACATCCAGCTCCAGTATTTTGGGATCCTAATGAGCTTTCTGTCCAGCAGTGTGTGTGTTTGGAGTAGGAGATGTGTAATTCCAAATTCATTCTTCTTAGTGTAAAGTCCACAGACTCTGTAAAACTTATAACAGGGAGAAATTTTTGTTACCACTTTCTTTAGGATTTCCAGCCAAAGCAGAGCATCTATTTTGGGTTATTGAGCATCTAATTTGAATAACTCTTCCAACTAGGTCAGTAATTGACTAATTTTTCCCCTCAGAGCTTGTGCAACCAAAGAGAAAAAAAAAAAGCTGTCTTAAATACATGTTTGTATTTCAAATTCCTTAAAATTTGTGTGTGACACAGAGCAAGGATGCAGGAACCTCAATGGGTTTCCCACCCAGGGGAGATTTTGCTACATTCATCTCCCAATATTGTAATTCTTATCACACCCAGAGAGGCTTCCAGCCTCTCCAGCAAAAGTGGAATGCCACAGAAGATTATTTTGCATTCAGCCTCCTCAGGTGCAGGCTCTGGGTCAGTTTGGATGCTGGTGGAGAGGAAATTCTGAGCAGTGACCCCTTGACTGTGCCAGTGCACAACCACTCCCGAGAGCAAGGAGGGTGAGGTTGACACGACTGTTCCCATGGAATTAATGTTTTTATCTGGGTGTTGAGTGGAGAATCAGAGGAAAGAGGGAAACAGCAATTGTCTCTAGCAAAACTTCCCTGCCCATCAGAGGACTGGCACTTTTGTTTTTCCTGTGCTCAGTTAATGAGCTGGAGAAACAAGTCCCAGATCTGGAGTTTCTGTTTCAGGGAATGTCCCCGAGAGGGACGCACAGAGGGCAAGATGGGTTTCAGAGGTGGCATTACATGGGCTCAGAGATAATCCACAGGCTTTGAGGAGAACATGTGAAACGGTGTCACAAAAGCTTTCCCACAACTTGACATAAAAGACCCGGAGCTCAACAGCTGCTGCTCTGTGCCGAGAGAAGGGAGCCCATTCAGGGCAGCACAATAGGGATGGAAAAGCAGAGCCTGGAAGGGGTCATTGGAGCCTTACCTGGTGCACCAGTAATGAGCTGCAGAGGGAGGGAGAAATGCGTCCCTGTGCTCTGGGGCTGTGTGTGCACATTAAAGGCCCTGTGTGACCACACACACACTTTAATGTAAAGGTGAACACACCTACACGTATATTAATGTGAATAAAACTGCTATTTACTCACTACAGTAAGTGCTCCACAAACATAAGCCCTGACATTCCTTGATGGATAAATTGCTGGCAGGTCTGGTTCAAGTTTTCCAGCAGGAATCCCTGGCTGTGTTTTTATCAGACTGTCAGCTCTCCCAGCTGCAGGCACCTCCTGAGCACATCAAACAAAGCAACTGGCCCGGGGGAGAAGAATGAGGAATCAGGAATTTGATTTCTGATATGTTTCTGAGGATATAAATCACTTCTGCACCCATTTTTCCCTTGTTTATAGACTAAATTAAAATAATTAGAGAAAAATGTGTTTTGGGGATGAAGTAAGAGGAAGCATGTGATACTGAACTGTTTCTGAAACAATCCCAAGCCCCTTCTCCACAAGTGTTTGTCTTGCAGGTATCTGGAAACAGAAACATAAAGCGCTTAGGAGAGTTTTCTAAAGGGCTGCATAAGGTTCTGAGGGAAGGGAATGTTGGGAATATTAATCCACAAACATCAGAGGTTTATGTCCAAAAAGGAAACAGAGGAGTCCTTTTAATTTATTCAAATAAAGGGAGAGGCCATGGGGCATTCCCCTGGGGTCTCTCAAATTTTTGGCGGACCCAGCCTCCTTTTTATCCCAATTTCCCAGCCACATTTCCCTTCTCTCTTTCCCCATTGGCTGAGGTACTTGAGAGGTACAGACTTCTAATACTCCTGATACCAAAGATTTCCCTCTAATGTATAACATAACATATATAACACATTCTAACATAGCACATATAATATTCATTTGCCAAAAGCCAATCATATAATAAGTATTTTAACATAAAACATATAATATTAATTTTAATATTTGCAAAAAGCCAATTAAAAAATAGGCATTTTAACATAACATTTATAACACATTTTAACATAACACATATAATATTAATTTTAATATTTGCAAAAAGTCAATCATAAAACATGCATTTTAACATAACACATATAACACATTATGTAATATTAATTTTATAATTTGCGAAAAGCCAATCATAAAATATGCATTAATAATAACATAACACATATAACACATTCTGATATAACACATATAATATTCATTTTAATATTTGCCAAAAGCACATATAACACATTATATAATATTCATTTTAATATTTAGGAAAAACCAATCATAAAATACGCATTTTAACATAACACATATGACGCATTATAACATATAACATTAATTTTAATACTTGTGAAAAGCCAATAATAAAATACGCATTTTAACATAACACATATGACGCATTACAACATTAATTTTAATATTTGGGAAAAGCCAGTCATAAACCACACATCTTAACACAACACATGTAACACATTCTAACATAACACATATAATATTAATTTAGATATTTAATATTTGGGAAAAGCCAATCATAAACCACACATCTTAACACAACACATATAACACATTCTAACATAACACATATAATATTAATTTAGATATTTAATATTTGGGAAAAGCCAATCATAAACCACACATTTTAACACAACACATGTAACACATTCTAACATAACACATATAATATTAATTTAGATATTTAATATTTGGGAAAAGCCAATCATAAACCACACATCTTAACACAACACATATAACACATTCTAATATAACACATATAATATTAATTTAAATATTTAATATTTGGGAAAAGCCAATCATAAACCACACATCTTAACACAACACATGTAACACATTCTAACATAACACATATAACATTCATTTTAATATTTGGGAAAAGCCAATCATTTATCTCAGCCAGGAGCTGCTGGCGTGTGCCCTGCTCCTGCTGCAGCGTGTGCCTGGAGCATCCTTCCCTCCATGGGCAGCTGACCTCCTCCTGCCTCCTCCTCCTCCTCCTCCTTCCTCCCGCCTGTGACCCCCGGGCTGCCCCTGGAATGCTATTGATCCCGGGCATTAGTCAGCAGCCTTTCCCGTGGAAGGGCAGCTCTTTCCCAGCTCCTGACACGTAACTCTGATGCCAGCCCTTGAGGGAGCACGCCGTGCCCACCTGCTCCTCGGGGAGCAGGTCATTATCCGCGGCCTATTCAGAGCCACTGGAGCATGCAGGAATAGCTGCTTCTCCCATTGTGCTGCCCGTGGCCCGGATTGGCTGGAGAGTGTGGGAAACACCGCCGAGCCTCAGACCCACACGCTTGGATGGTATAAATATCGGCTGCAGGCGGCTTCCAGCAGCACGCTCCTCCCGGATTCCACCCCAAGCACTCTCTGCTCAGGACGGATGGCTCCCAGCGCTGTTTTCCTGGAGCCCGACAACCTGCTGACACCGAAGGAGAAAAACAAAGTAAGTGCAGGCAGGGCAGAGTTTATTCCAGCTGGGACCTCGCCTCGCTCTGTTGAGGGGCAGTGGTGGGCGACAAGCAGCTCTGCAGAGTGTCAGGTTTCTCTTTTCCTTTCATAACGGGTTTCTCTTTTCCTTTGCTTTTTACAGCTGAGGAAGCCGGTGGTGGAGAAAATGCGCCGGGACCGGATTAACAGCAGCATCGAGCAGCTGAAGCTGCTCCTGGAGAAGGAGTTCCAGAGGCACCAGCCCAACTCCAAGCTGGAGAAAGCCGACATCCTGGAGATGACTGTCAGCTACCTGAAGCAGCAGAGCCAGCTGCAGATGAAGAGTGAGTATTGAGTTTTCTTTCAGTCTCCATTTTACTGCAAATCTGTGACTCTTGTATGACTCTCGAGACATGGACAGCTGTTCTAAACTATTCTTTCTTCCCTCACCCTCTTTTTTTCCCCTTCTCCAGCTGCAGGATCCTTCCATAAAAGCTCCCAGTTTGACTTCAGAGAGGGCTACTCCAGGTGCTTGCAAGAAGCTTTCTATTTCCTCTCTCTCCACAAAGTCCGAACTGAAACACAGACCAAACTTTTAAGCCACTTCCAGAAGAGCCAGTCAGCTGCTCCAGAGGTCTCCTTCTCCCCTGGGAACGCCAGTGCCCTGAAACAAGTGTCTCCAAAGGACAGCAGCCCTCTCTGGAGGCCCTGGTAGTCAGAGGAGTCCTCGCTGCACGGACCTGTGACAGTCCAGAGGAAGGATCTGACTGCATCTGATAGTCCAGCTCTGATCCTCTCTCCCGTAGGGAATTTTATTTCCCCCCCGTGTTTTATTTATGTACGAGAGAATGCCATGCTTTTGACTTTTTTGGGATCCCCTGGCAAAAGCTGAGGTGTTCTGTTTAGTGTTGAAGCTGTGTAGGCACTGGTGCAGTGCTGCCCAGGCAGGGGCAATGTCTTCAGAATGAAGGAGGGTTTGTAAATGTTACACTTGTGATGGACAGGACTTGCTCTAGGAGATTTTCTCTACTATTCCCTGTAAGAGCCATCAGCTTTGCTCTGGCTTGACTGACAACTCTGGTTGGCTCAGTCACACCAGAGGATAAATTTATTCCCTTTAACACTTGGTTAAAGTATTTCCCTCTGTTTGCTTATCAGCTGTGCAGCATCAAAAACGGGTTTGGTTTTGGTTTGGATCTCTCCCCCATGGCCCTTTCATAGTCCTGTATATACAGTGTGAGGGATGACCAGGAGTTAGGAAACTATGTGGAATATTTCTACTATCTGATGCTTTTTTCAATTTAGAAAAAGAGTAAGTTATTGCTTTATGTTAAAGAAAAGTAGTAGGTAACAGGCTTGATTTGTCAATGTTATACATTTTGGGTGTAAGCTATGCTTTTTTTAGCATTTTCATTATAATAATGATTTTTTATCTGTATTGAGTGGTTGAATTCCTGGTGGATGATGTTTCTCCCAGTGCTGGGACTGCCCTATGGCTCACCTGCATACTGTGTATGCATCTCTGTGTGTGTAGAGAGCAATAAAATGCATTTGTGTGCAACTTCTGTGTGGGTCTCTCTATCTGAAGGATGTGCATCCCTGAGAAAGGTTTTAATTCTGAAGAAATGGATTTTTCATAAAGCTCAAGGAACTCCCATTCATGTTTACTCTGTATATTCTTGTGAATCCCACCACGTGAGTCACCCCAAACCTCAAGGAATGCTTCTGTCACAGATTCCTGCAGAATCCTACTGAGCACTTCCTCAGTCACTGCCCCTCCTGTCCCCAAACCCCTCACCTGGGCAGCAATGTCCTGCACCTGCCCAGAACCTGACTATTTCCACACCATTTGTTCACAAATTTAGCCTCCTAAGCTGTGTTTTGAGAGGTGGGTTTATGCCAGGCTTAGAGGGGCTTTTATCAGGATTTGAGGGGTTGGTTTTTACCAGGATTTTAGGGCTTGGTTTGCCAGGTTTTCAGGGGTGGGTTTGTGCCAGGTTTAGTGGGGTTTGTGCCAGGATTTAAGGGTTTGGTTTGCCAGGTTTTGAGGGGTGGGTTTGTGCCAGGTTTAGATGGGCTTCCACCATGATTTAAGGGGTTGGTTTTTACCAGGATTTCAGGGGTGGTTTTGTCCCAGGTTTAGAGGGGTTTGTATCAGGATTTGAGGGCTTGGTTTTCCAGGCTTTGAGGGGTGGGTTTGTCCCAGGTTGAGAGGGGTTTGTACTATAATTTTAGGTCTTGGTTTGCCAGGTTTTGAGGGGTGGGTTTGTGTTAGGTTGAGAGGGGTTTGTACCAGGATTTGAGGGCTTGGTTTTCCAGGCTTTGAGGGGTGGGTTTGTGCCAGGCTTTGAGGGGTTGGCTTGCCAGGACTCCGTGGGGCTTGTCAGGTTCTGAGGGGTTTTCTCACATCACACCTGAGGAGCAGAACACTTCCCCAGCTCCACCTCTGACAGCAAGCATGGAAACCCTTGCCTCTGTGGTTCTGCTGGCTGGTGCAGCTGCCCTCACAAATATCTGGCAAAGGAGGAAAAGTTATGTGCCCCATGAGTTTGAAGAACATCACTGTAAAGGGGTAGTTTTGTAAAAATATCCTGAAGAATGGCCTTAGCTCTTCAGCTGAAAATTCCCCTCACTGCTTGTTGGTGGGGCTGTTTCCTTCCTTTGCAGCAGTGCAGGAGTCAGAGGTATCTCTTTTTGGGTAATACATTAAAATCTGATTTAAGAGTGCCCCAGTAGTGGTTCTTGCTCTTAAGAGAGCAGTAGAAGCCTGGCTTTTAGAGTGGCGTGGTGGTTTTGGTTTGCCAATTTAAGATTTCCCCAATTTTGAGATTTCTCAACCAAAGAATAGGATTTATTGATAAAAGCTGACTGTTCAAACTTTGTGTTTTCCTTTGATGTGTCATAAGCATGAACAGCACGGGCAGGTTTTGATGTTAAAAAGGGGAAAGGGGATCAAAAACTGCTCCTGTGCAGGAACTTGGTGCCTACCCCAAAGAAACCAGGCCTGAACTGGGCATTGTTTGAGCTGTGACACACAATGGGGATGGTTAAAAAACCCAAACACAACCCTTTTTTTTTTTTTCTTCCCCTAAATCATCATGGAGAGAAAGGCAGCTTGAAAATGAAAAGGAGAGTTTGCAAAGGAGTTAATGAAATAGCCCAGTGGCATCTTGTGAAGCATCAAAGTCGGCAATAGCTGAGTGATCAAGGCACGGGGAGTGTCACAGGGGCTGCAAACTTTTCCTTTTTACATCCCTTCAGGAGCACTGGGCTGTGTGGAATGCCTGGACTTTTCTTCTTGCCCCATGGACAGTTGACACTTGGTATGCATTAATTATTCCCCTATTGCTTGTTGGGAAAAAACTGGTTGGTTTTTTTTTTTTTGTGTGGTTTTTTTTTTTTAAATTTTTTTTCATTTTAAACATTCTGTATAATACACAATGCAGTTTCCAAATGCATTTTTGTACAGATTTTTCAGTTTTTAGGAGAAAAGGAGATATTGCTGGGAAAAGGAATTGTGCACAGCAAGAACCATGTAGCTTTTAGTAAAGAAAGTTATTATCCTCTGTGTCCACTGTGTCTAAAAATAAAGTTTTTGCTGAAGAAAACACATCCTCTTTGTGTAAGAACTTTCCTGGTACCTGCAGAAGTGAAAACTCCGAGTTATGTGGCTCTTGGCTTTATCTTAAGGAAAATGATTATTCTGGAAGAGCATCCCTGTGAATGTTTTTAGGCAAGAATTTGGTAAGGATAGAAATGCTTTAGTTATCAGAATTGTCTATGAAATGAGTTGTGGAAGAATCTGGAGAGGCACAGAGAAGACCCTGAATGGGTGAGCTGGGACATCTGGGAGGTGACATCCACATGACCTTGAGGAATGGAAAAATGGGAAATGTTAGCTTTTTTCTCAAGGAAAATATGATAGACAACTTCTTAATTTTTTTTTTTTTTTTTTTTTTACTGTGTTAGTTTTTTCAGCAGAATTAGTTCTGGGTGTTTTTGCAGAGTAAGGTGATGTTTTCACAAACTCTGTGCTTTATAGGAATGGCTGTGCAAATCCACAGCTGCTGCAGGTGAGCTGGGAGCCCTGCACAGCCAGGGAGAGAGGTGCAGCATCAACCAGGATCAGCAATCTGCCAACTAAAAATGCAATTTTTTGCAGGATTTTATGTCTGCACCAGCTGTGGTTCCATGGAGCCTGAAAGCTGCTACTGTTGGATGTGAATTTTGGTCTTTTAGGCGCTGGAGCAGGATTTGTCACCAGGTGGCAGCATGGGAGAAGGAATTCAGGGCCCTTTCCTGGGTGTTTGGAGCCGGTCCCTCATCTCCAGTTTGAGTGTGGGCACAGCACCAGGGTCTGGGGGCTGTAAGGGGAGATTGGAGCCCTTGGCACTGACACAAACTGGCAGCTGGGAGTGTTCTGCAGGTGGGAGATGGGATAAACTTACAGGAAAAAATAGAGGAACTTCCATGTGCTGTGGTGGTCACTTGGAATTAACCCTGCCAGGCACATTTTAGTTATCCCTTTAACAGCTGCATGTGCCAGAGCCTTCAGTGGTCCATCTCTAGGGCTCAGTGGTTTTGCAGAGTCACACAAGCAGTTACTGCCTTGTTGTCAAGTCATTCCTGTGCTAGAAAGAAAAGCCTTTGCTGGAATAATATTCAAAACTCACTATTAAATGTCGGAAGTTTAAGATATTCTCATTATAGTAAGACGCTTACCAAGGAAAGCTCCCCATACTTCTTCATAGGGAAATCCTTGCTGAATTCACCACCATGATTTTTTTTCTTTTAAATTTTATTAAAAATTAATACATGTTACATTTTTAAGTGTAAATACTGAAAAATAGCCTATGGCAAAATAAAAAGGCACAGGATTAAAACCAGCTTAATTGTTTCCATGGATACATGTCTGCTATTTGGCAAAAGGTATTTTATACACTTTCTACAAGAATAAGCATCATTTTAAATATATCTCTGAAGGGTGGGACCCTGTAATTTAACCATGAAGACAGAATTTGTACTCCTAAAATGTGATAATTGTAGAGATGCCTCACTTGAAGGGGGTTCTTTGGAGCAGAGGAACTCAAGTGCAGGAGGAGAGTGCGACAGGCATCTTGACATAGAGCTCACTTTTGTCACGACAAATAGCAACCCATGAACAACAAAGCAGTGATCAAAGTGCAGGGGCACAGACAGCACGAGAGTTTACACCAGCTCTAACCTGATCTGGGGAAAAATGCACCAGAAATGGAACCAGAATGGAGCAGGGGAACGTCTCAGACAGCATCGCTGGGCCCCAGAAAGCGGAGCTGGCTTATTAAAATTATTATTCCTTTCTGAAAAATAGATTTGTGGCTGCTTGTTGGTTTTTCGTGTAAGAATTAGTCCTTGTAACCCTGAAGCAGTGTCTTAGTAACAGTCAGGATGTCATTGGAAACAGTCGTTGAGCCTGGGAACGCAGCGTGGCCTCCGGCACAGCCGCCAGCCCCGGGCTCCATCCCCGTGGTCCCTGCGTGCTTCCCAGTGGCACTGGGACAGCTGAGTGCTTCCCTGGCTCCCACTGCAGCAGCTGCCCCGGCAGCGCTGCCAGGGGCTGAGCACAACGCCGGGCACATCCCTGCCACCAGCTGTTTGTGGTGTCACCAGTGTCCAGCCTTGGTTACCACACGCGGCACTTCCCTGCGGGGTGCATGGCCGTGCCCTTCTGGCAGCGGAACACCTCGGAGAAGGCTTCAAAGTTCTGCAGCGAGCCCATCACCCTAAGCAAAGAGAAGGGACTCATTTACGTGGAAATTGCTGTTCTGGGGAGCAGAAAGTGGTTTGGAGCCTCAGAACTTGGTTGCAGTTTAGAGTATGGGATGATTTAGGAAATATAGGTAATATGAGGAATGAAATGCCAGAACTGAGGGGATTTGGTCTGCTCCATCCCCTGTGGATTGGTAAATTCAGCTGCAGGTCAGGTATAGGCACGTGCTCTCCAGCAGTGTCCTACAAAGCATGGGAGAAAATCTGGAAATCACTTGGGAGTTATCTTGTGTGTCATCAGACTCTCCTGTGCTCTGATGGTGCAAGGGGTGGAATGAAGTGAGTTGTGAGTTAGTAAATGATAAAACCCACCTGTACTTCAGAGGGCTGTGGACATCTGTCTTTATGGACTGACTGGCATATTCTGGTCTGTAGGAGCCACACCAAACCTGCACAGGGAGATTCATCATAAGTGGGTCAGTGTTGGGAATTCATGTTGGGAACCTCTCAGTGGCTCTCCTAAGAACCATCCCAGTTTGCCATGATATCATTGGAGTATTTTTATAGAGAGGCAGAATAGATGCACTTATTTATTAATTAGCTTTTGTTTTATCAAGATCTGGTGCTCTGGGACAGATCTATCTGCCCTTGAGTTCCCCCAGGTGTTTGCTCCAGCAGAATCCAAGGGCCTGAGGCACAACCCTGCGTGTTCTCACCTGGGCAAAGTTGAGGAAGAAAAGTTGTTTGTGGGACATGTTCAGTCCAGGCAGCTTGGGCTCCTTCCCTTCCTGTTCCAGCCACTTCAAGTAGGCCTGGAAATGATCACAGATCAACTCAGAGGAGCAGCAGGAGGATTTTGAATGGGAGGAGGGATTTTAGTCACCACATGCTTTAACCAGTGTGCTTCCCTTCTGTATTTGTATACATTTTCTCTCTCCAATACAAACAGTGCAGAGAATTTTATGAAAAAGCTGTCAGCATGAGCACTGTTGACTTCATGGACTCTTTCTACAGGAATTTGTACCTGTAAATAAAGTGTTAAATCTCCCCTGCTTCTCTGTAGTGATGATTTTTCTCTCTTCAGGTAACTGCTCATTAAATAGCAGATAATAACCTTGCTCAATGTTAAATCCATTACCTGTTATTGTTGCACGTTAATTGGCCAATTTGCTTTTTTTAGGTATATTGACTTGATGGAGACAAGTTAATGTGCCCTCATGCTGGTTAATTCCCAACATTCTGTTTCTGCAGCCTCTCAGGTGCTGAGATAGTCCCAAAGCATGAAACAAAAGGGAGAGCTGAGGGTAAAAACAGATCCAGCACCACAGAACATCCATGGATGGGACTTTGTGTCACCCCACACATCTGTGATGGCTTTTAGAACAATCCTAATGAAGTAATTAATTGGAACGGTGTCCCTTAGAGTTGGAGTTTAAATTTCTGAAGATTCAGGGTGTTCTATAAACACCCTTAACACCATACTCAAACCACCAAAGACAAAAGGTTTTACTGTGACACCTCTTAGGGTTCTTTGTAGGGAAGAACATTCCCTGCTCACACCTGAGCTCCTGGGAGCAAGAATGGCAGCAAGCCATGAGCTTCCAGGTGTGCATCTGAGGCTTTAGCTTTTTGAATATGCTAATAACATGTTCATTGTCAATTTTTTTGGCATGGAATAGGTCACAGAACAGGTAAAGTTAACTCACAGGGTGTTTGAGGATTACCTTATAAGCCTGCCGGACTCCTCCGTTATCTGCAATATTTTCTCCTAATGTGCTTATGCCACTGACCTGTAAAAATAATAATTTATTTACTCTGTTGTCAGTAAAATCAGCAGCTCTAAGAGCCACAGGTCAGTCATACAACAGCCTGACACGCCTGGAGCAGAGGGAAGCTGTGACTTTGTGCTGGGACAAGAAAGGAGAGAATGAAATTAAACAAATCACAGGGCAAGAGCTGTAGATTGGAACAAAACAAATATAACATGGACAGAACTTGGGCTGCTGCTGGACAGAGCATCACTGCACACAAACCCTGGGCTTTCTGGGCCACACCAGTATCCCCAGTTCATCACAGCCCTGTAGCACTGGGGGTTGTGCTTATCCCCCACGGGGATCCCCTGTTAAAATCATTATTTGTGCAAAGCCAGAGCTGTGGCCGTGGTTGTTACTCACGTTCTGTCCCCCTGCCAGCTCCCAGGTGTAATTCCCATACTGGTGCACCATGCACAGGGACTGCTCCTTGAAATGCAGCGCTGAGAAGTTGCTCCACCAGTCCAGCATGTTCCCATCCTTGTCAAAATTCCTACCTGCAGGAAAACCCCGGGATGAAAGGAAAGTTCTGAGCAAGATTTTGAAACTGCTGCTCTTGCAGTGCAGCAGCAAGATGGGATGTTGGAGCGGCACTCCCTCTTTCCTCCTTGAATTTGGATGCTCAGAAATATTTTGGGCACAGTTTATTCTCTTTGTCACAAGGGAATGGAACTGTGGACCCTGTTATTCCCTGATTTCCTGCTCAGTCTGCAGCCCTGACTTCACCTGTAGCTCCAAGGCCTGGTTTTATTTCCAAGTGCATTTTTCAGAAATCATGTAACAAAACCTTCCCTCAGCCCTGAGGTGTCTGAGGTGCTTTTTCTGTGTGGCCACATGACAGAACTGAGGTTTATAGAGAATTTAAAGCTGGAATTGCAGTTCTGGAGTTTGTGTTCTTGGCTCTCTGGCTAGAAAAAGGCTTTTCTTTGCTCTGGAACTCAGTTTCTGAGGCTGTGTTGTGTGTTTATGTGCCATCTGCACAAACTTAATGAGCATAAAAAAAAAATGTGGAAAAACTCCTGACTTGTAGAGTCAGAAGTGAGCTTTTCCCCCAAATTCTTTTACATGGCATTTGAGAAACTTAAAAAAGTCAATTTATTTCAAGCATTTGTGTTGAAAAACAAAGTCTCCTGGGGTTTCAAGACACCACTGACATTTGTTCTATCCCAAAAATGTTGTTCACAGATTTCCCTGTATTCAGGAGCCCATGGCTCTGCTTGTTTTGTGTTTCTGATCCGATGATGCTATAAAAATAACATTTTCTTCCTGAGAATTGTCATTGCCTCCATTTTTTTTTTTAACACCTGCTTATTTCTTGTGCTCTGTTCAGGAAACCCTCCCTGCAAAACTTTCCACAGGGTGTTCCCAGTGTGCTCCTATTGCTGCTGAGCTGGATGTGACTGTGCAGGGATCTTCAGTCCCAGTGCACTTTAATTCCTGCCATGCCATAAGTTTTAGCTCATGGCATTATTTAGAAATAACAACATTTAGCTTATTTATAAACAATAACATTATTTCCATAATCTCCTCACCGTTGTCATCGAACCCGTGAGTGATCTCGTGCCCAATGACCATCCCAATCCCTCCAAAGTTCAGGGCCTGGGGCTGGTGTTTGCTGAAGAAGGGGGGCTGGAGAATCCCAGCAGGAAAAACTGCAAAAAGAAGGAGAAAGAAGGAAATGCTGTAAAGTGGCTTAATTTTGCATCCTTGGCAGACAGGTTGTTTGCTCGGTGTAAGGGTGGGGAAGGAACAGAAAATATAAAATGATGAGACACAAGCTCATGCCTCATGTGAAATTGTTTCTCTCTTGATAAATGGAAAATGACAAGTTAATAAAGGTTTAATTTAGCACATCTGCAGCTCCGATATCTCCCTGTTTGAGACCCAAGCAGCATTTACATTAAGCTTAGCCTAATTTGGTCCATAATGTTTGCTGCAGTGAGTCAAGAACAGAATGTTTAGGAGCTGTCCTTTGGAGACAGGCACAGTTTGTGTGCCAGAGCCATTTTATAGGGGAACTAATGGAGGTTTTATTGCTTTATTTGGGTTAAGGAGGGGTTAGAAATCATCTGCTGATACCACCAACACTTGGAGGGTAAAACATGCACAGGAGTGATTCCTACAGACCACCAAGGGCACTCGATGCCAGCTGAGAGGGGGAATGAGATCTGTTCTGCCCCAGTCTGCTGGGAAAAACCTTATCCAGAACCATGGGATTTGCTTTTCACCCCTTCTACACAAGCTTAAAAGCATAAATGCTTCTAGAGAAATCCAGACTGGCAGTAATTCACTCTAATGAGATAGTTTCTATGAAGGGAGATATTGAAATTATATTGCAAGAAGTTAATTCAGAGACAAAACTCTTTTGGCTACACAGGTTTTATCCACATAATTTTGTGGAGAAATGCACAACCCAGACTGCAGTAAGACAGAGCAGTGTGGAGAATTGTTTTCTCAAGCTAGAGACATGAAGAAGCAGAATTTAACTGACACACACACTATTGTGGGTGGCTGTGCTTGGATTTTTACACAGGCATATTCATCTCCAAGTTGCTTCAATGAGTTACTTTTTTATGATTTATAAGGACAAAGCTGGAGAGGAACCAGTGGTGGCTTCAGGACCTGAGTTGCCTGCCTGGAAAGCTGATTCCAGTCTGTGTAAAACCACTGGGGATAAACTGGGAGCTGAGGTTGGCCACCAGTAAAGCCCCCAGGAGGGCTCTGCTGTGGCTGAAGGTGCTGCTGTACCTGCAGGATGGAGGCGAGTGGAAGCTGCACAAAGGAAATCAGATCTTGGGTGAGAGCAGAGGGCTAAATTATCAGCAATTTGGATGTTTCTGCTCTTAGCAGTTACAGAAGATTTCTGTTGTGGCTGTTGGTAGATTGGGCTGTTTGCACTCCTGGCCTTTGCCCTGGGAGCAGGATGCAGTTACTGTCTGGCCCATGGATTTGTCCTTCTGTGGTATCAGCAGTTGATAGCAGATCTTCCTGGCAGCCTTGGAATTTGAATAAGCACTTCTGGAGGGAATTATCTACTGCCTCTCCTCCTTGTGGAGCTCAGAATTCAGCAGAGACTCAGCAGTTTGAACCTGAGCTCCTGCAGGAGGTCTGAGCTCAGGGGGCACAGGGAGCCAGGCAGGCTCTGAAGGTCTGTGCCAAGGAGGAGGAAGAGCAGCCCAGCAGCTCTGCAGAGCTCTGGGGGCAGAGGCACTTTCTGCACTCTGGGTGGCTCTTAGCAGTGGAATTGCCTCTGCGTGCAGAGCTGCACTGTTGTGAGGATAAAATCAGCTGGTTAAAAGTGTTGAAACCTACCTATCTGGTTCCTGTTGGGGGAATAGAATGCGTTGACCACTGCAGCTCCAATTATCCATCTAAAAATAAATGTTGCACAGAGTTAGTCAAGATGGGCTTTTCTCCCCCAGACATTTTTGAAATTTAATTCTGGTTAAGAAGTGCAAGGTATATAGGAAAGGATTGCAAGGATATAATCCTTTCAGGGATTTATATATATATATATATATATACACTATATCTATATCGATATCTATATCTATATCTATACATCTATATATGTAATATATATATTATCAGGAATTTATATATGGATATATAAAGAAATATCATTTCCTTGTTAGGAGAAGGAAGAACCTTGTAACAAGAAGGGAAATCCTTATAAAGAGATTATATAAGGCAAAAATTAATGTAGGGAAAAGGGTGCATTGATCACAGCTGTGAAGAATTCCTGAATTCCTGATACCAGGAAATATCTGGTGGCTTCTTTATGGGCAGCTTTCATCCCAAACACACAACATTCAAAGGGAAAAGCATTTTTCACTTTACCTTAGAATTGCTTAATTCCTTGATTGTCTCAGCCACGGGCATTCCTAGGTACCCACAGCACGAGCTGAACACCCCCACCATTAACCCAGAATTTAGGTTGTGTCTGTGGCTCTGTGTGGAAACTCACATATCTTGGTCAACTCTCTCCCGAAGCTTTTTCAGGCTCTTTTGGGCTCCAGCTCGCAGGTTTTCCAGGATGTTTTCAAAGTAGCTGTGTTCACTGAAGTTTAACTGCACAAACAGGGATCCGAGTACATTGGTCAGCTGAGCAGGAAGAGGAACTCCTCGTCCCACTGAATGTCCTCTAAAGAATGTTTTGGTTGCATGGTTTCCCTGAATAGCTGGTTCTTTGCACCAGTTATTTATTAATATGTTCATTTTTAATGTCCTTGGAAAGGGCAGTTGCACAGGTACAAATATTCCAGTAGCAAGAAAGCAAATGCAGGGGTTTATTTTGAGGTATTTAGTGAGATATGCACTAAACACTTACATTGGCATATTCCAGGTCCAGTTTCTCATTGTGATCTTCCAAAATGTAATCTGGGTAGCCAATTTGTTCTTTGATTGCCATTGCCTGGAAGAGAAGAGTTGAATGTTTCCTCTTAATTGTGATTTTTGTTGGTGTGCTGTTGTTGGGTTGTTTTCACTAAAGTTTCAATAAAAAAAAATAGTGAAATGTTTGGGGTTTTTCTTGGCTTTGGAATGGTGCTGATGGTCCTGAGGTCAATTAAAAGTTGGAATTTTTTTTTTTTAATTGCGTCATATCCAGTTGGCATTTTTATTGATGTGGGCTAACAAAGGATTGAAAGGAAAGGGCAAAGTAACAGGATCATAATGTCCTCTTTTCCTCTTTTTTGTGGACAAACTGGATATGGTGATACTACAAAATTCCAAATATTTCATGTTCATAAGGGAAAACTGAAGTTCTTTGTTATGTTTGACCTTCTCACGAGCTTTCTCCTTGGATGCCTCATCCATCCACTGTAACTCATCCAAGGTCTCCACGAACACTTCACGGATCTTCTCTATTAAATCTCGGACCTGAAAGAGAGCCAGGGAGACACTCATCATTCCCATGCCCTATTCCCAGGCACAGCTAAGGAAGGATGAAAAGCTTCCTGCTGGAAGGCCATGTCTCCAAATTCTGTGCTCTAAACCATGGTACTGAGCATCTAAAAGTGTGGAAGTGACAGTTTGGTCAGGGAGTGGAACAGATAACTTTCCCAGGCAGCGTTCTGGGAAAAGCTGTGAGAAGCTCAGAGAAAAGAATTTAAACAATTCTTATCTTGGTCTGTGCACCTGGTATTTATGAACATGTGGAATGTTGTGCGTGATTTTTATAGAGAGAGATGTACAAGAAACTGTTGTTCCTAACTATCCAATGGAAATGTTGTTTGAGAACCAATCAGGTTCTGGGTGAACGATTCTGCCTATGAATATGGGGAGTTTGGTAATAAAGTTTCACTTTATGAGTTCTGAGATTTTGGAGTCAAATGTCATTTGCTTCTTGCTGTTCCTAATACAACAATGACATGAAAGAGCATCACAAATGAGTTCTTGCACCTTCTTGACTGGTGCAAGACCAGTTTGTGATGGATAACTCTCCCAGGCAAAAACCAGAGAACTGACACCAGAGGGAATGGGCCCTGTGGGCATTGTGGATGTGTCGCTGTTGAATCATGAGCAACACAGCCTCCCAAGGCATTCAGAAAGCTAACTCACTTTTATATTCCAGTTCACTACAGGTGGACCTGATTGGCCCCTTGAAACACCATCACCATTGGCTAATTAAGAAGACACCCATTTGCAAACAACCTTATGGGCTGTAAACGCCTTATTACAAAACACCAGGTGCAGATTGTTCAGAATTCTTTCTCTCCAGCTCCCTAAAGCTTCCCAGGCCGACTCACGGCAAAGCTTATCTAGCTTCTTCCCTCTCTCTGACCACAGAGCTGCCACTACAGTGGATGTACGGTAGTATGAAGGGTAAACTACATACCATCCTCTTGCTCTCACCAGCAAAAGTCTCCCGGACATACATGGCTCCCACCGCGTTCTCCATGTTGTTGTTGACGTAGCTGACGCACTCCCTCCAGCGCGCCTCCTCCAGCGGCGTCCCGTACAGGGCCTGCAGCAACAGGGCCGGCATTAACCCTGCCCCTGCAGCCTTCCCACCACTCTAATCTAGCCCAAAGGTTTCAAACCACCACCTAAATTAACCCAAAGCTCTCAAACTACTGCCTAAATTAACCCAAAAGTTACACCGCCTAAATTAACGCAAAAATTTCCATCCACCGCCTAAATTAACCCAAGGGTTAAATTGCCTGAATTAACCCAAAGGTTTCAAACCACCACCTAAATTAACCAAGGGTTTGATTGCCTAAATTAACCCAAAGGTTTCAAACCACTGCCTAAATTAACCCAAAGGTTTCAAACAACCTCCTAAATTAACCAAAATCTCTGAAACTACTGCCTAAATTAACCCAAAAGTTACACCGCCTAAATTAACACAAAAATTTCAAACCACCGCCTAAATTAACCCAAGGGTTAAATTGTCTAAATTAACCAAAGGTTTCAAACCAACACCTAAATTAACCCAAAGGTTTCAAACCACTGCCTAAATTAACCCAAAGCTCTCAAACTACTGCCTAAATTAACCCAAAAGTTACACCGCCTAAATTAACGCAAAAATTTCCATCCACCGCCTAAATTAACCCAAGGGTTAAATTGCCTGAATTAACCCAAAGGTTTCAAACCACTGCCTAAATTAACCCAAAGGTTTCAAACAACCTCCTAAATTAACCAAAATCTCTGAAACTACTGCCTAAATTAACCCAAAAGTTACACCGCCTAAATTAACACAAAAATTTCAAACCACCGCCTAAATTAACCCAAGGGTTAAATTGTCTAAATTAACCAAAGGTTTCAAACCAACACCTAAATTAACCCAAAGGTTTCAAACCACTGCCTAAATTAACCCAAAGCTCTCAAACTACTGCCTAAATTAACCCAAAAGTTACACCGCCTAAATTAACGCAAAAATTTCCATCCACCGCCTAAATTAACCCAAGGGTTAAATTGCCTGAATTAACCCAAAGGTTTCAAACCACTGCCTAAATTAACTCAAAGGTTTTGAACCACTGCCTAAATTAACCCAAAGGTTTCAAGCTACTGCCTAAATTAACCCAAAGATTTCAAGCTACTGCCTAAATTAACCCAAATGTTTCAAACCACTGCTTAAATTAACCCAAAGGTTTCAAACCACTGCCTAAATTAACCCAAAAGGTTTCAAACTGCTGCCTAAATTAATTCAAAGGTTTTGAACCACCGCCTAAATTAACCCAAAGCTTTCAAACCACTGCCTAAATTAACCCAAAGGTTCTCACTGCTGCGATTGGGCATGTTTGAGGATCCCGTGATGTAATCGCAGAATATAGAATGCTTTGGGCTGGGAGGGAGCTTAAATCTCATCTCTTTCCCAATGCCTGAGAGGATGGTTGTGTTGAGCAGGCTGGGTTTGGTGGCAGCTGTGCTCTCCTCTTTATGAAGAGAGGAAATACCTTCCTGTAGCTGGCCCGAGCGTCCTTGAAGCGCCGGCTCAAGCTGCTGACCCGGTCGATCACCAGCCGCCAGATGAGGTAGTTCTGGATGGTGCTGTGTGGGAAAGCAAAGCTGAGCTTAACCCCCTGCAAAAACCAGCACTAGGGCAGGCAGTCAGAGGGGAATCTCAGTTTTGGATGGAGACAAGGAAGGAAATCGTTGCTGCCAGCCCTAGGTTTCACAGTGTCTCATTTAACTGCAGAATCATCCAGCCTGAGGACTGGGCTGTCATGTCAGTTCTGGGATTCATTTCTTATTTTTCTTCCTTCTAGAATGTAACAAAAGCTAAGCCTGTCGTGTATTTTTTTTCTTCCCATTTAACCTTTTCTAAGCAAGCAGCAAGTGAGACACCTTGTACTGCAGTATTTGGAATTTGAAACATCCAAAGGCATTTCCTGTATTTTACAGGGATCTAATTTTCCGCTCAGAACTAGCAAGAGGGCCCAATAATCAACATTTCAGCAATCCTTCTGTGACTTTTGTCCTACCTATCCTGCAGTTTCTTTACCTGGCTGAGTACTTGGAGATAATTGCTTTCAGCTCCTGCAGATAAGGCATCCCATACACAACCACCTCTTCTTCTGGGTCCACCTGAACGCTCACTGAAGACATGACACGTTGGATGAAGAAGGTCCAGTTAAATTCCTAGGCAGACAGAGACACATTCCAGTGTTGAATGACTAAATGCCTCAGTAACTGGACTTTTGACAGTCTTATGAACTTGAATGCAGCTGTTCAGTAGGACAAAGCCTTTAAAGAGATTCTGAAGACAAAATCAGGAATGGGAATGATTTTATACCTCTTTGTTGAAACAATGATCAATTCACAAAGCCATTTTGTAATTAAGAGACCTGAAGTATGAGACTGCTCATGAAACACTTACATTGAATGCAAACTTTTCCTGCAGCTCTGCTAAGGTCATTTTGTTGTACAACAAGGTCACATCGTGCCTTTCCTCTGCTGGGGTGGTGGCCTGAAGACATTCACAAGGTTATTGCTGGAATCAACTGGCAGAAACATCAATGGCTGAAATCACATTCAGGTGCACATACATTCCAACAATATTCAGATTAACCAGTTTGTTTGGGAAAAGGAAAATCATTTGGTTGTGCCCAGTGCTGCTTCCAAAAATTCAGTACAGGAATCTGGGTTCCCCCCTATTCAATAATGTTTCAGGGATATGTTGAGCCAAGTGGTTCCTTCTGTCCCTTTAGAATGGAAGGATTTCTGGGGGATTTTTAGGGTGCTGTAGGTTATTAAGGATGCAAGAGAACCTGCCCTGGTGTTATCCCAGTGCATGGTTAGCAGGGGGTGAATTATCCTGCTTTAGAAGGGTTCCAGATAGAAATAAGGCTGGGACTGGAGCAGCACAGCAGCAGTGTACACAGCAGGCAGAATTAGATACACAGAGGCTCTGATTTTTGGGCTGCTCATGGCATAAAAATTCTTCTTCCCCCACTTGTTCTGGACTGTGGGTTTTCTGGCGCATTGAAAACTGCTGCACAAACCCGCAAGAGACTCTTCCCCCTCACCCCTTGCCCCCCACAGCTTCCTGAGGAGTTCTTGACCTGTCTACTCACGTTTGCAATCTCTGTCTCAAGCTCCATGACCTTTGCCATTTCCTCTTGGACAAAGGAATCATCTTTGGACACGTTCTTGTCTTCGCGGATCATTTTGGCGATGGTGATCATGAACTGCAGATAAGCTTCTCTCACCTACACTCGGACACAGGACAGGTAGAAAAGGTTTGCTGTCCATCATTTCATGGAATCCCAGAATGGTTGGGGTTGGAAGGACCTTAAACCCATCCAGTGCCACCCTTGCCATGGCAGGGACACCTTCCACTGTCCCAGGTGGCTCCAAGCCTTGTCCAACCTGGCTTTGGATGCTTCCAGGGATCCAGGAGCAGCCACAGTTTCTCTGGGCACCCTGTGCCAGGGCCCCACCACCCTCACAGGGAAGAATTTCTTCCCAATATCCCCTCTAACCCTGCCCTCTGTCAGTTTGAACCCATTCCCCCTTGTCCTGTCACTCCAGGCCCTTGTAAAGAGTCTCTCTTCTCTATTTCTGTGGTTCATCTTCACATTTCCTATTCAGCAAAGCATTCTCTTTGTCATGAATACCTTACAGGGCACTTGCCAGGCTCAAAACAAAAATTCTGCTTCTCTGTGCCATCCAAGCCTGGCATTCTGAGTTAGAATTACTGCTCGGGCAAAGAGGAGGCTCAGTGCTTTGGGTTACACTGTGGGAACAGTGATCCAAAATTCCACAGTGAACAGGGAAGGTTTGAGTTCTCTGAAAGTAATACCATAAATCTTCTCAGGTCTGGTTTTAGTGTCTGAAAGAAAAGCTCTGTTTCAGACAGCTCCCAGTGACACCTTTGCTCTATCCCTGATGGGAGGTTCTGACTGATTTATGCCTCAGACAGGGCCTTGAAAAGACATTTGGCTGCTGAGGCAGTGCTGATCCATACAGGAAAACCTGATGCTACCTGTTCTCCTCACATACTTTTCTCCCTTTGTAGACCCTGGAAGCCAGACAAACACAGAGACTGGGGTGAAATTGAGTCTGGGCACTTACAGATGACGATTTGTGGTTTTAGGCTGAATGCTGAGCCTTAATCAGGCCAGACTCCCCCAGGCCTCAGGAGGAGTTTTGCCAAAAGATGCTGGACTAAGCACAGGGGGAGTTTGGGTCATCAGAGTTGTGCTCATTGTCTGGGGGCAGCGAGCTGGTAAATACAAATAAAAAGGGGTTGTGTCTCCTCCTTGGTCATTAGGATTAAAAGCACAGCCTCAGCCCCCCTGCTTGGTGCCTTCAAATTAAAGCTGTATTGAGCAGAACTGGTTTTCTTTCTCTAATTTGGGATTGTCTCTGCATTGTACCTGATTTCCTACCTCCTCCAAGTCAATCTATGTCTGACCTTCATGCCCCAGTGCATAAATATCTCTCTTTTCTGCTGTGGGTGCTGCTGTGGAGGTGACACTTGCAGGGGAGATTCCCAGCTCAGCAGCTTTCCATATTTTCCCATTTCCAGGAGATTGTTTTGTCCCAGAACCTGGCAGCTCCAAAAAGTGCCCAGAAGGTGTGGGGACAGTCCCCTATAAATCTCACAGGGCTATATTTTAGCTAAATTCTCTATAAAGTGTAGTCAAACACACTGAAGTGAGAAGAAAACTCTTCCCACTGATGTTTTCATCTGCCTTTACAACCACGAGACAAAAGAGTCTCAAATGCTGATTGTTGTCCCTCTGTATTCCCTTCCATTCTTGTTAGGAAAATTGGTTTGATGTTGGGCTGCAAATACTCTTTGTTAGCGAGGCATAATTGAGGGAAATAAAATGTACTAAAGCAGTATTTTCATCTTGGAAACAGACAAATTATCTGGCTCTGTTTGCAACAGCTTTCTGTGTATTTACAGAAACAGTGTTTTTGCAGAATCAGTGGTTTTGCCCTGAGCATTGGCAGAGGAAAGCAGCTAGAAAATAATCTTTCATGATTTCATATAATTTTGGGGGAAGGGGAGGGTAACTGGCAGCAGATTCCTACTTGCTGAGCATCAGGGATTCAGAGGAAGATACAAGCAAATCCCCTGCACTGAAAATGTGAAGCTGTCCTTCAAAATGAGACACTGTCAAAGCTATAAAACACAATTTTATTTTCTCATAACCTTCTTCATGAGGCGCCCAGTTCTGGGCAGGCTTGATATTTATACTGTTGTTCAATCCTTTTGTAAACTTTACAAAATGTTGGATTAATTAGGAAAAAGCCATAGCAATGAATGTCACAGTCTAGTTCTGATTGTTGCATAGTGTGAAGATTCATGTATTGGGGTTTTTGAAAGCACAGGGATAAGGAATAAAGTTGTTTTAGTGGCACAGAGTAAATCATAAATCAATACAAGGGATACTTACTCTTTGATAGTTGCCCCCATTAAAGTAGTAGTCCCTGGATGGCATTCCCAAACTTGGCTGGTCAATCTGAAGGAAAATGCATTTCTCTGGTTAGTGGTGAAGAGGAGCTGGGGCTGCCCAAATGAATCCTTGAGAGGCAGCAGGAGATGCTGAGTGTCCCCCCGACAGGGCTGGGGTGGCACCACGGCCACACACCCAGAGAATTTGGGCTCTCCTGGATCTGGGGGGAGCTGGGAGCTCTTACCTATGGGCTTCCAGGGAAGGACAGGGTGGATCTCAGCGTGGGTCACAAAGCAAAATCTTTCAGTAATCATGGAGACCCAAGAACAAATTTAAGTAACTTTTCTCTGTTGCTTGACTTCAGGGCTGGACTTGTTGCACAACCATTCATGAACAAACTCTGAAATACTCTTTATCTATTTTAAACCCATGGTTTCCTGCTATATACTAAACCTCATTCTCATTTTTGTAAGTCAAAAGAATTTGCAGCCCTTAAATGCTGTAAATCATCAAAAGTCCCATTGATTCTTATTTCTTTTGCTGAAACAAAAATTATGCTGCCATAAACCACTTCCCAATATGTCTTTGAGACAGATCTGACACTCGGAGTACAGAACTATTGCCTACATTTTACCACTAGTGTTCAATGGGAAGCCCATCTGCCTGCAGTGTAAATAATGATCCATTATGATTTCTGGCATATAAATAATTCCCTGTTCTTTTTCTCCTTACATAAATGATGTGTCTGCTGGAATCCCGGTCATCATTCCACACGAACATGTCGATGAGGACACGTTTGTTAAACCTGGAGTTCATTATGGAAAGGGTTTCCTCCATGCTCCAGCTTGGCTCTGGGAGATAAAAAAGGAAAATAGACTTAATTTGTCAATCTGTGTCAGACTGATTGAAGTTGTGCAGTTCACAAGCTGGCTGCTGAAATTTTGGAGATTTATTTAAATGGATCAATGAGCATTAAATGTGTGATACCCTGAGTTCTTTTTGGGAAGAGAGACTGAAAATAGAGGGTTTAATTTGGTGACAGTGAGATAAGCAGATTATTAGTAAATAATTCTGATACAGATTATCAGTATTCTTATACAGATTATCAGGAAATTATTCTGACTGAACCCTTCCAGGCCCAGCATTACCTTTTGTCTTACTCCAGTCTGCAGAAGCCACTGGCCAATCTCCAACCATCCTCAAGGCCTCCAGCAGAGGCAGGGAATCTCGTTGCTCTATAAGACCTGAGGGATCAAAGACAAATTCTTATTGTTTTCATGCAGAAATAAAATTAGGAAAAATAGATAATAGATAAAAATAGAAATAGGAAAATAGATAACGGGCCTAACAGCTTAAATTTGCAACTGAATGTGTCATAGCAAAAAATAAGAAATATCCTGAAACCATCCTATATTAGTCTTCAGAAAAGGAATGAAAATACTTCTGTTGCTGCAGGGTTTATTTGGAGTGGGTTGGTTTGGGAAAGATGAGCTGGGCAGGTTTGTGCCTTCTGAAGGAAAGGATTTGCATCCACACCAGGGGTGGGTACCCAGCATCCATCCTTTCCACATCCCAGTTTTGAGGTTTAATGAAATCCCAATCCCACATTTCGAGGTTTAATTAAATATCAAGGCATCTTCATCCATCTGAAGATGAATTTTCCAGGCACAGCCCCATGGATTAGACAGATATTGACTGGATTTTGCTTAATAGAACTTTGTTTTTTTCTGTACCCCTGGTTTTGAACAGGGAAATTGATGGGACAAGAAGACACTCACTCTCATTCATGCAGGACTTGTAAAGGATTTTGGCTTTCTGAAATGCTTCTCTGTCCCCTTGGTCTGAAGTCTCCAGCACACCTGGGGAAGGAACCATTGCAGTGAGATTTTTGCCCTGGAGACCTCTGATCATTTTACAGAAATCCCTGAGGATTCAGGGCTGTGAGAAGCACTTGTAGGCTGCAGTTAGTGTCAAACCAGAGAGCTCTTCATGATATTAATGAAAAAAAGTGTCAGGAGGAAGGACCTGCAGGCAGCTTGTCCTGCTCCTTTTGGAGTTAGTACCCAACCACCTCTGGCTAACTTTTAATGGGAACAGGATGTTCCCACAAAATGGGTGTAGTGAGAGATGCAGAGATTAAAGGACCAGAGAGAAAAAAAACCCAAACCAATCAACACTTCTGTGCGAGCTTATTTCTCTGTCAGATGTGCAGTGATGAACCTCTGAAACAAACACAGGTTTCTGGGCATGGACGAGCTCATCCCTACCTTTGAGGATGATCTCCAGCTCGTCCCTCAGGATGTCAAAGATGCTGTATCTGGAGCTGGTCTCTGGGATCACATGCCTGTTCAGCCAGCCCCCACAGGCATACTGGTAGAAATCCTGGCATGGGTCAGCTGTGGGGTCCATGTTCTGGATGATTCTGGCAGCTGGGCAGCAAAAGTGGAGAGCTGAATTCTACAGACTGCCCAGGAACCTCTGGGACTGCTGAAGGCACTCAGGGAGCTGCTTGGCAAGACTCATTCCCACATATTATGACTTGAGGAGTCCTAATTTCTGCTTAGAAATGGATCTGAATGGCAGATGTAGAATGGCAGATGAAGAATGGCAGGTCTGAATGGCAGATGTAGAATGGCAGGTGAAGAATGGCAGATGTAGAATGGCAGATGTAGAATGGCAGATGTAGAATGGCAGATGTAGAATGGCAGATCTGAATGGCAGATGTAGAATGGCAGATGAAGAATGGCAGGTCTGAATGGCAGAAGGTTGTCCCAGAGCACGAGGCCTTGCAGGGAAGAGTGCCCAGTGCTCCCCTGGGCTCCAGTTTAGGCACTGCCCAAGAAACCAGCGTTCCCAGGGGATTCCTGGGAACATCTGTGCTGGAGTCTCACCTCTCTTGAGGTGTAGATCCCACAAACAAGAAGGTGAATGCCCCATGAGAGAGAAAATTCAGTCTAGAGGGAATTTTATTCTGCTTATAGATACAGATTGTGTTGGTCACTCCGTGGCCTTGTGGCTCAGAGCCAGAGCTCTTGGCCACACTGGCAATTTTCCTGTGCCTCTTATGAATGATATTCCTTCCCCAAGGGGAAATCTCATTCCTTTTAATCTACTGCAGCCTTAAACCTCTGAATTATCTCTTTTTCAGGTTCAGTAACAGCCCACAAAGCTCCCCTCTGCAGCAGTAATTCCCAACACCCATTACCTGCTGTCACACACCCAGGGGTGGTACAGATGTTGCCTGAGTTGGTGCCATAGTGGGAGCCTGCAGGGAGAGGAGAAAAGCAGATGGAATTACTTGTTTTGGAAGGGAATTCCTCCCAAAGTCACTCACCAGAGCCCAATCCCAGTGACAGCTCTGCTTGGTTTGAGAGCAGGAGAGGGAATGTTGGTGCCTGTCAAAGACATCAGATGAAAACTGTGAAGAAATTTTTGAGGGAAATTTATTGGCAGCAGCATCCAACAGTCTTGACAGTGAGTTTTATCTCTCCTGGAAGGAGAATAAGACCATCTTTTCTACCTGCTAGCTGCCTCCACAGTCCACTCAAAGTGTGGGGTCCTTTTTTAGACAATCTATTAATTAATCTGAGCATCTTCAAAGTCACTGGGACTGAGAGGTTTAAACAGGGGGGCAAAAAGCCCAGAGCTGGGTTAGTGCTGCCACACTGCTCTGAGTGAACAGGATCCAATTTAGGAAAAGAAATGGCTTTAATTTCTGCAGATCTTTGTGTGCTGGGGAGGGGCAGCCTGTCACAGTCTGGCCACAGATTCCTGTGGCCTTGCTGCTCCTCTGAGAGGTTGTCCCTAATCTGGAATGTTCAGTGTGGGAATCAGGAGGCTGTGGACCTGTGTTCAAGTTTGTTCTGCCTTGAGTTCAGTGTGGAAAAGGCCACTGAAGTCCTGCTCTTGGCTGTTATTTTCTGTTTTTTAGTGCTTGGTTTGTGAAGCTCTCCCAGTGCAGAAGATGCCCAAAAAGCCATGAACACATAATTTTTGGTGCTAAGTATTGAAGTGAAGGTTCTGGTGATGCTGGGCAGGTGTCAGGTCCCTCCATGAGCTCTTCCTGCAGAGCTGCACTGGAGGGATCTGAGGGCTCTGACCCTGGGAGAAGGAAATTCATTTTGCTCCTTTAATTTCCCATTTGAAAAACAGGATGTCTTGCTTTACTACCCACTTATATCAAATAGGCCACGGCGTGGTTCCACTCTGAAAAGCAAAATCGTGGTCCTTTCCAGCAGATTTAGCCATTTTTAAGCTTTGTTTTTGATCCTCGTTTGCAGAAAAAGTTACTAAAAAATTGCTTTCAATGCAAGTAAGTGCTTTTCATGAGAGCAAACAAGATTACAGTAATTCAGAGAGAAATAAAACAGTGGGGGAGAAAAGAGGGCTTTGAAGTTCATCAGTGGGAGCGACATAAAAAGCCCCCACTGTGCTGGGAAATGCTCAGGGTTCAGCTGAGCGTGGCCGTGCTGGGTGGGAGCACATCTGCAAGAGAAAAATTCTGTGTCCTGCTCTGAATTTGGGCTGTCCTGCCCAAGTTCTGTGTCTGGCAACCTGAACAGGGGAGGAGCAAAATACCTGGAACAATGGGAAGCTTCATAAAAATAGTTTTATTTATTTATTTATTTATTTAGTGTTTGTTTCAGCATTTGTTGGGATTTTTTTTGTATGCTGGACGAAGCCAAGCCCAATTTTTGGAGTTTCTCAAACCCTCTCATAATTAAACAGTTAGCAAAAATCAAACCTAAAAGCCCAGGGAATCTCCAAGGGGGAAATAAAATACTTGGAGGAAATGAGATGAGTAGTTCAAGGGCAAAAGGAAAGGAGAAACAGCAAAGAGCAACATGAGGAAGAAATAATTGTACTACAAGAATTTTGTAGCACAATCTCTCAAATTTTGTGGAAACAATTTCTCATTGTTTCCCAGGGACCAGGCAGGACTGAAATGGATGATTTATTTATTTATTTATTTATTTATTTATTTATTTATTTATAAATCAAAGCTTCTCTCTTTACTGTAACCTGACAATGTCTCACTTCAATTTCTGCTTTGAGTGAGGTTTAACTCCCCTCCCTTCCCCAAGGCCTCGTGGTTGTGATGCTGTAACTGAGCAGGATGAGCAGGGGAGCCAGAGTTTGGAATTCCAGGGCTCTGAAACTGCCCGAAAACCAGATCATGGGAAATGGCTGGGGAAGAGATCTCAGTTTACCTCGAAAAGTGTCTCCTTTGTTTCTCTGTCAATTCTGTTCTTTTATTCCTCAGGACCTGTCCTGCCACAGGCTCTGGGCATGACCAGCTCTGCCCTCTTTGGCTTTACCATCCCAGATCTTTGCTCACTCGACTGGAACTTTGTCATCTGCACCTCCCAAAAACTAGAAATGAACTTCAAATGCACCTCCTGAATTCTCAACAGTTCTGCCTTTTGTTTTCTAGAACCACAGCCCAAGTTTTCAGCAAAAACACAGGTATTTTTCTCTATTTATCTGAATTACTTTTCTAGAACCACAGCTCAAGTTTTCAGCAGAAACACAGATATGTCTCTATTTATCTGAATTATTTTTCTAGAAGAACAGCCCAAGTTTTCAGCAGAAGCACAGATATTTCTCTATTTATCTGAATTTTCTAGAACAGCCCAGGTTTTCAGCACAAACACAGGTATTTCTCTATTTATCTGAATTTTCTAGAACAGCCCAGGTTTTCAGCACAAACACAGGTATTTCTCTATTTATCTGAATTACTTTTCAAGAAGAACAGCCCAGCTTTTCAGCACAAACACAGGTATTTCTCTATTTATCTGAATTACTTTTCAAGAAGAACAGCCCAGCTTTTCAGCACAAACACAGGTATTTCTCTATTTATTTTCCTCCCTGGTTAAACACTGCTGACAGGTGGAGTTGCAGTGATAGAGAGGCTCCTGCTTTGGCATCCATTTCAGGCTGACACAGCAGCAGCAGGGGAATTGATCAGGCAAGAGAACTTTAATGGAGATAAATGAAATGACCTGAGCTGTGGGACTGCTCCAAATGGAAGAAAATGAGGGAAATTAAACACTCCAGAGGTGAACTGCTCACCTGAGAGCTGGCAGAGCTGGGACAGGCTTCAGCCCCCCTGGGGTCACTGCAGAGGATTTTATTGCCTTTATTTGACCTCACAAGGAGCCACTGAGCCCTGTCCCATTTCCTGGCCAGCAGCAGGAGCAGAAAATCACTTGTGGCATCTCTGGGGGGCTGCAGCCCCTTCAGCAGCTCACCTTTGGAGTGACGGTGCCTTTCAAACCCAAATTGCTCTCCCAGAGCTCCTTTTTAAGAGAACAAAAGCCAAGCCAAGCCTTCTGCAGGGCTCTGGAGGACACAGCTCGTGTTTGGTGTCCCCCCACTGTGCCTTTGGAGGAGCACAGATGGCTGGGGATGGCACACATGGAGACAAATTAGAGCCACACTTGTCACCAGACACTCACGTGGGAGCTTTTACCTCTCAGCACTTTCCCTTTTCTCAGATCTCCTCTGCACAAGCGCTGCTGGCACTGCAAGCTGTCCTCGTTGCTGTTAGAACAGAAATTTGCTCACAGAAAACAAGAGAATTGCCAAATTCAGGTTTTTTGTCTCAGAGAGGGCTGCCTGTGCCAGGTGGCAGTGTCTTCACAAGTGTTTCCTAAGATTTCTTACCTATAACCATGGCTGAGTCAGATTTTGGTGTGCGAATCAGTAAATTGTGAGTTTATTGTGTTTATTTGCCCGTTTTTCAGCCCTGCATGGCCTGTCACTCCCCATCACTGCTCTGCATCCTCGTGGCTCCATCTGAGCAGCACTGAGCAGAGCCCTGCCACCCAAATGTCATCATGACTTGTGTGTCAGCTGCCACTTGTTGAAATTCTGCATCCCCCCTGAATAGCTGGCTCGTTAGGGAAGGCTCCTGACGTCAGAGGACATTTGAGCAGCAGTGAAGGAGAGGAGCCAGAGCTCAGCCCCAAGCTTGCCTCAGTTTTTAGTTTGGACCCCGCTCCTGCTCAGCAGGCTCGTGTAAATATGTTATTTAAGTGCACAACAATCACATTCAGCACAGGAAATGCAGGAGGAAAATGTGTTTTGTTTTGTTTTGTTTTGTTGGGTTTTTTTTGTTTGTGTTTCTGTTGGTTTGGAGCCTGCCTAAGGAGGGAGCAGAGGGATGTGGCCTTGGGCTTCCTGACAGCCAGCAGTGACAGCAGCAAAAACATCAGTGGATCTCCCTCCTCAGAGCCAGAAAGTCAAGGAAATAACCAGAATTACGGGAGCAGCAGCTGGGTGAGGCTGGAAGTTGCTGGAGGAGCTGCTGAGTGATTTGATGTGTCAGCTACAGAGGTTTGAGGTGTTCCTCAGGCTGTGACTTTCCAGCAAAGGAGGAGGTTTGGGTTCAGGGAATGCTCAGAGGGAGCTGTGAAAAGGCTGCTGAGATGGGGCTGTGGGCATCAGACTGAGAGCATGTCACCCAAATATAACTTTATTCTTCCTATGTTTGCTTTCAGCTCATTTAGATGAGGATGTTTTTTGGGTCTGAAAAGTTCCTTGGATGTCAAAAATCCCACAAATTGTGTCCAGTACTCTGTAACTGCACTGCTGTGAGAGCTTGAGTGTTTTTGTTGGCTGGGAATAGAGATAAAAATCCCAGTCAGCATTAACAGAACTCCAGGAATTATTGCTGTGCCCACAGGCCTATTTCATGCACCACAGTGCTCTTCTGCAAGATATCAAGATATATACAAGCAGAAAAATATTCTCCCTGAACCACAAAGCCTAAGCATGCCTTTAAAAATTAAAAAAGTGAATGCAAAGCAGGATAAGCAATGCTTTAATTTTATTTTTTGAATTTAATTCTTAATTACAAGCTAAACAAAATTATTTTTAGAAGCCTGGGTGGTGTCATTCTGATCAAGAGTGTATGAAGGTGAAGTGAGAAATCTGGATCTGCTCTTGGTGAGCAATCCAGTGTCCCCATACACATCCCAAAATTAACATTTCAGTGAAATTAGCAATAGAAGATTCCCAGGATCACACTGTTTGTTGTATCACATGAAGGGTGCTCAGCCACATTGTTTTTTCCCTGTTGTTCTGTGGGATTTATGGGGCACAGCTTTGGGCCAGAGGTGCTTTTCCCACGGGGAAAAGGGATTTGAGTCTTTTGCCTGAGCATTGGGAATGGGCTGAAGCGTGACAGCAAAACAGATCTGAGGGGGGCACTGGGACAGAACTTTTCACGACAAAAAAAAAAAGATGTTTTTGCTGCAGGAAGAGTCTGAAGAGCTCTTATTGCCTCAGCTCTTGACCCAGGCAGTGCATGTGGACAGGTATCGGGGAAGATGGAACTCCTGCTGCTTGTTTCCCACCTGGAATTTCCTTTCCCACCTGGAATTTCCTTTCCCACCTGGAATTTCCTTTCCCACCTGGAATCTCATTTCCTACCTGGAATTTCCTTTCCCTCCTTGAATTTCCTTTCCCACCTGGAATCTCATTTCCCTCCTTGAATTTCCTTTCCCACCTGGAATTTCCTTTCCCACCTGGAATCTCATTTCCTACCTGGAATTTCCTTTCCCACCTGGAATTTCCTTTCCCACCTGGAATCTCATTTCCTACCTGGAATTTCCTTTCCCACCTGGAATTTCCTTTCCCACCTGGAATCTCATTTCCTACCTGGAATTTCCTTTCCCTCCTTGAATCTCATTTCCCACCTGGAATCTCATTTCCCTCCTTGAATTTCCTTTCCCACCTGGAATCACCTAAAGCTGGTGGCTGCTTTAGGTGCTCTGGGATGGGGACAGAGGCACAAAGTGGTTCCAGGGCAGAGCTGGACACACCTGGTGGGGCGTGAGGAGCACAGGGCAGCAGAACATCAGCCCTGCACTCAGGGCTCAGTCTGGGCAACATTTCCAGGGAAAGTTTAATTGTAGATACGAGCCTGAGAAAAATATTTATGTTTTAGACCTGTTTTCTCACAGCTAAGCCTCCCTTAAACACACGTAGTAAGCACAGACTCTGCCTCTGGATTTGGATGAGACCAGCACTTAGGCAAATATTATTAATACCTGAATTCTGCATTGTCTGGAGCCAGCAGAGGATGTAGGGCAGATTTCTCAAATCCTTTTTGCATGCAGGCAGCAAAACCCTGCCAAGCTCAGTGTTTGATAGAGAAACTCCTCCTGCAGGACCTGGCTCTGGGGAATATCTTTCCTTTCCTCTCCTGAGCTAATAGAATAAACTTTCTGATGAACTTTATGAGTACCAAACACTTAAATTTTGACTGGTGTTCAACTGCTGGTAGCAAAAGGAGTGAACAATAACAAGGCTTTTCCCATGAATTATTGCTCAGGATTGTGCAGTGTTTCACTCCCAAGTGCTGAAAATGCAGCTCCCTGCAGCAGGGGAGACAGAGTTAGTGTGTCTTGCTGCTGTGTTTTGCTCCAGTTTTGCTGTTCCCACTTTGATTTCATTCTCCAGTGTTTTAACAGAGCTCCCAATCCAAGAGATTTTAATGGAAGTGACAAACACGAGGCAGAGCTGCTCCCGAGCATTTGATGGTTTTAAAGTGGGACTTTACACTTGCTGTGCCAGTGGGAAAACTTTGGTTTTACCAAGTGTGCTCTGCAGTTAAAATATTTAGGCAAAACACTTCAAAATAACGTGCCTCAATGTCAGGTTTCTGGCAAGATATTTGCATTCAAGTCACTGAAGCAAATCACACTTAGAGATCCAACTGCCTGATGGAATATTTAAAAAGTCTCCTTTTCCTCAGCAGCAAGTGGCTTTTTTTTTTTTTTTAAGCTTTCACATTGTAATAAGCAATTTCCCCTTCAGGGAGATTGTTTTTAGAAGTGTTTTAAAGCAGCTGTTGCTTTAAAAAAAACCCTGGCAATAATGAATCTTGGCTTATGCTTTGGATAAAATAAGGAAATGTCAGTCCTCACACACAGACACACACCTTCCCTCTAAAACAGCACATCAGCTTTGTCAAAACAGCTCCGAATCCAACAAATTGCGTGGAATGAAATAAAAGCATAGAATCTTACAGAGCATAATTCAAAATTTAATGCTGGGAGCGAGGCAGAGAGAGCTCAGTTCCCCACATGGTCTCCCTGTGGTTTTGTTTTCATTTAGCTCTGAGAAAAAAGGACTTTTCCTGCTGTTTTCAGAGGGAAGGGGAAGATCATTCCCAGGTTCTTACCTCTGCTGCTGGCATAGAGGATCACCAGGGCGACGGCAGCACAAGTCATGAGGAGCAGCAGGACAGCCAGCCCGATGGCCACAAAGCTCCAGGGCTTCTTCCCAGATTTGGTCGATTTTTCCACAATATCCATTTGACTTTCTGATTTCCCCATTATTGTAACTCTAAATCGGGGAGGGGAGGGCGAGAAAGGGTTAACAGCACGGCTGCATCAGGATAGGGAGAAGAAGAAAATAAAAAAGCAGAATAAAAGCAAAGAGAGAAAGAAAACTTCCAAATTATTACATGTATTTGTCCATTTGATTGTCCACAGATTTGCCAACCTCATTCTCCATCTCCCGTGCCTGCTCTGGGGGGGCTGTGCTGCCCCGGGCTCTCCGTGGAGCGGTGTCACAACTTCAGGAGCCTCTTTGGGAAGTCTGGAAAAGTCTCATGACCAGGTTGGGCAACTCCTTTCTCGCAGGCAGAGGAGGAGGGGGGCAAAGTGCCGCCGTGCACTGCCGGTTCCAAAGTGTTCCTGCTGCCTGCACAGCCCCTCCGTGGCGCTGGGCAGCTCCGCAGGGCTGTGTCACTGCCAGGGGACACGGGATGAGATCCTCGCAGGGCTGTGTCACTGCCAGGGGACACGAGATGAGATCCTTGCAGGGCTGTGTCACAGCCGGGGGACACGGGATGCGATCCTCGCCGGGCTTTGTCACAGCCGGGGGACACGGGATGAGATCCTTGCAGGGCTGTGTCACCAACCAGGGGACAGGGGATGAGATCCTTGCAGGGTTCTGTCACCAACCAGGGGACACGGGATGCGATCCTCGCAGGGCTCTGTCACAGTGAGGGGACACGGGGTGAGATCCTCGCAGAGCTGTGTCTGTCACTGCCAGGACACACGGGATGAGATCCTCGCAGGGCTGTCACCAACCAGGGGACACGGGATGAGATCCTTGCAGAGCTCCGTGTGTCACCAACCAGAACACACGGGATGCGATCCTCGCAGGGCTCCGTGTGTCACAGCCAGGGAACACGGGATGCGATCCTCGCTTTGCTCTGTCACAGCCAGGGGACACGGGATGAGATCCTCGCTTTGCTCTGTCACAGTCAGGACACACGGGCTGCGATCCTCGCAGTGCTGTCACCAACCAGGACACACGGACTGCGATCCTCGCAGTGCCCCGCAGCGGCTCCGGGCACCGCGGGCAGCCCCGGGAGGCTGCGGCTCTGCCAGGCTTCTCCGAGCCATGCTCAGGCTGGGGAGCTCAGCCCCGAGCCCTTCCCAGCTCCGGGAGATGCTCCGGGGGAGGAGGGAGTGGGATGGGCTGGAGGCGCTCCGAGCCGCGGCGGCTTCTGCCGAGCTCCGCGGGGTTCTGTTAGCCCGGGATGCCACCCGGGATTGTGTTAGCCCAGGATGCCACCCGGGATTGTGTTAGCCCAGGATGCCACCCGGGATTGTGTTAGCCCTGAAATTCTACCCGGGATTCTGTTATCCCCGGGGTTCTGTTAGCCCTGAATGCCACCCGGAGTTCTGTTACTCCTGAATGCCTCCCGGGATTCTTTTATCCCCTGGGATTCTGTTATCCTTGGAATTCCACCCAGGATTCTATTATCCACTCAGGATTCTGTTATCCCTGGATTCCCACCCGGGACTCTGTTAGCCCTGGAAGGCCACCCGCTATTCTGTTATCCCTGAATGCCACCCGGAATTCTGTTATCCCTGGATTTCCACCAGGAATTCTGTTATCCTGGGATGCCACCCGGAATTCTGTTATCCCTGGATTCCCACCCTGGATTCTGTTATCCCTGAATGCCACCCAGAATTCTGTTCTCCTTGGATTCCCACCCTGGATTCTGTTATCCCGGGATGCCACCCACAATTCTGTTATCCCTGGATTCCACCGGGACTCTGTTGCCCCTGGAGCCATCCCGTTATTCGGCCGCTGCACTCGCAGGGAGGTGGGAACCTGCTGGAGCTCTCCGGCAGCTTTGGGGTGGGATGAAGGGAGAAGCGTGAGCAAACTGGCTGATTTATGGGCTGGTGCAGGCACTGCACACAATTCCTGCGTGGAAATCTGACTGGGAACAGCTGGGACAGGCAGTAAAAGCAAGGGCAGGGTGGGTTTCCCGTGGGTTTTGTTTCACCCCTCTGCAGATGGAGCCTGGGAGGAGCGAGGGGCAGGCTGGGGGTGTTTTCCCCTCACTGCAGGATTTCACATCTCAGAAATGCCAGGTTGTGCCTCTGCACTCCAAGTTTTGTGTGTGAGTTCAGGAGGTGCTGGGGGCAGAGCAGGGGTTCCTTTGTGGCAATGGAACATGTTCCAGGAATGAGGAACAATAAACACCAGTTCCTTCTGCCAGGAGCCCAGCTCTCCTCTCCCAGTCAGCATTCTGCCTCAAAATCCCTGGGAGAACTTCCCTTTCACTTTTTCCTCTCCAGAGTCATGTTAGCTCAGGCTCCTGGCAGGTGTGGAGGCAGCAATTCTCATCCCAGCAGCTGAGGAGGAGGAGGAGAACACAGGGATGGGAAATGCACAGGGCTCGAGCAGATCCGGGGTGTCCATATGGCAAACAGAGCTGCAGAAGGCAGGGTCACTTCTAGGAACAAATCTATACATTTAATTAGGATTTAAGTGATCTCTCGTTTCTGCTTGCAGAAATTTTTACAGCTAACAAAGATTGGTTTCCTGTGTTTATGGGAATCTTCCTTGTTGTTGAGCAGTTTTACTCTTACTTTACAACTAAGCTGGCTCCAAGTAGGATCTACCTGGTTGACATCCATAAAACTGCAACAGGCAGGTGCTTCACAGGACTTAATGTGGCAATTTTTGTAGATTTAATGTAGTTATCTTTGAAGATTTAATGTGGTTATTCTCATTGATTTAATATGGCAACTTCTGTAGATTTAATATAGTTAATTTTGTAGATTTAATGGGGCAACTTTTGTAGACTTAATGTAGTTAATTTTGTAGATTTAATGTAGTTATTCTCATAGATTTAATGTGGCAACTTTTGTAGATTTAATGTTAATTTTGTAGATTAATGTGGTTAATTTTGTAGATTTAATGTGGTTATTCTTGTAGATTTAATGTAACTCTTTTTGTATATTCAATGTGGTCATTCTCATAGATTTAATGTAGTTTTTCTCATAGATTTAATGTAGTCATTTTTTGTAGATTTAATGTAGCTATTCTCATTGACTTAATGTAGTTTTTCTCATAGATTTAATGCATTTATTCTTACACCATGGCTATAAGACACTGCAGGGTATTATTTTGCCCATTTTAGAGGTGGAGAACCAAGACACCAAGAATCTCAGAGCTTTATTCCTTCTGCTGTGCTAAGTGAAAAAAAAAAAAAAATCTCAACCCAACTCAAACAAACAACCCAACAAAACTCAAGAAACCCCTTATTTTCTGTGTGAGGAGCACCAGCTATGGTAGAGGACATTTTTGCAGAATCATTAATTTTGATTGTCTTGAGCAGCTTTGTGGTCACTGGAATGGAGCCATCCATCATCCTGGCAGTGCAGCAAGGCCCCTGTTCTGGTCATTGCTTTGAAGGACACAGAGCTGCTTTGGTTTCTGACAGTCTCACTCTCACCTTGGAGCCTCTGTGGCAAAGGCAGTTCCATGCTGGGAAGTGGGATGGGGTTGCTTTATTTCCACCTAAATCTCACATTTAATTAAATTCTTCATCATTTAATCACTGCCAGCAGAAATTCTCATCTGCTGGTCCACCCCATCATCCACTAACCCTTCATTTTACAAAAGAGCTTTTGAAATCTTAATTCCTCTTTGCAATCCTGGGAAGGTGAACGCTGCTCTGGGGATTTCTTCTTCCAGAGATTGAGGAGCTGTGGGGGTTTTCAGCTCTTGGAAAACATCCTCTCTCCCCAAGCAATGTAGACACAAACCATATGAAGCAGTGAGGCATTTGCTGTTTGGGTTGGGCCACTTTGAAAGGATTTTTCCCTTTTTGCTTACTTTGGAACTTTGCACAGGAGGTTCTCCCATTACTGGAACTTGGAAGTGTAAAGAGCTCGCAGTGTGGCAGGGTTACAGCTTGAAAAAAACCCCAAATCAGGGATTTTTACCCTTGGATCCTGCAGGGATGGGATTTGAGCAGCCAAGCCTCTTTGTGGGGTGTGTTTAGTGGGAACTCAGAGACCTCACATGTGAATATTTACTCCAAAAATGCTTCCTCAGGCACCCCAAACTGCACAGAACTACTGAATACAGAGAGGGAGCAGCTCTGGGCTTTTATTTTCTTCTTGGGAAAAATTCTCAAGTCTGGGGGGAGTTTAGGTCAGAGATTCCAGCCCTGGACAGCAAATATTTGAGCTGGTGCTTCAGCTGTCTGGGAGACAGCACTTGAATATTTTTCTCTTAATATTTCCCCTGGAGAATCTGGAATAATTACAGCTATACCTGGGATGAGACTATTCAAGGGTATTTTTACCTTGCTCAGAAGTTTGGTTGCTGTGTCACAGTTGCCACAATGTCAAGTTGACCTTCAACTCCTCCTTTGGAAGGAATTGATTCTGAAGATAGAAATTGTCAGGAGTTGTGTATTTTTTTCCCTCCTCTGCCTGTGTTTGTTTTGCTCCTGCTGATGTGAACCTCAGAAACTTTCTGCTTATAAGAATACATGAGAATATATAACCTAAAATTATAGATGTATTCACCTGATATTATTATATGAGAACATATTGCCTACTTTAGTTGCCTGCCCTATTTTTGCAGTGTTAATTAGTGTTAATATTGATGGGATGGAATGCTCTGGGCCACCTGAATAGATGATCCCATGGTTGCTGCTCCCAGAAATCCAGGGAGTGGATGTGCAGCAGAGCAGTGATTTCCCAGCTGGAGCTCTGGGGCTCTCCTGCAGGAATTAAACAGCTCCACCAAATGTGAAAACAACTCCATGTCCTAAAGCAATCTGAGCCAAGCAGGACGTGGCAGCATCTTTAGTGGGGTTTGTCTTAAGAGTTGTTGCCATGGAAACAAGGTCTCCATCTCTATCGGGTACATCCTTATAGATATAAATACATATATATATATATATCCACATCTGTCTGAGATGTGAGGGAAATTGTCTTCCCTCTGGCTCTCAGGGTTTGGAGTTTGCCCTGAATCCTTTGCCAATCCATAAAAAATAAAAAGATTTGAGGCAGTTCTGTGTCAGTGGAAGTGCAATTCCAGAGCTGGAATCACCTGTGTGTGAAGTGCAGGTTAGAAATGATCAGCTCCTCTGTGATCACACCTCACCTGGCAGAGGTGTGAGGAGCAGCTCCAAAACTCCTCCAAGACTGCTTAAAACATCTTTTAATTTTTACCTTTTTGGTTTTAGTACAATAAAGAACCATAAGTCTGGAAAGAGAGCTGTTACCTGGTGTCACCTCAGTTTCAATGTTTAGGTTACACAGGTACAAAGATCTATTTCTTCTGTGCATATAAATTAATCTAAACAGGAAAACTGACCTGAACCAAGATTTATAATGCATGTGTAAAATGGTCAGTTTAGTAACCAGAACAGTGCCCATTATTCCAGTCAAAATGCCAGCAAATGAGATTATTATATCATACACTTTTCACTTAAATCCAGAACAAAATCTGAAGCTATAGGGTGACACTAAAACAAAAAAACCCAACCCAGCAGCCTCTCCCTGGTGAATCAGCAGATGCCTGGCTCCAGGACAATGGCTGGATGTAGCCTGTGATTTATTGTGGCAGGGATGCTGCCCACAGAGGAGAACTCATTGTGCTCAGAAATAATGGGTTTGTCTCTGAGAGCCAGCAGAACCCTGTCATCTGTCAGCCAGCAGAAAAGAAATAAAGCTCAGCATTGAAATATCTTCTTGGAGCAGGTTGGCTGCCAGCTGTGTGTGGTGGAAATAAGTCCTGATAGAGGCAGTTCAGAATTGGGAAAACCTCAAAGTTTAGGTGCTGTTTCAAAACTCTTCTCTTGCTCTCCCTTTAGAGATGAGCATCCTTGGAGCACCCCCAGAATTAAAAACGACCAGACATCAGTGTTGTTATGCAGGAAAGGTACAGCAGCTCCTGCCCTGAGTTTCTGGAAGCATTCACTGCAGACACAAGCAGGTAAAAAAGCTGAAGTGTCTTACCTGGCTCCTGTGGTTTTTCAGCTGCAGAGGTGCCTCGAGCAGTTTCTGGCGTGGAACTGGGCTGTTTGTGTTTTCTGGCAGTCAGAAAGAAATGTTTATTCATGTTCCCAGCACTGAGCCCCTCGCAGGCTCTCCCCAGGAATGGTTCTTTGCAAAGTGCTGTGCCCAAATCTCCCTCTCTCCCCCTCACTCACACTCAGGTGGCTCCCAGTGCCCAATGAATTAAATGCTCTGAGACTTCTCAGGGATTTAACCCCTTCCAACACGTCTGAAATCACTCGGTTTTATATCCAGACTGGAAATCAGGTTGTGTAGCAGGGCTGCCTTTAAGAGGACAAGGTGATTTCCTGGCTTCTCAGCATTTGGAGAATTCTCTTCTATTACAGTAATTAATTCTTAGGAAAGTTCTCATTTCCCCTGAGGTGCTTTACCTTTTTCCCCAAGAGGTTTTTCAAGACTTCTGGAATGCAGTGTCTCATTTTCACACCCAATTTCAGTATTGTAATTATTTCAATATTGCAATTATATTCTTAATGAAAATAAACGCTTCAAAATTCTATGCACACAGCTTGAAAGGTATAAAGGTATATTTTTTTGCCTTGCTTTGCTGTATAGGAAGACAGATTCCAAACAAAATAAATCTCAGATATGTTACCTTGAATTATTTTCAGTTACAGAGCACATGCAAGTTTCAGCTGTTCCATTAAATGTACTGCGTTAAAATATGACAAGGAGATGATTCCTGTTTCCAAGGAAAGCTGTTCAGATCAGTTGAAAAGTTAGAGTATCTAACCCTAGTCCTGTATTTAAACACCAGGCACTTTATTTAATGCAACACAGAAGTCCAAGCCATAAAATCCTCTTCAATAAATTATTACACTTGGTTTCAGCAAGACTGTGAAATGCTGGACTACCAAAACCCTTATAAATGTGCTTAATTTTCAGCAAAATTCCCATTTTCACCCAGCCCTTTCCTTTCCCTTGTGTTCCCACTGGCAATTAGGATGCTGTGGGGGAAATCAGGGGCTTGGCATCCTTCAGCCCGAGGGCTGAACTTAGCCCTGCATGGACAGTGAGTGTGAGGGGGCCAGGGCCAGGGGCTGGGGACAGGGACAGGGACAAGGGCCAGGGACAATGTGCAGCTCTGTGACAATAATGGAAAATGTACAAATAATGTCATCTTCAAAGCGCCGTGTACCCGGAACGAAGAGGTACTGACAAGCATCTGAAAGAGAGAATTATCCCCATTTTACAGATGAAAGGGAGTCACACAGAGAATCAAAGTCAAGATTAGATTAATAGACATTGATGCCAGAGGAGCTATTATGTCTTGTCTGGCATCTGGCAGAACAGAGCAGAGAATTTCACACAGATTGCTCCATTAAATCCCTAATCTCTGTTTGGGCTGAGGAAAGACCTCCAGAGCTGCCACAAAGACACTGCACCATCCTCAAATGAGTTACTTGTGGGGCACTACTGGAAGTTCACATCCTCTCCCAGCAGGAATTTATTTAACTTCCTGCTGCCTCAGCTAATTTTGTTTGAATAATATTTTTAAGAGCCTCCCCCCTTCATATCACCTGAAATCTCCTTTGCATTTGTGCTTCCTCGAGGTGATCATTGAGTTGTTCTTTTAATGTGGGAGATTGAGGGCCAAAAGGAGGTTGGAGTGGGAAAAATTTAATCTTGTTAAAAGAATTCTTTTCTTTCCAGTGAGAATAATCAATCACTGGAAGAGCCTCCCCAGGGACATGATAAGGTCCCCCTCACTGGAAGTTTCTGAGATTTCCCAGGCTGAGCAGGGTCCTGGATAATCTTATCTAGAACCCCTTTCCCACTGGAGCTCACATGACCTTTTGGTGTCCCTTCCAACCTGGGCTGTTCCATGACTCTGTGTAAAAGGTTTTGTGCATAGGAACTGATGTAAGTGTGTGCTTAAAAGTTGTGTTGGATCAGGTCCTGGGGCCCAAATCCAGCACCAGTCCGAGTGAATGTTCCCAGTTTCCCTGCTGAGAATGGTTTGGATCTTTCCAAATGACACAGTCTATTCTGAGCTGTCACTTCCGTGGCATTTTCCTCTACATCTGTGCTTGATGTGTGATTATCCTGCAGTTCATCAGGCAGGTTTATTAGGAGTCTTAATTGGATTGCATTAGCTGGCATTTAAGCCATCCAAGCCATTTGAGAATGCAATCAATTAAAACATCCAAGCACATTAATGGTGTGGACACAGGGCAATTTCTGTAGATGGCTAATTACCTGTTTACTTCAGGAAGCAGATCAAGAATGGCCAAATGATGCACGAGAAGAAAAGAAACAACATTGCAAAAAATCCTCTTGGCAAGGCTGCAAAAATTAGCACATGGCAAGGTATAATTGTTCCCATTGTTAAAGTCTGCAGTGAGAGAACAAACCCTGCACCGTGACAGGCACTCAGAGGTGTTCCCAATAATTTCAGATTGGAATGTGACTTCCAGAGAACAGCTGGAGCACATTACCAGTGCTGGAATGTCTTCTAACAGCACATCTGAGCTTTCTAAGCAATCAAGAAGCTCTCTGAGGTGGTCATTTCAAGTGGGGAAATGCTAATTCCTGTCAGTTTTCCATTTCATCCACTACTGATCTGGATCTGAGACTGGGGCTCCGTGGGGACTCCAGGTCCCTCACCCTGGGTCACCCCAAGGAAGGTTTTGGGGTGTGGCTGCACCCACCTGGAGATGAAAGCACAAATGAGGGGGATAACAAAACACAAACCAGGGTGGGATGGAATCATTAGCATCCTCCTGTGCTTCCTGCTCCCTCCTACAATCCCCCCCTGCCTTTACAGCTAAATTTTCTCATTTACTGGTGCAGTTCAGGAATGAGGCATGCAAACTGATTATGAGCTACTGCTCTTAATTTCCTTTAGAGTCCAGGGGGAAATTCTTATTCTCGTTCATTCTCTGCAACTCCTGACTCTTTGGGGCTGTGTAGGGAACAGAGAAACTCAAAAATGATCAGGTTGGGTGGTGACACACCTAAAGCCACAGCTGCTGTGGCACAGAACAGGTCCCCAGTGGCTCTCAGGGACACAAGGGAGGCTTGCCAAGGTTTCCAGGAGGTCTTGGCCATGCATGTAGTGCCCAAGGTAGACTTTGGAAGTGAATTAATTGAAAATTACCTGGTTGCACACCTTAGAGGTGAACGTTCCACACCTGTATTGAGTGTGGGACCCAAGGGTAAGTGGCACCAGGCTGTGACTTCAGGGAGGGCCAGGACAGGAGCTGTTTTCTCACTTTTCTCAGTTGCTGGTTCATTAGTGAAGCACTAAAAGCAGCATCACTGTGATCACGAGTGGTTTCCACTCTCTGCTGACATCTTTGGGACTGGCTCATGTTCTTCAGCCTCCCATTTGGGGTGGAAATTTGCTCCCCACCCATCCTCAGACATCCTCAGCTGCTGAGAGCTACAACCAGCAATATCAGCAATATCAGCTGTGTTTGTTTTCTGCCCTCCAGGCACTTCTGGGAGCCAATAAAGCCCTGCTCCCGTGCTCAGGGTTGTCTGTACACACCTGTGGGCAGGTGCAGCATCTGGAGCACTGACAGAACAAGTGGATATAGAAAAGTCATTCCTGAAATGCACAGCAGGAGGAGAAGGAGTCTCCTGAATCCCACAGCTCTGGAATGCTGTGCCTCCTAAATAATGAACTAATTTTCTTAAGGTGCCACTGAGTAATGGCTGAGTGAAGCAGCAGATCCCAGCACGGAGCAGAGTGGCTGAAATCCAAGGGAAGCAGCCAAGGCTCCAGAGGCAGGCTCCAGTGCCAGTGATCATTTCATGCACCACATTCAATTTCTGGTGATAGCGACTCCTCGGAGCCCTGGCAAATTGGAAACTGCTGGATGCAGCAGCAGCACAATGATAACAGTTAATCTTCTGCAGGGGCATGATGGTGAAAGAAATGGCTTTTAGATTAGCTGTCATTAGAGTGAAACATCTGCCCCTGCAAGCCAAGGGGACTGTCCTCACTTGGGCACAAGGAAGCTCATTAAATTAAGTTTGCATGGCTCTGGGCCAGAGGCACACTTCCACCACGCTCTGGGGCTGGGGAGCACAATGACCTGGGCTCAAAGGCAGGAAGAAGAATTCCCTGGAGATGTGTCAGCTTCCAAAGCAGCTGCAGAAGTTGGTTCCTGTGTTTGGGTTCCCTCAGTACCTGGGAGCACACAGCGAAGTGAAATAGGAAAAATTAATGGGAGTGATGGGGTTTAAAAGGAAATGAAACCTTCTGAGATCACAAAAGCTCAAAGTTGAGCTCTGCCTGAACTCTGAGGAAAAGCTTCCAGTGGAATATTTAATTCCAAACACTTTGCCATCATTTCTAAGCTGTTCTTTGCCTGCTGGACTGCAGAGCACGAGGTCAGGAAACTTCTCTTGTCTAACTCGATTTGTGATGCAAATATTCTCACATCTGATTTTCCTTTCACATGCTTAGAAGGAATGTTGAATACTTCAGAGGGGCAAGCCTGGCAGGGTGCTGTTTGTGCAGGAACATTCTCAACCATGATTTCACAGTTTTCTTTCACCATTCATTACCTGGTGATGATGTGCACCACGGTTATTGAGGGTGCAGAATATTTTAAAGGAACAAAATTTATGGAGAGCAAGGAAATAGTTGGTAGTGTCTGTACAGAGCTCAGAGCTGAATAAACTACAGATATTTAAGCTGTAATTAATTAATGACTGCAGCTTCAAGCTGGATTACAAACAGATATCCAGTTTCATCTTTTATTAGGCAGTATTTTCTTCTTGATTACATCAATCTTGATTAATATAAGTATATTTTAATTCTTCACAATTGTGTGACATTTCCAGCAGAATTCCTTGAGGATGTGTCCTACAGCACATTGTACAAGCAGCAATAAAGTTCCTTTTCTAAGTATTCAGCCTTGGGCTGCTTGCACAGGGTGAGGGAAGGGTTTCAAAGCAGTGTGAAAGAGCTCCTCAATCCCCAGGATTTGCAGTTTAACATTAAAAAAAGGTACAGAAATTATAATTGCAGGTTTTTCTGCCAGATTCTTCTATCTGGAAGAAGTAGAACCAGTTTTTGTTGTTGTTGTGGTGTTTTGTTTTGGTTTTGTGGGGTTTTTTGGTGTTTTTGTTTGTTTGTCATTTTTTTGGTTTAGAAAATGGCTTTTATCTAATCACAGAATTATGAACTTGTTTGAGTTGGGAGGGAACTTAAAGCTCACCTGATTCTACCCCTGCCATGGGCAGGGACACCTCCCACTATCCCAGGTTGCTCCAAGCCCTCTCCTAGAAATTGGCTGGAAGACTAAGAACACAGCTGAGAATTAAAGAATAAATCAGCAGCTTGGGTACAGGCAAAGGAATTTAGTGGGCACAGACAGAGGACAAGGAAAACAAAATAAACCAATGGAAATGCTGATGAGAAGAGTCAGAAGCTGCTGGGAGAAGCAGCCATTCCTCGTGGCCATGAGGAATAGACAGCCACCTGAAAAGGAATATTTCCTCAGGACAACTCTCTAGCAGTCTTGCAGGGATGCCTGTGGTCCTTACTTTTAATGAAAAAAAAATATTTTGGGGCAATAAATGCATTCTGTCCAAGAGAATACATTGCTTAACCAAAAAAAAAAAAAAAAAAAAAAACAAACAAAAAAAAAACAAAAAAAAACCAAAAAAAAAAACCCAAAACAAACAGGCCAAAATGCCCCAAACTTCCAGACTAATGGACGGAATATTACTCTGGGGGACAGGGCAACTGGATTGTCTTCCCAGTGCTTTCCATGGTCTGAAAAAAGTGGGATATCTTGTTTTTACATAATGGAAAGACTTGCAGAAAAAATTACAAACCCTTAAACAACCACTTCTCAAAAATTTTCTTGAGACAGAATTTCCTGTCTGTTGGTTACTACTGGAAGGAAAACACGATCAATTATTTTTTCCAGCTTGCAAATGGAGCCAACAGTTGTTTAAGGATATCATTTCATGCTTGGAAAGAAGCTCTCCCACAGCATCTTGATGCCCATTATGGGGAAAAAGCCTCATCAGTGTCACTAGGATTAAAATTTAATTTGAAGGGCAAGAAGCCCAGTCTTACCTGTGCTCTTAGGGCAGAAAAAAGGAGCATGCAGAGAAGAGGAGAAGGTGGAAGGTTCCAGGTGGTATCATTGCTATGGGCTGATCCCACGGCTGCTGAATGAAGTTCCACCATGGAATGTTGCCTTTGAGAGAACAGCTCAACAAAAAAAGGAGAATGCTCCCTCTTCCCTTTCATCCTAATCAAAGCAGCAGAGCACTCCTCAGCATTGCTTTAATCTTTGTTTTCAGCAGTAGTTTCTGTTTTTCTCCATGGTTCTATTAGCACACTCCAAAAACATTGGGACAGCTCCTTTGGAGCAGCCAAAACAAAGGAAGGAGCTGCTGCTCTGGGCCCCACCTCGGGTCCTTTCTGCTTCTGGGCTGAGCTGAGGGCTCCCACCACACAGGTGAACCCCCAGGGATGTCCCAGCACTGCCCCAAGGCCACCCCAAAGCTGGAAAAAGGAAAAGGACAGCAGGACAAGCCCTGCTGGGCCTGCCAGGGGCTGATTTCACCTTTTTCAGCAGGGAGGAGGAGGAGGGAGGAAGGAATGCTGCAGCTCTGGGAGCAATCCCATCCTGGATGCTGCCTTCTCTTGTGCATCACCTCTTCTGCGTGAGCTGCAGGGCTGCCTCTGGGGCTTGGACACCCAGGAGTGTGAGGGATGGGATTCAGCAGCTCTGGCAGCCCCCAGAGATGATCAGGCTGTGGAGAGGTGATCCCTGTTGTCTGCTGGCCAAGGGAGACACCAAGGTGAAGCCTGCAGTGGATATCAGGGCAGGAGCTCCTGAGTGGATGTTTGATCTCTGTGGAGTCTCACCTTTCTCCTTATCTGTTATTTCACTGCCCCCTGGGGCAGTAGAGCAGTTTTATCTGTTATTTCACTGCCCCCTGGGGTAGTAGAGCAGTTTTATCTGTTATTTCACTGCCCCCTGGGGCAGTAGAACACTTTATCTGTTATTTCACTGTCCTCTGGGGCAGTAGAACACTTTATCTGTTATTTCACTGCCCCCTGGGGCAGTAGAACACTTTATCTGTTATTTCACTGCCCCCTGGGGCAGTAGAGCAGTTTTATCTGTTATTTCACTGTCCTCTGGGGCAGTAGAACAGTTTATTTGGGGTTTGTGCTGCCCCATCCCTGATATTGGTGCTGATCCTGGCAAATCCACTGCATTCTCACCAGGGCAGATCCTTCATCCAGGAGTGGGGCAGGAGAGGGGTGTAACACACCCCTTCAAATTAAATTTTAATCCTAGTGACACTGATGAGGCTTTTTCCCCATAATGGGCATCAAGATGCTGTGGGAGAGCTTCTTCCCAAGCATGAAATGATATCCTTAAACAACTGTTGGCTCCATTTGCAAGCTGGAAAAAAAAAATTGGATCATGTTTTCCTGCCAGTAGTAACCAACAGACAGAGCCTTCACAAACACCTTACAGGAGTTACTTTTGACTGATCCTTTTAACTGGCCCCTAAAAATAAGGCAAATTGATTGAACAGTATGTGTTAAAGCTCATCAAATGCTAGCTAGGAAATACATGATTATTATTCATGAGCTGCAAGTGTTTTGAATGTTTTCCTTCAGTAGGACTGGAACCCCTGTGTTAGAATTTGTTGTTTAGCCAGAAAAAGGCTTTTTTCACAATGGGGAGTTTACATAATCCACAATAATTTTAAGGAATCCTGAATGCTGCAATTTGCTTTTTTCCCTCATTGCTCTCTTGGTCAGTTTTGTTTTGCTGCCTTAAACTTTCTACTCCATGTTCAGTGTCATGCCTGTTGCATATTCATCATCAGCTTCTCCTCTTTCTTATCTTTCTCATCTCTCCTTCATCCTTGCAGCCTCCCAGAAAGCAATCAGACTGGAAAATCCCCAAACAGAGAAATCAATGTATGCTACAGCTCGATGCCTCTCTTTTGAGTCTTGCTTTCAGCTTCTGGAGCTCAGAACTTTTATCAATTTTGAGCCCATAGTCTGTGATTTTCCAGGCCTCTTCATAACGCTGCTTTTCAAAGTTACACTGTGCAATTTTGTGAAATATTTTGGTTAAACATTCCCTGCCAGGGCACTCAGAGATGGTGCCCAGGGTCAGGGGCTCGTCCAGCTGCAGGGCTTGCACGTAGTGCTGCACTGCTGCCTCCTCCCGAGCCAGGGCCAGCAGCAGGAAGCCCTGGCAGCAGTGGTCCCCAGCCTGTGTTTTTGGGCTGTTACAGACATGCCCTTGGATCACTTTTTCCATGTCTTTCAGAGCTTTTTCATATTTTTTCAGGTGCATCAGGCAGGCAGCTCTGCGCCTCAGGTACCTGGGGCTGGCCCTGCTGGCCAGCACAGCCAGGCTGTGGTAGCCCAGAGCCTGCTGGTGGTCGTGGCTTTTCATCAGCACCTTCCCTTCCTGGGCTGCTGCCTGTGGGGACAGAGTAAGCCATGTTATAAAGGGGAAAATCCATGTCATGAAGGGGAAAAAATAGGGGAATATCTAGTCTGGATCGGTCATACACACCGACACTGAGAAATGGTAGTTGTTTTATCAAATGTTGGAATTGCATCTAGCTGGAGAAACAATAATTGGCGTATTTTTGCATACAGATAAGAGTTCAGCTGCTCCCTGCACGTGGCCTTGGAGAAGAATTTTTGTCATCAGCCTCATTGCAGGTGACCTGGAAGGGCAGGAAAATCCTTGGAGTGCATTCCAGGGGAACTGGAGTGTAGCTTGTCACTAAAAGTTTGATTTTGGCTTCCAGACTGAAATAATTCAGGTGCCACCTGGAAAGGACCATGAGTGGATCCCTGGATTCTGGATTAGGTCTCTGTGTCCTTTTTTTCCATTTATTCAATCTTAAGATATGACCAAGACATAAAACTCTTGTCTCACTGCTCACTTGCTGTTATCTCAGGAGCTTCTGATATCCTTTGTTTCTGCACAGAATTTCTTCTGAATTTGTTTGAATTCCTTAGGAATGATGAACAAAATGCCTGGACCAACATCCCCAGGTGCTGCCCCACAAATGCCAGTGCTAAAAATGATTTTTGTGTCTCTACTGGAGCTTACCTAAGCTGTAGAAAAAAAAAAAAGGCCAACTGGTGGCTTTGCTAATTGTTAATCTTGAGTGCAATTTGAACTCTCTGCCCTCATCTGAAGGGAAAAACAACAACAAGAAAATAGAAAAGGCCGAAAGAGCCACATAATTTTTAGGTTCATGGAGGTCAATGAAGAAAACTCCATTAGAATTATTTGCCTCAAATGGATTTCTCATTATTCCCCTTTATTGGTAATAAATAAAGCTTTTAACGTGCTGCAGCACAGTGAATATTCAGGTCATAAACAAGCTGCCATCAGCAGCTGAGGGTTTGCAAAAGGCTGGGCCAAACAAAATGAGGCTCAAGCAAAGGATAAATATTTCCATCCTCCTCATTTCAGGGGGTAACTCCTGCTTGGGGATGCAGAAATCCAGTTAGCCCAGCCACTGTTTTAGTAGGCACACCTGACAGCCAGGTCAGGTCCTCCAGACTCTTTGTGTGCCCCTTTTATTTTGGCTGACTGAGGTTAGGATTGATTGCTGTCTGCCAGGACTGAGGAGAACAGGTTCTGCAGGGAAAGGGTCAATACTGCAGGGCGAGTCCCAGCACCTCATCTGAGAGCAGTGGCATGACATAATTCAGCCTGTCCTCATGGTTTAGGAGGAATTCTGCCCCAGTTATGTCATTATAATGCACATAATATATATATTTTGCTATTTTTATATAGAGCAATATATATCTATATATAATATAGATAGCTAAATAAATATTATATATGTAATATATAAAACCAATTATATATACAGAAATAATTATATATATATGTCTATTCCTATTTTTCTTAACATATTTGTTAAGGAGTCTCTCAGCTTCCACACAGAGAAATAGCAATAGGACTTCTCCCCCTGGCTTTAACAATTCTGGCCATAAATTTTCAGGCAAACCCACCTCAGATGTCCTGTGTACATTTAAAGAGCAGCACATTTGCTTTGTCCTTTGAAATGTTTTTAAGACAACTCCTCAGTGTCCCCTCAGTGGCAGGAATTTGACAAGGGATCAAGGTGGAATTGCAGCTGCCTGAGGAGCATCTTGGCAAGAGAAGGTGTTTTTTTGTCCCCCCCCCAGAAATTCCAGAGTTCTGGATCACATTGTTCCAAGGAACACAGGGCAGTTCCTCAAGATAGCTTGTGTTTGTGTGGTTAAATTGTCATTTTCAGCCTCTAAGGTGCATTTGTTGTCTCAGAGGCAGAAGAAAACACAATGGTTGTTGTTGTGCTGAATGCTGAGTCTGGTGCTGGAGGTTTCAGTGCTCTAACCTGGGGCATTTGAGGTTATTGCACCACAATGTTGCATTTATTCACTGAGCAATATTGCAATATTGCATTTCTCCACTGAGCCACTGCTTTGACTCCTTCCCTGAGAGTCCCCAAAACAAGCCATGAGATTGTGCCTTTCCTGCCACACTTGGAGGCAAAATCCCATCTGAAAATAAAGGATTCCCTCTCACCCTTGCAGATGGAGCAAGGTTGGCAGCTGGACTCTGGATTCTCCTTTGGCTCTGCCTGACTTCAGGGTCCTGAGTTGGGACATTTTTGGTGTGTAACAGGGAAGGATTAACCAGTAGCTTGGACATTATCTCCTAACAGAGATAAAGATGAAAGCCAGGCTCAGGGAGAGAAGGCAAGGGAAGCCAGAAGGACATGGCACAGCTGAGTTCAGCTGCTCCCTGCACGTGGCCTTGGAGAAGCATTTTTGTCATCAGCCTCATTGCAGGAGACCTGGAAGGGCAGGAAAATCCTTGGAGTGCATTCCAGGGGAACTTGAGTCTCCTAAAAGTTTGATTTTGGCTTCCAGACTGAAATAATTCAGGTGCCACCCGGAAAGGACCATGAGTGGATCCCTGGATCCCTGGATTAGGTCTCTGTGTCCCTTTTTTCCCATCTATTCACCTCACTGGGTGTAAAGGACTGAACATACACATATTTCTGTGACATTTTTGGTTCCAGTCCCTAGGGATCAATCTTATGACACGACCAAGGCTTAATTCCTTAGAAAGAAAAAGAGTGAGGAGTTTACTGGGCATGGAATTATGGCCAAGGGTCAGCCCCTGAGCAGTAAATCCCAGCAGATGGAATGATAAACTCTGAGCTTTGGGAGAGGGTTGGGTGTTTCCAGGAGAATTTGGAACAAGTCTTTCCTTCTCCACCTGCACATGCCATGAAGGCCATGTGGAATGGCAACTTCACCTAACTGTAGCACAGTCCATGTAGTTTTGGAGACCATTTTTTTAAGGAATCTGGATCTCCACAGCAGCTGCAGCCCCGAGGATCTGTGTGAGGGGTTGGGAATCAGTCGTGCATTTACCCCTGACTTAGGAAAGCCAAGGGTTGAAGCTGCACGAGCAGCAAGCAAACTCCCTTCCTCTGACCTTTTGCAGCTTAATAAATCTTTCAGATTCCTATTCCCATGGGGCTCTCCCAGTTGTTTACAAATTTCTCAGCATGGGACCCTTTTCACTATAAATAATGGGAGAATTTCGTGGCTTTGTTTTCCATGAAAAAAAAAAAGAGTACATCAAGGAGCTTTCTCCTTCCTCCACCCTTTCCTATTCAGCTTATGGAGAGCTATTTTTAGCTCTTCAGACCTGGCTCCAGGATAATGATGACACGTTTTTAAAATGCCTGTAATTCCAAATTCTCAAAAAAACAATGTGGCAGAAATGCTTTTGTGCTGGAGTGCTGAGACTGGGTGTGAACTCAGAACTCTTCTTTTCCTACCTGGGAAATTCAGGAACAAAGCAAACTCCCTCTCCCAGGGCAGAAATCCTGGCAAAGTCAGGACATCATTGGGATTCTTAGCATTAATTCTGTCTGCAAGCTTTTAAAACTTTGCTTTTACTGAGATCTCCCTTTCATAAACCAGAATAACCTGACAGGCAAAAGGAAGTGCTGCTGGGAAATCCTTTGAGACACTGGGCAGGTGGATGAAACAATTCCTTCCACACCCCAGAGAGCACACACTCCTCCCCTGGCCACAAAATACATCCAAAAACCCCCAGGTGCTTGAGTTCAAACATTTACTAGTTGAACAAAAGCATGAGATGAAAGAGAGAAATGTTTTGTTTTTAAATTTCCAACCCTGGTATTGGGCTCTGGTTTTGAAATCAGCCTGATCACACCTCTTGTCTCAATCTCTCATGATATAGCCACAGTGAGGAGTTTTATTTCAGACACAGCTGCCAAAAACAGACAGAAATAAATTTCTCTCCCATTTTAAAGGCTTCACTCACCTGTGGCACCTGTGGGTTCTCACTTGTCAGTGCAGTATAAATGATACAAATGTCAGTTTGATTTTTTCTTTTCATTTTTCTTTTCTTACTGACAGCAAAGAACATCCCTCCTGTGCTGCCTCAGAAGGGAAGCAGCATGGATGGACTGAGACCCCACAGAAGGAGTGATGTGGCAGCAGGGGAAATTCAGCTGTAAAATGTGTCTTCATTTACAGACACCTCCTTAGGGCCTCCCTAGTCACAGTCTCAATTGTTCCTTTATCAACTTTCTAAAGAGGAAAATTGCAAATTGCCTCTGAAATCTTCCAACTCTTCCCCCTAAGACTGAACTTTTTACATTATTTAGAAGAGAGGGGCTCTTTTCTCTGTAATGGGTCATGTCTGGGGACTGGTAAATTAATACTTGTTTACTTATATCCTCCTGCTGTTCTGTTCAAATACATTCCAAGGGCTCCTCTTGCTGCATTAAGGATATCAGCATGTTGTTTGTTTTATAACCTGGGAGAGAGCATAACAATATAGCTTCTCACCAGGGTGCACACCAGCAACAAATTGAATAAAAGGAAGCAAACTGATTCTCAGAACACAGAGCTTCTGGGTAATCAGAATTGCAGATGCTTGGCTGAGTGTTAAAGCTCTTGGCCATCAATCTGACCTTCTGCTGTCTTATTATTGGAGAAACTTTCTGGGTGTACTTTGGGGGAGAAACATGAAAAAATGCCAAGTAAAAAATACTTGGGGGGGACCAGAGCTTTGTGGCATTGTTGTGTCAGTTTTAGCTAAGAAAACCAGCTTCAAAACCTTTAATTTTGTAAAAATGTGAACATATTAGAAATCCTAAATGTTGCTCAAAAGAAGGATGGAAGCATTTAATGTCACTGAATTGAAATATTCATCTTCTTTTCATCAAGAAAATGAACAAAACATGAATCCCCCTTCACCAGTAGCCACCCATGAGCCCCATGTATCCCCAGAGTACAATTAGCAATGATCTGTTTGATCCATCTCTGCTGCCCCCACACCCCCTGAATTTCAGTGTGGGCATCACCAGCTCTTGTGCCAGGGAGACCAAAAAAGGAATCCCAAATGCTCAGATGTGGCAATGATGGATGATTAGAGACTGATCAAGGTCACTGCAGTGGAACAAGTTTGGCTCCAGCTCCCTGACCTGGCTGGAGGAAAAGCCAATTTGTGCCCTGTCCATCTGCTAAAACTCTTCCCACACACTTCTCGAGGCAGGGAGAGATCCCTGCAATCCCAGTTTTCCTTCCCAATTCTTTCCCCACTGAATCCACAGATGTGGGATCAAAAAAAAAAAAAAAAAATTAAAAAAAAAAAAAGGGGGCTGTACCTGAGCAAGATGCTGCTGTTGCTTGGTGTCTACAAAGTTCAGGAGAAAGGCCAAGTCCTTCTCATCTCTCCTGGCCAGGACACTGAGCGGGGCAGCTGCCCCTGCCACGTTCCTGCTCTGCAGCTGCAGCACAGCCAAGCGAGCCCTGGCAAAGTCCTCAGCAGGACAGGGGCCAAAGGCTTCCTGCAGGTGCTTGAGGGCCTCTTGGTGCCTTCCTGTTGGGGAACACCAGCACAAACTCCATAACCCATCCCACGGGGAGAAAGGTACCGAGAAACCACAGTGAGGCAGGGTTCAGGCAGCCAGTCCATGTCTAAAGGTGTTAATTATGGCATACCTGTCCCAAAGTGTTTTCAAACTTCTCTTGAGAAGTACCATCCAGCACCATCCAGAACCATCCAGCACCATCCAGCACCATCCAGCACCATCCAGAACCATCCAGAACCATCCAGAACCATCCAGCATCCAGAACCAATCAGAACAATCCAGCACCATCCAGAACCATCCAGAACCAATCAGAACAATCCAGCACCATCCAGCACCATCCAGCACCATCCAGAACCAATCAGAACAATCCAGCACCATCCAGAACCATCCAGAACCAATCAGAACAATCCAGCACCATCCAGCACCATCCAGAACCAATCAGAACAATCCAGCACCATCCAGAACCATCCAGAACCATCCAGAACCATTCAGAATAATCCAGCACCATCCAGAACCATCCAGCACCATCCAGAACCAATCAGAACAATCCAGCACCATCCAGAACCATCCAGAACCATTCAGAATAATCCAGCACCATCCAGAACCATCCAGCACCATCCAGAACCAATCAGAACAATCCAGCACCATCCAGAACCATCCAGAACCATTCAGAATAATCCAGCACCATCCAGAACCATTCAGCATCATCCAGCCCCATCCAGCATTATCCAGCACCATCCAGCAACACCCCTGACATTTCATATTCACTTCAATCCATTTTTGCTCCTTCACCAGGCCTGACCAGCCGTGCTGAAGGACTGGGACTCACCATTTGCCATCAAAACATCAATGTAGAAGATGTGATATTGTGCAGCCCTGCAGATTTTGGTCAGTGCTTTTGCCATGGTGAGAAGGTCCCCGAGGGTTTCTTCTCCTGGGACATCTTTGGTGGCCACGAGCTCGCTGAGAGTGGCCCTGCCATGCTGGAGGAGCCACCCAGTGATCAACCCTTGGGTTTCAGGCTTCAAGGACAGGATTGCTGGGATCACTGCTCCTGCCTGCACCTTCAGTGCTGAGAACAGATCTTGCACTGCCTCCTGTGGAAAAACAACGCCAAGGAAAGAAATGGAAGCAATAATTAAGTATTGATCATTTGTTCTTTCAGCTGCTTTCTGTTCTCTGCTGAACCATGGAAAAACTTTGCTTTTCCTTGTTCTTGTGCTGCAACTTTTCCATTTGCAAAGCTGATAGGAGGTCATAAAGGCAGATTTGAATGAGTGTTTGCAAAGTGCTTTAAACTCCTTGGATTATCACAGAAAATTGTGACCAAGGTTTAGCCCTCCTCTCCCTAAGCTTGGGAAAGAAAATCAGTAAAGCCAGATGGGCTGTTCATACACCCAGCCAAACTCAGAGCCTTTCACTGCCCAAATCCTGATTCCAGTGATTCCACAACAAATTCTGTGATGCTTTACACTCATATTGTTCAGAAAAACCAGCAAAGCCCCACATGGACAGTACCTTCTGCTGCCTCAGAGCGAGGTGAACAAAGCCTCGGCCGCTCAGAGCTTGCACATTCCTGGGATCCTCCTTCAGGACAGCATTAAAATCAAAAATTGCAGTTTTCATCTGCCCAAGGCGCCCATAGCATCGGGCCCTGGTGAGAAGGCAATCCTCAGCATAACCACCTGGAGGACAGGGATGCAGCCATGGTTACTGCAAGGATACCCACAGGAAGCTCCAAAAAAGCTCCACTTGGCCTGAGGATACCTCAGGATGAAGTACAGTGAGAGTTTTCTTAAGTGGAAGTTTCCTGTAGTTTTGTTGCAAGTGGAATTCCTGCCACGTGTTATCAGCCATGAGTTGGAAGGGAAGAAGAATCTGTGTCAGGTTGGAGTGGGAGCAGCAGGAATGAGAGGAGAAAGCTCTAAGACGGAGATCAGTGACTATGTGAGAGTGGAGGCACGAAGCCATTTGGCTGTTTTAATAAAGTGGGGTCAGAATCACAGAATAGTTTGGGTTGGAAGGGACCTTAAAGAGTCCCCAACCCTCTCCCACGGGCAGGGAAGGTACACATTGTTTTGGATAATGAGTTATCCAGATGGGACTGACTAATTCTCTGCCAGAATGAATATGCACTGGGATTTGTGATACTGAGCTGCCTTTTTTTTTTTTGTCCTCTGCTTTCACACAAGTGCTGCCCAAATAAACACATAGAGTTGTCAGAGAAAATCCTGGTCCCTCCATTCCCTGCCTACAGAGCATTTCTCTGCCTGCCATCCACATATCCCTTCCTTCCAAGGCAATTTCGATAAGGATCTTAACATGCCCAGGGTTGCAATCAATAATTGTGGCATCCAATATTGGATGATAAATCATCAGTGCCACTGGAAATATGTTTTCATAGGGAGGTCATCAAATGCAGCTGCCTGCAGGGATCAGCCAGCAGACAGGCTCCAAGCAATTCCTCTGCAGTAATGAGGCTTTTTCTCCCGCCTGATTTGCTCCAAAACTTCTGTACCAAAGGTTATTATCACTCTGGAGCTCTACCAGTTGGCTCCTCTAAAGACAATATCTATTTCTTAACAAGCATCTGTTCTAGCAGGTGGGGAGCTGATAAGCTGGAATGCACGGGCTGTGAAATGGAACCATCTCCAAGCAATTAACAGGGTTTTTATTCCATTTCCACGAGCCAGTCTCTCTTCTCCTCAGTGCTGCTGTCATAACATTTGCTCAGAGTGAAAGGCAGATTTCCATACAAACATGGTTTTACTTGGAACACGCCAGAAGAATTTCCATGTCAGCCTGGTCTCTCTCCCGAGGGAAAGCTGGGATAGTGAAATGTGTGAGGGGGCTGCATTCACTTCTTTGCACTGGCTGAAGAAAAGTGGGTGATGTCCCTGTAGAACTGAGCTGAACCCATTTCAAGGAATTTAAAATTCCTTATTGTTGAACTCCACCACTTCACAGCCTGGGTGAACGTGCTGTGTCAGCCCTCACTGAGGAGGTGACAGAGGGACATCCTGCCCACCCACATGATTTCCCTCAGGAGCAAATCCCCACGGGCATCCTGGCGTCCTACCTGCAGCAAGGATGGCAAAGGACAGGTGGGCAATGGCCTCTTTGATGGCAGCAGCCTCCTGTTTGCCCTTCAGGAGGGCCAGGGCTCGCCAGCGGCAGTGGCTCTGCAGCAGCTTTCGGTCCTCCTCCTGGAAAATGTCCAGCACTGGCAGGAGGCAGGAGGAGTCTCCAATTCTGATCAGTCTCCTCAGCAGCTTTAGGATTGGAGAGGAAAAGGCAGCAGAAAAAGAGTTGGATGGGATGTGAGGTTGTGTGTGAGAGCTTTGTGTGCTTCCCCAGCATCCCCAACTCTCCCTGGGGGTTCAGCCAGCCCAGGATCACAAATCTCCCTCATTTATCTCCCCAGCTGGCCCTGCTGTGAATGCAGGCTGGAGAAAACAGGGATTCTTATCTTTCCTCACCACCACTACAGCTGTGGAAATAATTCTGGGCAAATACCTGGTGCTGCCTGCTTTGTTTTGGGTAGCATCCACATTGGAGTGTTTTTATAAATACAGGATGATTGCCCAAAAAAGAGAATGTTCCTGTGGAACACAAGGATTCCAGTGACCCTTTTGACTGCAAAATCAAAACTAGTGAATTAATGGAAAATTAGGGAACTGCTGTAAGTTATTTTTAGCATTGTTATTGGTAACCTGGGAAAAGCAGGGATTCAAACCCACAAAGTACTGTCCTTCTGGAAAAGAATCCTGTCTGACCTTTGGTATCTTTGCCTCAACAAGCACTTTTTAAACATAATTTCCAAAGAAAATTAATCAAAAGATGGTTTTTACAGTGCTCAGGAGGGACTGGATATTCAAATCTGAGCCAGAGAAACCTGGACAAGAACAAAGTTATCCTGATGTACCAGACACATCCCTTGAACTCATAAATTTCTCTATTTTATTGATAGATAAAAGTGACTGGCATCAGACAGGCAGGTGGGATAAAAATATTTTGAAGAGAAATATTCAGATGTTCCATGCAGAACTTGCAGCAGAAGCTGCAGATGGAAATCCAGCCTCTAAGGAGAGCATTCTAATAAAGCCACACCCTTCATTAACAGCCATCCCAAAGGCAGAAAATTACAGCAAACTTTTATTTTTCTTTGGGAGCAGTGAAGTGCTGACAATAAAACCTTTCTCCTTATTGGTCAGCAGAATTTATATGGCATTTTAAAAAGAATACAAGAGTTCCCTCTGACGGCAGAGCCTGGGAATTCAGCTTTGTAATCCTGGGTAGGAGAGCAAACTTGCTGGAATGGCTTTCAGGGTTTCCAGCACAATTTATCAGCATTGGAGAAAGAAAACTGCAGACTGATATTGGAGTTTCTGCACTTGTGTTTTTCTTCTCCAATGCTTCATTAGGATAACTGGGGAGGTGGCACTTGTGCCTTCTTTCCTCTAAGGGAACATTCCAATCCCATAATGTTGTCCCCAGGGACAGGATGCTCTGCCTGGTAAAAGTGCTGAGAAATGCCATTAAAAAGCACGTGAGGAATGAGCTGGATTTAACTGGGAGTCCTTGTGTGGCCTTTTTGACACAAATTCCTGTGATTCCATGATTTTATGGCAATATCAGCCCTGTATTTACTCCTTTAAGTTCTGCTAGAGGTTCTGCATGTGGGCTCCAAGTTTCACTGTGTCACAGCTCTCCCTGCTGCTATTCAGAGAGCTCCTAACAGCAAAGTTTAGTTATAAAGGGGAAATGCACCCAAACCACTGAACACAGGGATTAATCTGTAATTTCACTGTGGAATGGGAAAAAAATCTGGCAAAGCTGTTGAGGAGGGAATGACCCCGAGGATGAGGCTTTCCAGGTGCTCCTTACCTGGTTGCCATCATACAAAAAGCCTCTCTTGAGCTGCAGCAGGGCCAGCCTGGCCAGCACAGGAGCCCTCTGGGGGTTTCTGGAGAGGGCCAGTGACAGCATCTTGTGGGCTTCTTCCCCACGGCCCATCTGGTACAGGGCATCAGCACACAGGATCTGGGATGCCTCATCGGAGCTGTCCAGCTCCACCAAGAGAGAAGCCAGCTGGAAAACCCCAGGGGCATCTCTGGAGGGGAAAAACAAAAGCCAATTAAAAAAAAAAAAACAAAACACCTTCAAGGTTAGGAATGTGCACAGCCCTGTTTGCCTTTTCTGAAAGGAAACTGAGCTGCCTCCTGGCTACCTCTTCTTCTGGAGCATCATCTGTCCTTCCTCCTGGAGGACCTTCAGCAGCAATCCCCTCTGGTTCCATGGCACGTAGGACTTGATGGTGAAGATGGTTTCATCCAGCTTTAACTGGCAAGCTGTGATATAATCCAGGGCTGTCAAGTAATTGCTGCCACCAGAAATTCGGATCAGCCCACGCCCACACAGGGCTTTGATGCAGCTGTTGGGATGTGGGGACTCGTGCTCGATGACCCTCTGGAAGTCCTGCAGGGCTCCCTGGTGGTCCTGGGCGTGGAGGGAGCAGAAGCCTCGCAGTGCCAGCAGGGTGTTGTGGTAAGTGCTCTGCTCTGCTGCCAGCAGCTGCTCACACATGTCCAGGGCGGCCCCGGGGTGTCCCTGCAGGAGGTGACAGTCTGCCAGCCGGACTCTGAGCTCCCGGCTGGACCCTGGGCAGATGTGCAGGAGCAGCTGGATTGTCTGGATGACAGGAGGGAGCAGCTCAGTGCCACAAGTGCCCCTGAGCTCAGCCCGAGCACGCACAGCCTCTCTGTATGCTGCAAACCTCCCCTCCAGGGCAGCTCTGGCCTGCTCCTCGACCTTCTCAGCATCACAGGGTGAGAAAAGCTCTTCAAAGCGTTTCATTGCCTGGGCAGGGTCTGCTGCAAAGGCTGCTGCTAAATCCTGCATCATTTCCTGCGTGCATCCTCCCAGGAAGAAATACCCAGCAGCTCGCTCCAGGAGCAGAGCCAGAACATCCTCACCTCTGAGATTCTCAGCTGAGAATCCCTCAAGGGCCCTGGTGCAGACAGCCACACACTCCTGAAACTCTCCTGTTTTTCGGAGGTGGGCTGCCCGTGCCCTGCACACCCAGGTGTGCCCGGGTGCCACCGCAGCCAGGAAGCTGTAGCAGTCACCCAGCCACTTCTCCGAGGATTTGCAGCTTGGGCTTCCCTCCTGGCACATGGAGAGATGATCAGAGAAAGCCTGGACGACCTGGGGCAGGTGCTCCCTTTGCCTGCTGCACACGTAGGCCGCTGCCTCAGTTTGGTGCAGCAAAAAGGCTTGGACGTAATCCATAATTCCCTTCCCAACCTGTGTCCCTGAGAGAACCCGTGCCAGCGCCCTCAGCAGCAGCAGCTCCATGGAACCCCTTGGGTTATCCTCCAGCAGGAGACTGCATTTTCTCACCACCTCCTCCGAGCACCCTCGCCGCAGCAGGGCCTCCAGCTCGTACACAGAGGCCACCAAGTTGTTGGGGATCAGGGTGGAGAGGAAAATCGCAGCTATTCCCACGCTGAGGGACACCACGGCCAGGTTCCTGCTCTGGATTTTGGGGATCTGAGCCTTGCCTTGGCACCAGGCCTCCAAGGTGGCCACCACTCGCTCCCAGAGCCCGTGGGCCATGGAGTTCACTCTCTGCACTGCTGTGGGGGCACAGCAGCTGAAGGCGGCCAGGTAAAAAGCCGTGGCTGCTGGAAATTCCTGCTGGGAGAGGTGCTCGTCCCCTTCCCCACAGAGCAGGGCGGCGAGCTCCTCGGGGGACATTTCCTGTGCTTGGGCCTTCACCGAGCGGCATCACGGGCGGGACATGGCCGGGGCCTGTAAAACAGAAATGAGGGGAAGCAGAGCAGGGTTTGAGCAGAAAATCATCAGTGAGGGGTTGTGGAGCTGAGTTTTATTAGAGAATTAGCAGTGAGGGGCTGTGGAGCAGAGTTTGAGCAGAACGTCAACCATGAGGGGCTGTGGAGCAGGGTTCGAGCTGAAAATCATCAGTGAGGGGCTGTGGAGAAGGGTTTGAGCAGAAAATAATCAATGAGGGGCTGTGGAGCAGGGTTTGAGCAAAAAATCAGCAGTGAGGGGCTATGGAGCAGAGTTTCAATAGAAAATAATCGATGAGGAACCATGAAGCAGAGTTTTAGCAGAAAAACAGCAATGAGGGGCTGTGGAGCTGACTTTTGACAGAAAATCATCAGTGAGGGGCTGTGGAGCACAGGTTTGAGAGAAAATCAGCAATGGGAGACCATGGAGCAGAATTTTAGCAGAAAATCAGACACGAGGGGCTCTGGAACACAAGTTTTTCCATTTGGAGGGAGCAGCTTTTCACATGCCAGATGCCAGCAAGCCCAGGTGCAGTGAAAAGCCAAGGTTTGGTCACTGCCAGGTTTCTGGGGGAGTAAAGCCACGAGGAGAAACACCACAGAGGTTGGGAAGCACCCAGCCCCCCTTGTCAGCGTTCCCTGCCCATGGAATGAGTCTGGGACAACCATTTCATAAATCTTTAATCATCAATGTCGCCGCTGGCGGGGGACACGGAGGGGACAGAGCCACACCTTGATGCTTCACCCAGCCCTTACCTTTTCCACTGGCCTGGAGGAAGGAGGATGAAATCGGCTTTTTTCCACCAGACTGCTGCCCCTCATCCCGCACACCTGAGCCCGGCCCTGCCGATACCTGAGAGGGGACGAGCCCGGAGGGATGGAGGAAAGGAAGGAGAAAAGGAGGGAGGGAGGGAGGGAGAACAGGGCAGGAGTGTTGCCTGGAGACCGCAAACACTGCCCGGGTGTCCTGCGGGGCGGGGACGGGCACGGGAACCGTGCCTGCCCTTCTCCCTCCTTATCCCGAGGGACCGGGAGGGATGCTCAGGGCACGGCCAGGGCAAGGATCTCCTTCATCTGACAGAAATGATGGTTCACCTCGGGGAAAGGATCTCCACTGCTTTGGGGAAAGGATCCTCCTCACCTCAGGGGAAGGATTCCTCTCACTTTGGGGAAAGGATCCTCCTCACCTTCGGGATAGGATCCTCCTCACCTCAAGAAAGGATCCCCATCACTTTGGGGAAAGGATCCTCCTCACCTCAGGGAAAGGATCCTCCCTCACCTTGGGGAAAGGATCCCACTCACCTCAGGGGAAGGATTCCTCTCACTTTGGGGAAAGGATCCTCCTCACCTTCGGGAGAGGATCCTCCTCACCTCAGGAAAGGATCCCCCATCACTTTGGGGAAAGGATCCCCATCACCTTGGGGAAAAGATTCTGCTCACTTTGGGGAAAGGATCCTCCTCACCTCAGGGAAAGGATGCTCCATCACCTTGGGGAAAGGATCCCACTCACCTCAGGGGAAGGATCCCTCTCACTTCGGGGAAAGGATCCTTCTCACTTTGGAGAAATATTCCCCATCACCTTCAGGAAACTAACCAAGATCATGACCCTCAGCAGGACAAGATACAGGGAATTACTTACACAAACCAGCAAATTCTGTGATGCAGCCTAAACTTTTAATCTTATTTTTTATTAATAAGCCTTATATTTTAATTATAAATGTAAGTTTTAATAGTAATACTAATTTTTAATAACTACTCTTACTTTTTAAAAATAACCCTTATCTTTAAAATAATAACCCTTATTTTGAAATAATGGCCCTTATTTTTTAACAATTGGAGTGTTTTTAGTAATAGATCAAGTCTGTTTTTAGGAGTGTTTAGCCTGATGATGTCCCTTTAAGCCAGGGCCACTCTGAAGTCCAACTCTTTATTTCTCTCTCTCCATATTCTTTGACATTCAAAAGAGTAAAAAAACCCTCTATGATGAATAGAGTTTTTTTGACATTTTATTAAGAGTTTGCCCATTACGTTGATTTGATTACTTTCAGTTTAATTACCCTAATTAGCCATCAAGATATAATTTAGCATTGCTGTCACATTGGGCCACAGGTGATATTGCCAGGAAAAGACTCAAGGGCACGACAGAAGCAGTTCTGAAATAGAAATCACATTAAGGGGAGCTGGCTTGATCAAATGCCTCTGCCCCTCCTCGGAGGCTCAGGCAGAGCTTGTGGGAATAAAATTGGGACTGGAGCCTCCAACAGAGCCTGGTCCAGGCTGCAAAAATCATTACCCATCATCTGACTTTGCTGCATGACTGAGTGGGCTGGAAGTTGCTCCCAGCCACGTTTTGCCCTGTAGATACAGAGAATGCGAGGATGGCATTGTCCTCCATCCATCATTTCCAGCTGGAAAAGGCTGGTTTGGATAAGGATCCCCTGTGCTCCCTGATGTACACGGATGGTTTAGGGGATGCTGTGCTTGGCCAAAAAGGCAATGAAATGTTGTTTTGTTGACTTTAGGTGAGGAAAACACAGCCAATTTTACATCGTGTATCAAGCTTAAATCAATTTAGGTTCTTAACTTTGAAGCTTGAAGGAATAAGAGGAGCAACATCTAAGGAGCAGAGTGGAAAAAGAGAACATTTCTCTGTGCCCTGGTGTGATCCCTGAGAATGTGAGTGTTTAAACCTGTTGTTGTAAGAGGTGGAACCAGCAATGCCTCTTAAAGACTTACAGGCTCTTCTCAAGCCCCCAGACAATTTGCTGTGTGTCCTGTGGGGTAGATAAGACCAGCTCCTTTCCTAAAAGGGTCATAAAAACACAGGGGAGGAGGGATAAATTGTGGGGATGTCTACCTAAACATTAAATATTAAGTCTGCTACACATTCATTAAATAGTAACCCTACTACAAGAGCTCCTCGGGATGTCTCTGATTACCGATGAATTTTTAAAGGGAGGTGGGTGGGGAGGGAGTAAATACAGAAAAAGTTTGCAAAGTTTGTTTTTCCTGCTTTGCAGAGCAGAAGGTGCACAAACACATCTGCAACAGCGCTTCTCAGAGTCAGGGCTGAGAAATCTTGCATTCTTTCTTTTAAAGGCTCTCAGTTCCTGCAGTGTAACAAGTCCCTTCTCTTATGGATGTTAAATGCCACGTGTAGCTATGGCTGAGGCTGAGAAACCAGCATTTTGGGGTTGAAAATTTGGCTTAAAAGAAGGATGACCTTCCTTTGACAGAAAGGAGCATAACGGAGTGGTGTATTAAAAATATAAAAAAAATCTTTGACTTATGTGATGACTGTTTTTCACTCTGAGCTGGAGAGCAGACACCAAATTCTGCTCTCTTTAGGCTGGTGTGAGCAATGCCAGATTCTGCTCTCTTTAAGCTGGTGTGAACATTCAGGCTGGGGAATGAAGATGTTTGTCCCAAATGATCCAGGCTGGGTGCCCTCCCCACTGAAGCCAGAGGAGCTTGGCTGGTGTCTGAAGCCACAGGATGAAATTTCATCCGGAGGCATCTTTAGTTCCACGCCCTCAGTCTGTTGGGAGAGCTGGGCTGCTGGGAGAAAGAAGGTCCCCTCTGAGCCTCCTTCTCTCAGGACTTAAAATCCTATTATAGAATGTGTTAGACAGCTCTTCAGTCAAACTTTTCTGCTCACCAGGGAATCACAACCTCCTGGGTGCATGAAGGTGTGTGGGCACAGAAAGCCAAGGTGATCTCTCTATGTACTGGACTATTTTAATCTCTGCTCACCCAATAACAATGATAACAAAAAGAATTGTAGACATCCTCCTTAAGGAGCAGGATTAAAATGCACTTGAGCGAGATTACAAGAAAAGAGTGGTTGTTCCATTAGAAAAAGGAATAATCAGGAATAATCCCTTTGTTTATGTTCTGGAGATTAAAGCAGTGACAGCAGAAAGCACCCAGAGGTCACCACACACAGACTTTGCTGTCTCAGTGGCTGGCTGGGCTGTGGCTCTGGGATTCAGCTGTGCAGTTGCAGAATTTAATCTGTTCTCCTTGAGCTGGGAATTCTGCAGTAGCTCTGTGTGAAGCAGGGAAGTGGCTCTGCCTATTCCACAGTAACAAAGGTTGTGCTTGACCAGGACTAAAAATCTGTGGGGTGAATGAAGGAGGTTCCCCTGTGATGTCCATGATGCTCCTTTAGGATGGTCACGCACCTGCCTTCCCCTCTGAGGTTGCATCTCTGATACAAAGGCTCAAAGGTAGAAATTTCCAGCTGAAATGACAGAATTATGAGGTTGGAAAAGGCTTCCAAGATCATCAAATCCAACCTGTGACCAATCACCACCTTGTCATCCAGACCAGAGCTCTGAGTCCATGTCCAGTCATTAAGTTGGTGTTTAAGAGAGCTCTCAAACATGTGGGTGGAAGGTGGCCCAGGCTGGAGAAGTTTTATCCTGGTTATTTTATAATCTGACCCAGTCAGTCAGGATCTGGCTGATTATTACAAAATTCACCCCCTGTAATCTTGTCCTTTCCTGCTCTGAGTTATTCCACTGGAATTTCCCAGCCCGGCTTTGCAGTCCAGGATTTTCTGGATGGAAAGTGCTGAAATCAGGAGCAGTTGGGCCATGTGTGACTGGGGACCAAAACCAACCTCTGGGTATCCAAACACTCCAACATCCCAGACTTCCCACCCTCATAACTGGGCTGATTTTCCATCTGGCTCAGCACCTCTGTGGCCAGTGGGGGACAGTGGAACGGGTTTGTTTGAACAAATTCCTCAATGTGCCAAGGGAGGAGCATTCCAAAGGAATAGCTGTGCCCTCTGCTTCTGCTCTTCCCAGTGCAAAGTGACAAAGTCATCACATTTCTGGTGTGATGTGTGATTTTCCATGTTTATTTAGCATAGAAGCATTTGAGGCTGAGGACAGTGATGAGTTTCGTGGGCTGAGCTTCAGAAGGGACTCCCAGCACTGCCAAAACTTGGAATAACCATGAGGGATAAAAATGGGAAGCTGTTAATGTTGCCAGCTAAAATAAAACACTATTAACCAGCCCACTTTATCCCTCCTCTGTTAATATTGAAGCTTTCTGCCCTTATTTCCCCTCATTCCTTCCCTGCTTTCCAAACAAACAGGGATAAGGGGATGTTGTTAAGGGATAACTTGTTTGGTTCTGCTGTTTCCAAGTCATCTGGGCCTGTAGTAAGTTTATCAAGCAGCCATGGCAACATCAATCACCCAGAAAAATAGCACAGAGTGAAATGACTTTTCAAAATGTCGTTGGTATAATTATCATCTTGGCCATTACATTAAATGCCACCATTTATAACTGTTATGTTTAAGTATGCAAACAGTAATTAACTTGGTAATGAACTGAGGACCCCTGTGCCTCTCTTCCCTCAGCTAATTTGCATGTTAATTATCATTAGCAACCAGGGAAACAAGTTATAAACAGCTTAATTAGCAGCTTAATCATTTTTACAAGAAAACGTGCTGCACTTTGATACACGAGCAAGAGTTGGATTAATGAAGTCAGACGAGGGAGTTCTCCCTGTGCTGGTCCTGCTGCAGTGCTGGGCTTGTTTTGGGGTTGTTTTGGGCAATTTGGGGCCCCCAATGTGCCCTTACACACCCCTGTGCACACTTAGGCTCTGGGCACCCTTGCACAAGGCTCTCTCAGCCTTCCTGATTGGCATCTACTTAAGAAATCCAGAACTTCCTAATAAAAACTAATTTACTTTAGTTTTACCCCTATTTTGTTTCCTTTTTGGCAGAAATTTTCTGTTGGTTTAATGGAAAATTTAAATATCGTTTTGATTATTTAGATATAATTTGATTATTTGGTTGTATATTTTTTTATGTTCATTTGTTTTTTTTTTTTTTAGGTGGTTATACGTCCATGCCCCAACTACACTATAAATAATAATTATATTATTTAAATTATAATATAAATAATAGTCAGCTCATACGCATCTCAAATAATTTTTTTTTCTTTTTAAGGTTTTTTTAAAATCACACTCAAAAGTTAAACAGAGAGCTGGAATTGGGTCTTAAGGACATAATAATTAAAGGAAGATAAGAAGGAGAAATGCAAGCTGTGCTTATAGGTGGTGCTGCCCACTCTGTCTGATGGCAGGTGCACTGACCTATTTGGATTTAGGAGATTTTTCCAAGGTCCTGGATGGGTAAAATCTCCACATGAGGCTCACCCTGTTCTTATCCCTTGGATAAATTGTCATTCTGGGAATTATCCCACGTTACCCTGCCAAGAGCGCTTCTCACTGGATCAGGAGTCAATAATCTGAGGGAAAGCAGCAGGAATTTTGTCCTAAGATGGGAACACATTATCCGAGGAGCTTGTGGGATCTGTCACCAGGAATTTTGGGAACGGGTCAGATAAACATCTGCAGGAGAGGGTATGGATATCCAGCAGGGCGGACCTGGAGCCTGGAAGCCGTTCCTGGGATGAGGCTGCAGAGCATCCCTGCCGTTCCACCGGCACATTTTGGCATCCCACAAAACCCGCAGCTCCCACCCCAAATCAGGCCTGAATTCCGCATTCCAGGGATTATCCACAGCGAGATGAAGATCCCCGCGGTCATACAGAAATAGGGGTTTGTGCCCAAATCCTGCTGCAGAGGTGGCACAGCCGCGATTGTCACCCCGGTCCCGCAGTGCCACCCCTGCCGTGCCGGGGTCTCGCCAGCAGGGGAGGCCAGCGCACCGCCGGAAAGGGCAGCAATTCCCCTTTGGGAATCGGCCCCAAATTATTATTATTTATTTTTATTTTTTATTAACACAGAAGCAAGAAGCTGCCGCTGCCGTGTGGGTTCAGCGCAAGGAACTCGCCCCAAAAGGCTGCTTGCAGAATCCTGACTTTTCTATCCAGAATGAGGGAGTTAATTTTGGGCGCTCAAATGCCTTAAATGTCTTTGCTTCTTCCTTTTTTATTTATTTATTTTTTTCCCCCGCAGACAGAAATACTTTGATTTTTGACATTTGAATTTACCTGCTGGCACATCACTGGCCTTTATTAATTCAAGAAATTTAATAAAGAGATTACACCATCTGTAAGGATGGGTGAAAATCTGAAAGTTCCCAGCTCAGGCAGGCAGAGAGTGGCAATGAAGGGTACAGTGAAAAACTGCAGTCCTCGGAGGTTAATGTGTAATTTTAGCAAAGAAAAGACACTGAATGCTGAAAGGGGAAGGAATTGTTGCATGAGGCATGGCTGGAGTGCTCCAGGCAGCTCCAGAGCCCTGCATGGCTCGGGAAGGGGGCAAAGGGGGTGATTTACAGCAGCTCAGGGGCAGCCCCGTGTGTTTTATCTGCTCTGCCACTGCCCCCATAATTTCCTAGCGAGGGGCACTGCCCCTGGAATGGCAGCCAGCAAAGACAGAGCTTCCTGTGCTATGTTCCATAAATTCTTTATCAGCTCTGTAATCAGAGAGCGTGGCTGGATGTTGATTTTGTTACGGTACCTGGAGCGAATCTCTATATGTTAATTTAAAGCCATAAAACTACAGCTTAGGGTTTCGGCGTCCTAATTGAAACTTCCTCTTCTTGGAGGCATTCATTCTGCTGCAGAGGAATCATAATCATCAAAAAGAAAGGGAGATGCAGATAAAATGAGAGGGCATTGTTCCCAGGAGCCATAAATGCCAGGGAAACTCTGGCACTCAGTGCCCAGCTCAAGGATCCCCACTGGACTTTTTGTTGGATTTTGCCAACAGTGTAGTAGAGGATCCATGAGATTTGTGGTTCAGAAATGTGGGGTTTGGTATTTTTCTCCTGGAGAAATCCCTCCTTTGCACTTCCACTGCCTGGGGAGCACCAGAGCTGGGCACAGCCAGGCCCAAGTCGTGGTTGTGTCATTTCATTCTCCTGTTGATATTTGGCTCTTCTGCTGTGGAAACGCTCACCAAAAGCAGAATATTTGTTCTCAAAGTGTTGAAACAAGTCCAGGCAGTCACTGACAGCTGCAGCTCATGTCCTGAAAATCTCCCATCCCTCAACCAAGAGTGGGATGGGAGCATCACCCCAAGGGAAGGGCACTGAGGGTGGGTGGTGGGTCCAGGGCAGGCACTGGGCTCCCTCCTGTTGTTCTGTTATTTCCTCAAGCTCAAGGTGGAAGTTCTGCTCTTCTGCACCCTCCAACCTCAGGGCTATGTGTCCAAAAATCCCATTAAAGCCCAGGCAGGGTGTGGGACCTCGTGCTTGGAAGCGAAGCAGGAAGGATAAGACAGCAGCAGCTGCCAGACTGGGAGCCAAGGGCTGGAGCAGATCAAAGGCAGAACTAAATTATAGATTGATAGATGCCTTTAGTTTATAAGTTATTAAGCACCAGGTAACAGGTTAGATTAATATTGTGCCTGGAGGTTTCTTTTTTGCTTCTTTTTTTCCTCCCTTTCTTTCTCCTTTTTTAAAAATTGGAGAAAACAAAATATTTTTCTAATTAAGTAAATCTACAGTGCTTGCTAATGGGGCCCGTCTGTGTGCTTGTCAGGGCACAGGGAGAGCTGGAATAATGATTTTATTTTTTCATTAAATAGAATTATAGGCAGTTACTCAAAGCAACTGTGAGTCTAATTGAAAGAAAACCATTTCTTCTTAATTTACTTTCACGGTTCTGGATGATAAAAGAGTGCGTTCGCTGGAAAATTAAATAAAAAACACAACATGAGGAAGCTTGAAATAATGCTGCTCAGGCACAGGTGGGAAGAGGCAGCACAGCAGTTTTCCTGCTTGTTATTAGTGCAGATACCAGAGCTTCCTCTTACACCCAAAAAGTGCATTTTTGCTTCCTAAGCTTTCCTTTCAACTTCCCATTTCCATTTCCAGGACATCCCTTTGCTTTCCAGTTTCCCATCCACTGTGTAAGCTCAGCCTGTTTGCAGGGTTAGATTTTTCCTCTCCCCACCTCCATGGCAGCAGTTTTTGCCTGTATCCCTGAGATTCCTGGCCAGTTCAGGAACTGGGATCACTGGGATAACTGGGATCACTGGGATAACTAGAATCACTGGGATCAGCAGGCATGGCTGGGATGTTAGCAGGGGGTGTGGGGAACAGCCCAGGACAGGGCAGGGCTGTGCTGCCCAAGCCCTGAAATCACCACGTGTGAATCTGGGAGAAGCCAGGTAGGGAATTCAGCTTGGAGAGGGAATTGGAGCCACTCCAGGAGTTATTCCAGGGGCAGAGCAGGAGGTGGGTCTGTGAAAGGATGAGTTCCAGGGTGTAAAGAACATCTAAGAGGGGCCTTGGGGCTGGGAACTGCAACGGGGCTCTGCAAACAGGTGAAGCCCAGGAATTCCTCCTTCTCCTTCTCCTTCTTTCTCCTTCTCCTTCTCCTTCTCCTTCTCCTTCTCCTTCTCCTTCTCCTTCTCCTTCTCCTTCTCCTTCTCCTTCTCCTTCTCCTTCTCCTTCTCCTTCTCCTTCTCCTTCTCCTTCTCCTTCTCCTTCTCCTTCTCCTTCTCCTTCTCCTTCTCCTTCTCCTTCTCCTTCTCCTTCTCCTTCTCCTTTCCTCAGCTCCTAGCCCAGCTTTGGGCTCCAAGGGCACCTGGGATTTCTCAGAATCTCATGGCTTGCTCGGATTTCTGTTCTCTCAGTGGCCAGGAAAAGTTTTTCTCTGCCTTCCTCAGCCTTGAGTGGCCACAGAAACCTCCAGGCTCGTGGGGAGTCGCCCAGCCCGGGCACGGGAGGGGTTAAATAAATGGGAACTGATGAATTCCATGGTGAGGGTCTCTCCCTGGCCCTGGTGCCACATCTGGCAGGGTCACAGCAGCAGGAGGAGAGGGTCTGTTTCCACTAACCAGTTCTGCTACTTCTTACACTAAGTACTTCCTAAAGCAGGCCTGGGATAAGGTTTCACCGGGGCTGCCGTTAGATTTACGGGGATCCCATTTGCTCCAGCCCTTGGATTCACTCAGGCCGGGACAAGATTAAAACCAACCCTTCAATTTCCTTTTTTTTTTCTTTAGGAAATGAACTGTGGCTTTTCTGCTAATGAAAGTGCAGAGACACTGAACTCATTCAGGCTCTCTGCTGGCTCTGGGTGTGTTTGATGTGTCTTCAAGGTGCACCTGAAGGGAACAAGAAGTTAAGGCAACTCTTGGCAATTAGCACTGACCATTATTTTCTGCCTTTTATCAATGCCTGTGCATATAAGGAAGCCAGAGCAACACTTGGGAGCTGTCACTTTGGGAAATGTTTAGTCTTTTCTGTTTGAAAATAGGATAAAGAAAATGTTATTCCATGTAACAAAGCTCAGTATCCAGATGCCTCCTGCATCTTCCTGTGAGGCTGAAAAATCTGTTTCATTCCAGTTTCATCTTCGTGCTGGTCATACAAAACTCAAGAAGTAATTTCAAAAGAAAATTGGAATCTGCTCTTCTTCTCCTCCTGAAATATTTCTAAGGAATGGTGTTTGTAATCGAGAAGAGCTTTTCCTTACAAACTCTTCTGCTGCTGATGCCATGAGGCTTTCCAAGGGAAAGACCTTCCCTGTGATCAGCTGTGTCTTGGATCAGGATGATTCACAGCAATGGGACAAGATATTTATTTTTTTCCCACCAGCAGATTTAGCTGGGAATTTTCTGACAAAAAGGGTTTTCATTGCTAAGTGCTGGTTCAGCCAAAATTATTTTTCTTCCATTTCATTCCCAGAAAACACTGCCTCCATTGTTTCCCTCTGCTGCTGGAGGATCTGGGCCTCTGGGATCAATGGTTCCAGTGCTGTCCCTGCACAAGCATTTTCCTCCCCTTGGAAAATATGAAGCCTTCCAGGTAGTCTGGAGAACTGGACACCATAAAAATCCCCATGGAGGCAAAGGAGCTGGGATTTTGAGATCCAGCTGAACCCTGGCTTGAGTCTGATTTGCAGAGGACTTGCCAAAAGTTGGGTTTGGGGTTTTTTTTGTTTGTTTATTTTTCCTCAGTATCTGAAAGGATGGGGTCAGGTAAAGAAAATCCCCAGTCAATGGGCTCACTGTGCTTTAGTGATAATTAAAACTGGGAGGAATCACCAGGCCCTTGGAATTAGGTGGTTTTTTTAGGTTTGGGAGCACACTTCCAGTCCAGAGGAGCTAAAATGAAGAGATGCTGCTGAATCTCCCATTTTATTAATGTGGAGGCTCCCCTGGTTCTGAACATCCCAGGGAAGTGCTCTGAGGAATAACCAAAGTCCTGGGAACTGCCTGATAAATGCTTCTTTCAAAAGAAAGATTTTTTTCCCTCCAAACTCTTTAATACCTTCCTAATCTGAAGGACAATTTTTCTCCTCTATAATCACTATATTAAAATTTAATACAGAGTATTAATATAACATACTTAATGGCAACCTGAATATTATTCTGGACATATCTGCACTCCAAAAGCTCTGGGAGCTTGAACAGGAGAGGATTTAACTCTTCCCAGGCTCATGGGGGTAGCAAAGCTGTTTTTGTTGCTGCCATACAGAGCAGTGCTGGGAATTTTGTTGGCAGGTGGCAAAAACAGCAAGCAGGGAATTTGCCCTCTTATTTTGTCTGCTGGGGTCGTTTCTGTTCTGGAAAATGTTCCTTCTGAGCCCATATTTGTAGGGAATTTCGATGAGAGAGAGGGTGCAGCTGTTGTGGAGGCTGTTACTGAGGTGTCTGTGTTCAGTCATGGCAGGGTGGAGGATGGAGAAGTTTGGACATCCCTAAAAAGAAATAACTGAGGAATAGAAAAGGAAATTTTACTGTCCCACACAGCAGCGTGGCTGTTACCTGTCCCCACAGCCCCTGGGCTGTGGCTGGGGGAGCGGGGGCTCCATGCAGGACTCTTAAAGTGTGGGAAAAAGAAGCACTTTCCCACCTTTCTCCTCGTGCCCTTTCTCCCTGTGCTTCTCCAGGCAGCACATTCTCCAGATCTTGTGCTTTGCTCTTCCTGGAGATGGCCCAGCCTCACCAAGGAGCCTTAAAAAGGGAATCAGCCCCCAGTTGATGAGATTGGCTTCAACTGACAAATTACTGCTGAAAGATTGTTTTAAAATTTGGGGGTTTGAAGGTTTGTATTTCTAATGTTCAACCTGTGGTGCACAACTTGCTGTAAAGGAAAATTCAATTAACTTCTAAACACAGCCAGGCAAAAGCTCTGGCTTGATGCAAAGTGCTGAAAGTCAGGACAAAAAAAATCTGTGTGGCTGACAAAGCCATAAAACCTCAGATCCACTTAGAGGAGAGAACATGGGAAACAAATATTTCCATGCAGGTTTGGTTCTGTGGGTCCCTTTTTGCAGGAGTGGCTTTGTGAGGGGCTAAAAATGGTGAGAGCCAGGGCTTTTTTTACAGCCTGTTTTAACAGAGTCACAAGGTATTCTCACCTGGAAAGAAGTCTGTGCTGAGGTGGAGGGAGGGGGGAAAGAAATTGGAAAAAGAAAATAAAGCAGCAGGCAGTGGGTGGCAAAAGGGAGCGGGGGACACAGCGGTGAGTGTGAGGGATGACTTGGAAAGGAGAGGGATGCTATTGAGGAACAGCAGTAGGAAGGAAAAGGAGGGGGGGGGCTGAGGGGAAAAGCAGGAGACATGGTAAGTTAAGTAAATTCACATTTATTTCTGCAAGAATTTGCTTCAAACGCTCTTCCTGCCCTCGCTGAACGCTCGGTGTTTGGACGCCCTCCACGCCCGGGGAACAAAACGGCTCTGTTGGAGAGCTGGGGGTGAAGCCCCGGTCACGGGCACGGCCAGCCTCCTGTGCCCCACCTGAGCAGCACATGGAGCTCCTCCAGAGCTCCCCAGGCCCTGCTGAGCCCCTGGGCCGGGCTGCAAACCCCAGCCCTGCTGCTGATTATCGCCAGGAGCTCCGTGGAGGAGCTGCTTCTGAGCCTTGGTCACCTCACGGTCATCCTGGTGGTGTTTAAATTCAGAACGGGCACGTCAGGCCATGCAGCTGAAATCCCATCCCAGCCTGAGCTCAGGGTAATCCCATCCCATCCTGAGCTCAGGGATGTCCCTGGTTAATCCCACTCCAGCCTGAGCTCAGGGATGCTCCCTGGTTAATCCCATCCCATCCTGAGCTCAGGGATGTCCCTGGTTAATCCCATCCCACCCCTGAGCTCAGGGATGCTCCCTGGTTAATCCCATCCCAGCCTGAGCTCAGGGATGCTCCCTGGTTAATCCCATCCCAGCCTGAGCTCAGGGATGTCCCTGGTTAATCCCATCCTATTCTGAGCTCAGGGATGTCCCTGGTTAATCCCATCCCAGCCTGAGCTCAGGGATGTCCCTGGTTAATCCCATCCCACCCCTGAGCTCAGGGATGCTCCCTGGTTAATCCCATCCTATTCTGAGCTCAGGGATGTCCCTGGTTAATCCCATCCCAGCCTGAGCTCAGGGATGTCCCTGGTTAATCCCATCCCACCCCTGAGCTCAGGGATGTCCCTGGTTAATCCCATCCCAGCCTGAGCTCAGGGATGTCCCTGGTTAATCCCATCCCAGCCTGAGCTCAGGGATGCTCCCTGGTTAATCCCATCCCAGCCTGAGCTCAGGGATGTCCCTGGTTAATCCCATCCCATCCTGCACTCAGGGATGCTCCTTGGTTAATCCCATCCCACCCCTGTGCTCAGGGATGCTCCCTGGTTAATCCCATCCCAGCCTGAGCTCAGGGATGTCCCTGGTTAATCCCATCCTATTCTGAGCTCAGGGATGCTCCCTAGTTAATCCCACCCTTGAGCTCAGGGATGTCCCTGGTTAATCCCATCCCAGCCTGAGCTCAGGGATGTCCCTGGTTAATCCCATCCCATCCTGCACTCAGGGATGCTCCCTGGTTAATCCCACCCTTGAGCTCAGGGATGTCCCTGGTTAATCCCATCCCATCCTGCACTCAGGGATGCTCCCTGGTTAATCCCATCCCAGCCTGAGCTCAGGGATGTCCCTGGTTAATCCCATCCCAGCCTAAACTCAGAGAAGGAAAGGCTTTTCAGCACCAAGGAGCACAGCAGGTTTCCCCCAGCCCCCTCCCTGCTCACAGACATGTCCCAGCTCCTGGGGGCTACAACCAGGCCATTGTTGTGGGCCAGGGGAGCTGCAGGGGACAATGGGGGACATTGTGGGCTCTGCTGCTGGGGGTTTTTGAACTTGTCTTGTGCTGTGAGGGCTCAGAGCATCTGCAGAGTGGCTGTGGAGATGTTTCTGCACAGGCCGGAGGTGGCTCCGTCACACAAATCCCTGTTTGAGCCAGGACTTCCCATTCCATGCAGAATCCTGCATGTTCTCAGCTCTAATGGCTTCTCTAGACAAAAGCTGCAACGCTTTCATGATCATAATTTGCAATATTTTACCTGCTGTGGACCCCAGTGGGTGTGTGGCAGGGCAGTTGCTGTGGGCATATTCCACAGGCCAGCAGTATTAGCATTGTATTTATACATGTTTTTTATTAAAGCTGGTTGTTGTTGTTCTAGGCCACTCTTATTAATCTGTTATTTTTAATGGTAAAATCTTATTTCCTTTAAAATACATTGTGTAATGGTGTTTAAGAAAAGAACTGATGCACTTTCTATGTCCATTAAAAAGTACATTTTACTGCTACAGACCCATTAGCTTTTTTATGCAGGAGAGTTGCAATTTTACAGAAATTTTTAGAGATTTCATTCAAAATCCCCTGCAGAATTTATTTGGCTTTGTCACCTGCAGTGGAAGGCTTTAACAGATAAATCCTGAGTTGCTTTCTGAGGTGGGAGCACCATCCCATCCACATTAGCTGGAAGAGAATCTTTCAGGAGCACCAGCATGGCCAGTGGTCTGACAATTAAATAGAATATTTCATCCAGTGCAAGTCTTGGTTCCTGTAACAGGACCCCTCCTTCCAATGGATAAATTTTCCTTTTGGGATGGAGGATCTGCTGGAATTTTGAACCAGGGGTTCCCACCCTGTATCTCTGGTAGTGGCAGTGATGCCAAGCCAGGAGTACCATGGTTTTCTAGGAGAGGAGAATATGAAGGACATGTTTTTAGGATTTTTTTTCTCTGTGTGTTGGTGTTTTTTATTACTTGGGTTTTTGGTTTTTGGGGGTTTTTTGAAGGGCAGCTGATTTATCCAAGTTCACCACTGCCAGAGGCTTCTCTAGGCAGGGATGCTCTGAATGACCTGGAGGAAATCAGAGGTTTATACTTGAATTTCTGATTAATTATCAGAATAATAGATCAGTAATGTCTCAGCTAACTTATAACTTTAATAACTAAATAACTGATTAATTATCAGTTCCTAAAGGTGGAGGAGGCTGAAACAGGGGCGCTCCTCATTCCATTTCTCTGTAAAGTTCCTGGTGGGCCCTGCTAACCCAGAGGGCTCCAAGGCAGCCTCCAGCTGGCTGACATTTCCCACACGTTCAGGGTGTCCCCCCAAGATGTTCTCCAATTAGTCACCATCACTCACAATCTGTTTTCCATACTCACCCACAGTTTACAGTCGGGCAGAGGAGCACAATGGCAGCGCAGCTGCTCCCAGCCAGACACAAAGGTTATGGCTCTGTGTACATAAGCAAGCTGTGAAAGTTCCAGTCCCAGCCACCCAGCCCCTTCACCCTCCTGTGCTTTTAAAAGCCAACAGAAGCAGAGACAAACAGTGAGTGCTCCTCTCGTCTCAGCCCTGGAAAAACATTTGGAAGCATGGAGTGAAAGGAGGGATTTTTGTTTTTCTAATTTGATTCCCATTGCTGCAGCTGCAGCCAAAACCTTTGGGTTCTGGAAAAAGTTCAGAAAGTGCTGCTTTTTGGAAGAGGTCGTGTTTATTGGAAAATTACATCTTGCCCAGTAAAAACTGACAGTATAAGTACTCCAGTCTATTAAAAGCTACAGAAGACACAGTTAAGAGTTGATTTAATGATTGCTGCAGATGGGGTTTGGGAACTCAGAGCCCTGGCGTTGGTGAGTTGGGCTGGAGATTGTGTTCTGAGAACACAGAAACCATCACTGTCGTATTTGTGACCCCTCTCATCCACCCTTGTGCCTAAACCAGAACAACTGCCACAAGCAGGCTCTGCTGGTGCCTTGTCATTCGTTTTTCCTGAAGGAAAAGGTGTCAGGGATCAACAGAGCAGCTCAGTGGGAGCAGTGGGCACACCACAGCTGGCAGACCTGGGATCCTATTCTGGGAGCAGACTCTGGCTCAGACTGGGGCACGACCCCTTGAAGTTTCCTGGAACTCTTTGAATATGGAACAAAAATACGTCGTGGAAAGAGAGGAACTGCTGCCCCAGAGATGTTAGACCTGACCTAAACCCCAGCAGAATGCCGTGAGCTGTGGGCAGGGTTTGAACTGAGCCCTGAAAACACAGCTGCTCCATGGCAGAGCTCTCCATGGGGGAGGAAGTTCCCATCCAAACCTGGACATCCAGGGAAGGTCTATTTCTCTGCCCATGAAGAAGGGAACAGCATTCTCCTTTGCTCAGGGAGCCCTCCCATTCCTTTTCCCCCAGCTGTCAGGTCTGTGCAGAGCAGTGGAAACCCAGAACAGCTCAGGTGGTTTGCATGGCTCTCACACACACCCCACATCTGCCTCTTCCATCCTGCTCAGCCACACCCCACTGGGAAGGTGTGGGAGCCTCGAGGCCCTGGATGCCTCTGCAGCTGTGCCAGATGTTTGATCCAGCCCAGCCCTGCTGATCTCCTCTTTCAGCTCCAGCCGCTGCATTTGCTGCCTGCTGTCTTTGGGCTTTTCCCCCTCAAATTTGCCTGGTGCCCTCAGCCTGTGGGTTGGGCTGGAGCAGCAGGTGCTTGTCCAGGGAGTGGAAGGGCTGTGAAACTCAGTGCTTTGGTTCTGGGGTTTGCTGGCTGGACACTGACTGGGATTCTAATTACCTATGGAGCCTCTCCTCCCTGAGACCCACCCGGTACTGGATCACCCACAACTGCCCAGGAATTCTCTCTTCCCACTTCACTGGCTCCTGAGGCCTGGAGAGAGTGGATAGAGACTTCCTGCGCTTTTGAGAGGAGCTGCCTTTCCCCTGAGCATCAGCTGCAGTTTCCCTCCAGCCAGCAGAAGAGCGTGTGTGTGTGTGTGTGTGTGTGTGTGTGTGTGTGTAAAGATCTTCGTGTCGCAGCTGCTTAGAACAAATTCAGTCTAATTCAGTTTTACAAGCGGTGCTAGGCTAAATCCAAATCAACATTGCTTTCAGCAAAATGCAGTTAGAATTCTTTTTGGCCTGCTAGCAGAGCGTGTGTTGCTATATTTTTCTTTCAGAAGTGAAATAAAATATGACATTTACTGACAGCCTGCTTCCAAAGTGGAACGGGCTGATCTCGGTTACACGCGGAGGCTCTGGAGCCAATCCATGATTGCTCCTGGTTCCCTGGGCTGGAGCTGCCATCAGGATGGAACCTCTGCAAAGAGGAAAACTCATCTAGCAGCAGTCTCTTGTAAGGAGATGGGGAGGTTTCTTTCAGAAGGGATATTTTCAGCTCAAGTGATGGAGTGAATTTTGAAACTCCTCGTGCCCTGGGCTCAAGCCTTGTTCTCAACCTGAAAAGTCCCAAAGGCAGCTGTAATTCAGACAGTTCCACAGCTGAAAACTGGAGAAAACCCAGCCAGCAGCGTGTGGAATATTGTATGGCTCCTAGAACACCCTTGGGGAGCTCCCTCAGATTCAGAGCACTCACTGCTCACTCAGCTTTGCTGTTCATTTTCTTAGAGTTCCTTCTGCTGTGGGCAACACAGGATCGTGGAATGGTTTGGGTTGGAAGGGACCTTAAAGCTCATCTCTTTCCCATGGGCAGGGACACCTTCTGCTATCCCAGGCTGCTCCAAGCCCTGTCCAGCCTGGCCTGGGACACTTCCAGGGATGGGGAATCTCCAGGGTCTGACTTAGTTACACTCAGTTACCATCATAGGGATTTATTCTCCATGGGGAATAACCTCATTAGTCCACCTAAATACCCTCTTGCAAATCTATTTCCCTCCCCAACATCAAGCCTGGGGATAAAGAGGGAACCCAGAGCTGCAAGTACACACAGATATATTCTCTGTTCTCTTTCCCTTGGAGCTGTTCCCTTCCCATGCCCACCTTTGGACTCTGGACTTTCTCCCACCCACTTCCCCTCGGAGCTGGTGCCACTCCCACTTCAGCTCTGAGTATTTGGGCAAATGAGCACTGGGACAATGTTGGCTGCTCTCCTCCCATTATTCCCAACCTCCTCAAGCCCTGTGATGTTACTTTGGTGGTAAATAGTCACCATAAATTCTTTAATAGGACGAAGATAGGCTATCCCTCATCCCAGCCAGGCTGTGGGAAGGTTGTAAATCTGGAACAAGAGCCATTTGTTTGGTTGGAGAATCCAAAGCTTTGCTGCTTAGAAGGATTCATTTCCCCCCTGCCCCTCAGTTAATCATTCTCCAAGTCCTCATAAATATCCTGGGCAAAGGAAAAGAACGACCTATTCTTGCTGTGCCATAAATGGGTGGTGTTATGCTATGAGTTTTTACTCCTCAGCTCACAGGTGAGAAATTCAGCAGCAAACCAGAGGTTGCAGTGTGGGGGTTTCTTGCTGACTCTGCTTTCTAGGCCAAAAGGAGGTGGAATAAATGTGTTCAGAAACCACATAACCTCCCAGGAGAGAGAACAGAGACAGCCAGCATCACCTGTAGGTGTGTATTGATGTGTTTTCTCTTTTAAAAATCTGTATTAGTGGTGCAAACTCAAGAAAATACCACTCAAAACTACTGCAGCATTTCTACTGGCTAGGCTTCAAAAAAGCTCAATTATTTCATTATTTAATTTTTTTTTCATTCAAAATGTGAAGGTGGGAGGGCCTTTCAAGGTAGACTCTCAACTGTAAAAGTCAAAACCACTTTTGTTTTTGAAGAGAGACATTTTCAGGCATTTATTGAAAACATCTTCTGAAAGAGAAAGAAATAATGAGTCATGAGGATTTCCATACTAAAAAAAAAAACCAATGGAGAAAAGCCCATGTTGTATTTCCATTATAAGGGAATGTCAGGAGGAGTAAAAGCCAACGTGTGAGCAGACTTCACCCAGGAGCAGCTGAAATAGCCCCAGTCCTACGCATGGCTGATTCCTTGAGGATCCAGCTATGACTCTGCTACAGGTGGAGCTGCTGCTCACTAGACCCCAGTCCATGAGTTAGCCTCGGCCAAAAATTCATTTCCCAGATGTGCAAGTTTCTATTTTTCCTAAAAATGCCATTTTTCCTTGTTAGAATGGTTTCTTACCAATTCTTGTCTTGAATTGTGTTTTGAACAAATGCTTTGAGTTTGTCAAGATGTGTTATTTCGAAATTTTAAATGACTTTTTGCTTTTGAACTTTATTGCACTGGAGTAAAGACACTTAAAAACATACAAAAATGAATATTTCTCCAAAGTGAAAGGAACAATATGAGAAAACACAAAACTGCTTTCTTCAGGCAACTAAACATCCTTGGTGGTTGTGGCCAGAGAAAGCTGAGACTTCAACTGATCAAAAAATGGGCAGGCTGATGGTTCCAGAGTTGAGCTGTGTTTGTTTTGGTGATGGGAACATCTGTCCCTGGCAGTAACATCTGGTTCCTGGCAGTGGTTCAGTGGTTTTGGTTGCTTGCAGCCCAATTTGTAGAACCACTGGTGGTTATGAAGACCACACCTACAATTTAATGTGACCACACGTGTCCTCCCTTCATTTTCCTGTCACCAGTTGGCTCAGCACTGATTCATCAGCTCTGCTGTGGTGGAAAACTTTCTTCTCTTGTGCGACTTCTTGGAAAGGAACGTGAGGTTGGGAGGGTCATTCTTGGAAAGCTGCAAGGAAGCCAGAGTGGCCTTTGGGGGTGGGAAGGAGGGAGGTCACTGTGGTGGTGCTGAGAAGTTCAAATGTGTTCAGTGGGGCAACCACCACCATGGATTCATGACTTGAAGCTGTGCTAGAAATCCTGGAACACAGGAGCTATTCCCTGGGAGTCTGCAAGTTATGAGAAGGAGGTGTAGAAGGAAAAAAAAAAAAAGGAAGAGAAAGAAAATTGTCTTTTTTTTAATAAATTGCTTGAGCTTCGGTATTAGCAGCCCAGGGTTTGCCTTGGGATTAGGAGCCAGCTTGGGAACCAGTGAGAGCTATCTTTGCCTTCCTCTAACCTCATTAACTCTGTAATGTTAAACACATTCTCCAGCCAGGCTCCTCTCCATGTCCTGCCTTCCTCCCAGGCCAGGAGCACCCATCTCAAAAGCATCTCTGTGAGCGCCAGCACTCCCTTCTTAGCTCTTATTGTCCTTGCCCGCAGATAACTGAGCAGGTATACACTTAAATCCAAGATAAACACTTCCCTGGCCTCCCATTTATTGCAGCCCAGGGCTGCTCTGAAGCTGGCCACTGTGCTGGGCTATCGTGGCCTCTATCGCCTCCTCGCAGAATGTAATCCATAAAATGCTTTCATGGTAACCTTAGACAGCGGCCAGCGGTGATAACATCTCGAGGCCCCCGTGACAGACAGGAACTCGCAAGCATGGAGTTAATAATGCAAACTTTCAAAAAATGAAACTGGCAGAAGGAGCCGAGGAGGGGAATAAAAGGGGCCGGTGTGGCTGTAATTGGGACCATGTGAGCTTCCTTAGAGAGGGATTAAGGGAAAGAGACAGGCCTCGCCCGCGAAGATTAGTTTCAATTAGACGGGCTGGAGGCGAAAGTCAGGACTTGGTGAAAGATTAAAACAAGAAGGGAGAAAGTTTCCATTGCTTTTGCTCCAGGCCTACACAAGAGGGTTCAGTGAGATCATGCTAATTGAAGGCAAAGCTTGCATGGAAGTTCGGAAGAACTCGCATTAATTGATTCGATGCTGCAATTTTTTTCCTCCTTATCCTCAGTGTTCTTTTGGGTTGTTCTTTTTTTCTGTCTTTTTTTCTTTTTTTTTTTTTTCCCTTTTCCCTTTCAAAACCATCCCCAACTTTTGCTGTGGTTGAAATGAAGTTGTGAACACCCCACCCCTAGAAGTGAAGGGTGAACAGGGGACAGTCCCTGGTGCCATCCAGCCAGTGCTGTTTCCACCCCTGAACCCCTCCCAGTTTAGCATCAACTACCAGAACCAAATTGATGCTGTCACTGTTGCTGCTGCACAGCTGAGCTCCTGGTTTCACAAATTAAAAAGCCTCTTCTCTTGACAGATTTGTTTTTCCCACATGAAGATCCAATTTAGGGCATTATTTAAAAGTCCCTGCTGAAATTTACAGTATGAGAATCACCCAGGCTTGTGTTTTTTTTCCAGTTCTGAGGCTGAGTTGGGCAAACACGTGGTTTCCTCATGGCTCCCATGAAAAGGAGCTCTTCAGGAAATGGGAAATGGTGTTTGAGTTCATCTCTGCCTGTCTGAATCCAGTGCTGGTGTAACTGTGATCCCAGGGAGGAAATTCTGCTGCTTTCTTCCTTTTGCCTCCCTCCCCACTGCTTGTCATAGTTTCAGTGAAAAAAAGGAAATAATGGAATCACAGAAATTGGAACTGGGGAAGATGGGCTGGAGTCAGCTGGTGCAGAGCCTCTCTCTGGCACAGCCCTCGGTGCTTTGTCTGGTTTGCAGTGCTGAAATTACAATTACACCATTTCCTTGAAGAGGAAACTATTCCAAATATGAAAAGGTTTCCATGTTAAGAATTTTCTCCCTTATCCCCTTGACAATACTGAAAGTTATAGGAAAATGTATATCCAATCTTTCTATATTAGATCAATATTTTTATTCCATTAAACTTGTCTCTGAGGAGCAAGAGACATCATCTTTTGCCAGATTTCTGTATCAGATTGTCACTCGGTGGGTTTTTGTTGCAGAAAGCTTTGGAATTACAATGCCCAGTCAATTAGAGTTAAATGCATTTTCACAGCCAGCCAGAAAAACATTAGCACTAATCAAAACCATCGCACCGACAGGGATTCCCAAAGAGATTTTTCTGTTTTGTTGTGCTTTATGAAAATGTTCTCTCAGCTAGAAACATCAAAAGGCAACCACCAGCATGTTCAGCTAAAATATGAGGACAAGACTGGGAGCTGGGGCTGCAGGGGGATCTGCCCTGCTCAGTTGCTGCAGGATTTTTGTGTCTGAGCTTGGCAGGGGAGGTCCCTCCTGGCAGCCCCAGGTTTGCTCACCCCTCACTCCCATCCCCTGTCCTCAGCTCCACACCCAAATCTCTGTCCTGGTTCCTGCTGCATTTTTCAGATTCACAGTGAAATCAGATCCCAGGGCTGATTGCCTGCTACCTTTTCATTTTTCATCTTGGGAAAGGCCAGCTCTCCCTGTAGGATCCCACCTGGCCATGGGATGGCTGTGGGGTGTTTCAGTCAGGGAAAAGGGCAAGCTGCAGGGCTGGCCCTTGGAGTGGAGCCCTGTGTGTGCAGTGGGGATGTTTTCTTCCTTAAATATCCCTTTGCAATGCACACACCACCTCAAGGTGATGCCTTGGGATTTAACTTTTATATTTTTCAGATCCTGTGCTTTAATAGATAAAACTCTAAATGTATAAATGTATAATGTATAAATGATATAAATGTATAATGTATACATTTTAATGTATAAAACTCTAAAACTCCATGGCCTATCAGCTACTGTTCTCCAATTTTATTCAGAAAAACAATTCCTCTCTAGGCCTGAAACTCAAGGACACCTTATTGTCTCAGGCCATGAGAGATGTAAACAACAATGAGATTGGGGGGACAAACTTGGAGTAAATTACTTCATTACCTGAAACTTTAATGGGAGGATTAATCCCTTATGGGTAAATGGACTAAATTTATAATTGTATGAAAAACTCTTGGCCATTGTCCATCTTGGGTGTAGCCCCTCAGAGGCTTTTCACTGCCCAAGGTGTATCTACTGAAGGCCTTTAATAAGTACCCACTTTATTATCTTAATTTTGTCTAGCTTCTGTTTGAGGTGGCCACAAAGGAGTCACAGAATCCCTTTCTGAGCACAGAACTCAGAATGCTCCAGCTGCAGCTCACGGGGGTTTCTGAGGACCTGACCAGTTTTTCCAGCCATGGAAATGACACCACGGATATTCCTGAAGTGGATTTGGACTCATCTGGGGCGTGAGAGGCTGCAGTTGGCTGAGGGGTGTAAAAACCTGAGAAGTTCTAAGAGTGGGCTATTGTTCAGATGTGGGAGCATGGAGCAGAACCAATTGACATCATCCGCTACCTCCGAGTGGCACCTGGACACAAACAGCACTTTGTAATTCCAGCACTTCTCTTACATGGAAACATTGACAACATTCCAAAGTTTCCCTGTTAAAACCCACTATCCTTGTTTCCCTCTCCCCCCCCGCCTCCCTCCAGCCTTTTTTTTTTTGGTGTTTTTTTTTGGCCTGGAGTTATTACATGAAAGCCTGATAAATGGATGCTGTGAATGAATGTTTTCCAAACATTGTAGGAACTATTAAGAAAGTGGTTTTCCTTCTTCCCCTTTTTCCTTCCCACACTCCTCCCTGCTCCCACCCCACAACTAATAGCACACAAATAGCACTTCATGCAATTTTGGCTACTCTCCACTATTCCAGGCAGACTTCAGGAAATCTCTTGATTTATAGTTGGGGCATCCAAAGGCAGCATGCTGCCTGCTTCCTTCAGGGATGCCTGTTGGTGACATTTAGTGGGGTTGAGGTGCAGTATTTCAAGTGGGCAATATCCATATTTTAGTCAGATAACTCCATGTTTATACTCATAAATTGATTTAGTAATGAAATAAGCTCCTTTCATGATGCTTGCTGGCTTTAGGGGCTTTGTTATGGTATACTCAGACTTCCTGAAGTTTAGTTTACCAAAGCACAGCCAAACTCTTCCATCCATATTCCCACAAGCAGTCCAAGTGAATTCAATAGGGCCATTGACATTAATAGGGAAAGCAGGATTTGGGACTGGGCTCAGAAAGCCCCTGGAGCATGTGCTGGGGGCTCAGTGGCCTTTGGGCTCCCCACTGCTGCTCTTGGCTGCCCCAGGAACATCAGTCCTGAGATGCTTTATGAGGCTGGAGCTTCCTGGAGCCCTGCATCTGCTCTCCTGCAGATGGGATGCTTGGAAAGGGGCTCCAGGCCAAGCCCAAAGCTGCAGCTCAGTGCTTGGCCCCTGGTTTGGTTTTTATCTCCATGATCAGTGACCCATAACTGGGAACAGTCCCCAGGAGAATTCCCTGCTGTTTGGAAGGGTCCTGGGCGTTTCCTGATCTCTCAGAACTGGTTCTGCAGGAGGATGAGTGGTCCCTGGACACTGGGGGCTGGCTGTGCCTTGTGCCATGGCAAAATAAGGAAAAACTACTTGGGATTGCTATCATTTGACTTGCTTGCTCTTAATGTAGATTACATAAATTACTTTTCAGTGAGGGGCACAATTTTCCTTGTTGGTCCCTTCTCTTTCTTAGATATAGGGAAATGGAGACTCTTAATGCACCACCAACAGAACTTCAACCTAACAGGGTAACACTTACAGAACCTAATCCTTGGATAAATCTGTGCCTCTGACTCAGGAGTTATTTGGAGAGAGTAAAGGCCTGCAACCTAATTGTGTGCTCTGCAGAAAGGATTCCTCCTGCTCAGAGAACAGAGATCCCTCTGGACCACGGAGGGCCAGAATAAATAATGTTTCACCCCAGTTATTGAGGTGCCTGTCCTTAAAATTGCATTTTGTTGATGGGCCTTGCTGATCTGACCTTGCTGGACCATGGCAGAATTTCCTCTTTACACTGAGCTTAATTCAAGCTCCCTTGCAGTGAGGACCTGTGAAATCTTTCCATAGGAAATGTGAGAATAAATAAGGCTTGGCTTTGGCTTTTCCTTCATGGGAGACAGGACTGTCACTGTTGTGCTTGGAAGGAATTTCTCACGACATCTCCTCCTGAGCTGGGCTGCTCCTGGCTGCAGGGGGAAGGTGTTTGCAGAAGGCAGAGAGCTTCTCTATGGCACAGAAAGATGGACATTGGAATAAGTAAAAAAATAACCCCTGGGTTTAGGTTTTCCTATCCAACGTCTCCCAGGGAATGAAATGTTAATTGAAAGATGCACCTAAATTCCTGCACTCCTGAGCTCAGACTGGGCTTTGGCCCAGGATCAGGGTGTTCTGGTCCCATTTGGAGCAGATTTGTTTTTCCTGCAGTGTTGTTCCAGAGATTTTAGTCCTTTTTTCTTACAGATGGGTGATCTGTGACATTCCTCCCTTCTGGAGATGTTCTGGTTTTCTCCTCTATAAACAGAGGAAACACCCATTTCTATGAAGTGCTGAAGACAAGCCCCACACAGCCTTGGCTCTGCTGAGAGCTCTTTAGAAGGGTCTCAACTGAAAGCTTTATTCTATCCAAAATTATTATTATTATTATTATTATTATTATTATTATTATTATTATTATTATTATTATTATTATTATTATTATTATTATTATTTCTTCTTCAAAATAATGTTATTATGCCAAACTGTGGCATCCTTGGACAACTCTGGGGCATTTACCAGAGGGGATTTACCTGTTTCAAAACATGTTTGGAATTCTGGCCAGAGTTAAACACTTTTCTATTGGTTTAGTGTTGTTTTGAAGGGAAGGGGTGTAACAGCACTGACAGGTATCTCAAAGTTTTTTAGGGGATGTAGCTTCAGGTTTCTCCTCAATTTCAAAACTGTGTTTATCAGTAGGTAATGATTCTTTCTCCAATTGTAATATATTTTGCTTTATGTTATTTGTTTTCTCCTTTGTCATTCATTCTTTATCTTGGATGGAAAAAAAAAAACCCATATGAACTGTGAAACAAGGAGTTAATCTTTTCCCTGAAAGCATTCTGATATTTTGTTTATCTGCTTTGCTCTCTGGATTATGGCAACAGGTAAAGGTTTTCCAAAGAACAAAATAATCCACGCTCACAGAGAAAGCAGAAAGTTTTTAAATTTCAAAAACTCTTACAAAGTTTTTGAAAATTTGTGTTCCCAAAACCACACCACAAAGGCCCCACATTAAAACATTATTTTAGAGACATCAGTGCAATAACTTTGATTTTTTAGAGAAGTCTGAAGAGGAAAATTTAAAGGAGGAACAGAAAGCAGGACAAGCTCCAGAGACTGTTCCTGCAGAGCCGTGTGGGACTGGGGCCTTTGTCTATTGAAAAAAATGGCCCCAAAAGCCCCTTCTCGTCTCCCACTCCTCCCACGGCTTCAGCTAAATTCTCAGATCGTGAGGGCATGTAGGGAACAGCTGCTTATGATCTCTTCACAAGTGCTGGGTCATTGGTAAACAACCATCCCTCCACCCTCTTGGAGAGAAGGAAAAAAAAAATCATACAAAAAATGCATTCATTTTGCTGATGATGAAGAGTAATGAAGAGCACGTGCACGCTGCGCGCGGAGAGAGGGAGAGAAAAATGACAAATTAAATCATGTCTGGTTTGACAAGCCTTTAAGTGTAACAGATCTGCACTTGTGCTGCCTGACAGGCGTGATTGATACCACGGAGCACTCGTCAATTTTTAAACACACAGCCTGAACAAAGAGCCACTTCATCCTGGGCCTCGCGGTGTCGAGGCAGCGCGGGGTAAGCACCCTCCGTGCCTCGTGTTTTCCTTGGCAAAGCCCTGCTCCTCGCTGTTTGGACAACTATATTTATTTTTATGATCCTTAAAATATTGTAACCCAGTCAACTCAACAGTCATTTAAGGTAATTTCTGGTCTGAACGGCATCTATTTTCTAGACAACTTTACAATAATGTATGTTTGCTGTGGGCCAAATTCTTTGTGTGGGTAGGTGGGTGTTCAGAGTTGTTAACTGGGGGGGAGTTGCAGGATCCAGGAATTTCTAATAGCTTGAAATCTAAACCTCCTGGATGTTTCAGGCCTTGCCATTTATAGAAGATATTTAGCATGGCAAAACAATATGCTTTTCTTTATGTTTTCTTTGTGTACACACAAAGATTAGGGATTTTTGGGGGAAAAACTTGGTCTGAGACTGACTTTGAAAGTCTCAGTCTGAACAGGTCAAGGTGTTAAATGTGGAAAAGGGCAATAGTGTAAAAAGAGCCAGTCTTTAGTCATCAGTGCTTTGCTATTGCACCACATGAACAGTTTCCAGGGGGCTTTTAAATGCATTAAATAGGAGCTGCAGGATAATGGATGGTTTGGTATCAAAGATGGCTCAGCAGTTCAGAGCAGCCAGAAGGATTTGTGAGGGCACATAAATGAGCACAAAACCCCTGTAAGTGTCCTAGAACATGGGTAATCCTGTGGAAGGAGACATCAGTGCACTCACTTTGCTTTTTAAAGATTTAACTCACCCAAATCAGAGTTTGTGGAAGAACATCCCACCTCACCCTGCAGGCAGTGACAACCTCTGTCACCTCCAGGTGCCCTTGGCTCATGTTTTTATGTTGCTGTGAAATTATTTATTAGCAGGGAAGAAGAACCAGCAGAGCTTTTAGCTAAATCCAAGTGTCTGTAAATCCAGGAGCCTCCTCAGCCTGGGGTTTAGGAGATGCTTCCCTTGCTATCAGCTGGGTCTGTGCAGGGATAATTCTGGGATCCAGCCTTTCATTTTCTGTATCTTTACTGCTTCTCCTGGGCTCCTGGCTCCATTAAGGGTGGATGCCCAACTCTGTTTATTTAGGCCTTTTTAATCTGACATTTCCAATCAAGCTAATTCATCCGAGAGAGACCAACCATCCTTTTATTTATTTTAGCCTATTTTAGCAAGGTAACCCAATCCAGACCATCTCCATATCTTGTTTACAAGAGCAGCTGTGGTGACAACATCTGTCCTGTGTAAAATGTCAAAAAAAAAAAAAAAAAGGGAAAAAAGAAAACTTGGTGAAAATCGTTGAGGTATCAGCATTGTTATTCAGCCACATGTGGCAAAATGAGCCCCTAAAATTATTTTCTGCATTATTCAGAGAAGAAAAAAGGTCAGAAGGAGGTAGAAGTGCTGTGGGTGAGGATCTATGTCCCTGTGTCAGGCCATGGAATGTTCCATGGAATCTGGGATGTGCTGGGAGTACTGGCAGCTCCAGAAGTGTTTGGACAATGCAAAGACACAGGTGGGATTTTGGGGTGTCTGTGCAGGGCCAGCAGTTGGACTTTGATTATCCAGCTCAGCATATTCCATGATCCCAGGAACACAGGTAGAGGAACCCGTGGAGGAAATGGTTATTTCATGCTTATATGTTTGTAAGAAAATAAAGACAGGTTTTTTCCTGATATAACTGGTCAGATACATCAGCAAGAGAAGGTAAAAGGAAGGGAAAATACTGTAAAAAATCAGGTTTTGGGCCCAGTGAATATGAACAGGCAGAAAAGGGGTTGTGATTATTGTGATTATTTGCATATTAAGCTCTTGTAGATTCTGAGTGGCACTAAGGGGATTTTACACCTTGCTGGTGAAAACTGCTGATGTTAAATGCTGCTGGGAAGTCGCTTTTACCATCCAATAAACGAGAGGAAGTGTGGCAGAATTCCACTCTGGGAGGTGAACTCCCACCAAAATGACATTTCAAACATGTGAGAGAGTGCAAGGGAGGGAACAGCCAGGGTGACACCACTTTGTGTCCCCAGGAGGGAGGGAAAGCTGAGATTGCTGGGATGCCTGGGCAGCACTCGGCTTGTCCTGATCCCTCTGAGCCCTGAAAGCTCTTGGATTTCAGGAAGAGGTGGAAGCCTGAGGAATTTATTTGTCACTTGAGCTGGGGATGACCACCAGGAATGAAACCTGCAGAGTCAATTATAATTGTTCCTTGCTGTTGTGTGGTAAGCTCCTGTTTGAGTTCTCTGCTGCACCATGTGAGGTTTGACATGAATTGTGAATTTTCCTTATCCACAGTTTATGGAATAATATTGGAATAATGTTTATTTATATGCTCAGAAGGGGCTGGACACCAGGGATGGCAGCAGCCCTTCCTTGGCTCAGGTCTGACCTACCCATAAGAACAAACCCCATGGGTAGAGCTGGCAGAAATTTGGTGTTCCTACATTTTGGGGAATTCAGCACATCCCCATCCCAATCAATAATGAAATTATTATTTTGTGAAGTGAAATATCTGTGTTTTATCCAACAGCCATTTCTTACAGAAAAAAAATGAATGTTGTATATCTGACAGGCACCTCTTTGCTACTAAAGCTGAAAAAAAAAAGATATTAAATTAGAGGGAGGAAGAATTGCCCCACTGATCCTTCAAATTTCAATCCAATCAGAAATAGATCTGGTGAAAAGCACTGTGCATGGTGCAGGAGCCAAACCCACCTGAGAGAACTCTTTAACTGCATTATGGCCCAGGCTCGTGGTGCACAGAACTGAGCCCCATCTGCTCCTGCTGCTGCACTTGCACCCACGTGACAGAAAAGATTAAAACAAGATACCAACAGAAAAGTCAACTGATAGGGGAGGAGCAAGTGGGAACCCCTGGAAGGAGGTTGTGAGATAGTGACAGCTTGGAATAAATCCAAACCCAGTTGCAGCCTGGAGAAATTGCTTTTCTGTTGTTGCATGTTTTCTGTAATGCAAACCAGTGTGTGTGAGGGGCTGGGGGGATGTGACTGTCATTAGGAAAAGCTTTTGCCAGCACAGTAGCTCAGACACCAGGGGATAATGCATTACACACTGATGCTTTCCAGGATGTGGATTCCTCCGGATTCCAGGGCTGTTGTGCTGCTGATTCCATCGGGAGGATGTGTTCCCCAACCACAGCAGGTTAAAGATGGTCCAGAGGAATTCCCCCACCTTCCTGCCCTGCTCAGGTTTCACCCGGCCCCGCTGCCCTTTGAGGTTCCAGGAGGAGGTTGGATTTCAGACAATGGGCAGAACAATGGGCAAACAGGGAAAGCAGGAGCCCTGGTCCTGTTACAGCTTAATCCCACCCTGGGAAAGGCTGGCTTGGCATTTCAAAGCTGGGGCACGCCAGAACACCTGCGGAGATGAAAGCACTGGCAGGGATGTGCCTCTCCTCGGCCCTGCCCAGGTCCTGCTCTGCACCCAGGTCTGGCTCAGGTGATGCCTTGGGAAGGCTGAGCTAGAACAGAGACTAGACTGAGCTAAAGAATAAAGCAGGGATTTGTTAAGAGGCCTCAGTGGAGCCGCCTTGGCAGCACAACACAAAATGGCCACAAAAAATGGACAGCTGGTCACAGGGTCTCGCACTTTTAGAAGTTCTGCGCCATTTGCATATTGGAGTTAATTAGCCAGTTCCAGCTTTAGCCCATGCAGTCCCATCCTTCTTGTTTTCTCTCTTCAGCCCACGTTGTTTGTGCTCCTGGGCTGAGATTTGGATCATTTGTTCTTGGTCCCCAGCTAGAGAAGGAATTGTTTTTTCTCCCTGTTCTGTGCACAGAGTTCACCATCTCCTGATGTGAACCCAGACCCACACACTAAAGCAGCACAGAATCTGAAAAATAAAAAAAGCCAAAACCAGAGGCATCACAGGAACCATTGCAGGAGCTCGGGAGGATGGGGCTGATGGTCCTGACAGCACCAGAGCTGTGCTCAAACCCAGTCACTCTGGGCATCCAGGAAAACAGAGGAGCTTTGAGCACTGGTGGCCATGAAGGAGATCCCAGAGCCTCGGTGTTGTGCTGAGCAGTGGTGACACCCCCAGCTGAGTGACAACTCCTGAAAGGTGGCTGTGCTCAGGTGAGGCTGGGCTCTTTCTCCAGGCAGCACTGGCAGAACCAGAGGACACAGTCTTAAGTTCCACCAAGGGAAATACAGGTTGGATATCAGGAAAAAGTTTTTTACAGAAAGAGTGATAAAGTTCTGGAATGGCTGCCCAGGGAGGTGCTGCAGTCACCATCCTTGGGTGTGTTTAACAAAGCCTGGATGTGGCACTGGGGGCCAGGGTTTAGCTGAGGTGTTGGGCTGGGTTGGACTTGATGGTCTTGAAGGTCTCTCCCAACCTGGTGATTCTGTGAATTCTGTGATTCTGTGGATTCTGTGAGTGGCCCTTGCTGCCGAGCCCTTCCCTGCTGTAGTTTCAAATGAATGCAATAAATTTGGCTTCCTGTCCTCACTGCTTTGCTGCTGGACACGGCCACGTTCCACTTCAGAGGGAGCAGGTGCTGATGGCTGCGAAACCCGACCCAGGGATTGATTGTAAGGCATCTTAAAAACCCCCACTTGCCAAGAGGTAAAAAAGGAGCCTGCAGAATGAGATTTTCTTCCCTTAGACCTGGAAAACCTGGTGGTGTCTGTGGTTTTGTAAAACCTCTCATACTTTATTTATTTTTATTCCTCTGCTAGCCCTTGGGTAGAGATTACTTTCAAACAAGCTGGTTTACTGTTTGCATAACACAGGCTTAAATTCAGTTAGAAATGGATCGTTTTTCAAGTAAAATTCCCCAGAAAATAATTACAAGTATTTGGGGGTGTTGGGGAAAACATCAGAAATCTTTCTTGCTAAAGTCTGGTGACACCTGGCAATTAAAAATAAAAATCCATTTCGTGATCCAGACCTTCCTCCTTGTCCTTTGGGACAAATTAAACTGAACTGCAGAAGTTTCAAGCATACTTCTAAATCCAGCATCGTTTGCTTCTGGGTAGATTCTACATTCTACAAATTATTTCTTCCTGGGAAAGTGTCTTGGATTCATATTAATGAGGATTCCATGTTTGTGGTTAGGGGAAATTCAGTCTTGTGGCTTAAGCAGCCTCAGGACTCTCATTAAGTGCAAGAGGTTAATAATCTAAACTAGCAGTTAACTAGCTCTGGTCAGCAGAGCATTATTGCTTTTGGCTCAGGCAAGCTGAGCTGGTCCCTTGTCCTTTGCAGTGCCAGAAATGCAGGTGGAGACCAAAGCAGGTGAGCTGCAGATCAGCCATTTCTGATTTTGGTGCTGGGGGAAAAGTTGGGAAGGGGAAATAAGGGACTGATGGAAAAACTATGTGAAAGCAGGGAGGTGGGAGCTCTGGGCTGAGCTCTTCACTCAGAGGTGGTTTGTGCTTTGCTGGCTTCAGATCCTGGTCCAGCCAAGGGCTCTGCACAGGCAGCTCAGGCAAAACCCTTCTCTTTTTGTGGGAGTAAAAGGTTGTTTTGCTACAGCACAGTTCACAGTTCCCAGCGGTGCTTGGCTCTCTGTGGGGAGGAATTTCATGTGTCAGGGACAGCCACTGAAAGAGATCATGGAATTCCAGAGCCCTGGTTGGAATGGAGCTCTGGAGATCCTCTGTTCCAACCTGATGGGCAAGCAGCTCCACTTGGCCTGCAGAGTCTCTCTGGGCAGCTTGTTCTGATGTTTGATTGCTGTCCTGATGTGCATTTGGAAATTCCACCTGGTGTGCAGTGCCCCCACACTATTGTCACTCATCCAAGAACAGCCTGGTCCCATCTGTGCATCCTCAGCTCAGAGGATCCCACCCCAGCCCTCTGCTCCCCTCTGCCTTCTCCCTGTGCCCAAAAGAGTCACCTCTGTCCAGTGCTCCTCTACGTCCCTCTCCAGCCCCTGTCCTTAGGTCCTGTAGTCCTTTGATGACCCCAAACTGGGCACAGTGCCCCAAAACCAAGAGGAAAAGAGGGAAAAGCTCATTTTCCTGGCTCTGCTGGCTGCATCCTCACCAGGACAGCCTGGGATGTGGTTCCCCTTCCCACCTGCCAGCAGGATTGAGTTGCTCTGTGGGTCAAGAGCCTGAAAGAATCAGCTCAGGTGTTCCTGACGTTGAAGAATTGCTGCAGGAAGGGGAGGGCAGTCACAAATTGGCTCTGTCCTTCTACAGCCCGTGGAAACTTTAGTTTTAATTGCACAGACTCCAAGCAAATTAAAAAGAAGCAGCCGAATCAGTTATCAGGCTGGCTTCCCGCAGTGTCCTGACAGGTCCCAGAGGCCTCTGCAGAGACAAGGTTTGGCTGGTTTCTGCCACATCCTCTCTGCCTAAATTTAGAATGGTAAAGAGATTCTAATCTTTTTATGGAGTAAACTGTGTTCCCAGTGGGAAAAATTAGGACATGATCAGATACCTTAGAGTGATGCCCCCCTGCCTTTATAATGTGTTTATTTCAAGGCTACAGTTTATTTTAGCAGATGTCTCCTGTTGGAGCATCCACAGATTTATATTCTGGTGTTTTTGGAGATCCCTAAATATCGAGAAAAGCACATTTCATTTAGTCTTGCTAACATCAATCTGAGAACAAGCATCCAAGATGTTGTCTGGAAATCCAAAACATTATTGTGGAGAATCAAAAAGAGCCTGGGCTGAGATGTCTGAAAGAAGAGCTCTTTTTCCCCCAGTCAGCCCCGTGTACTGACACAGCTCACACCACCCTGAGCTGCCTTTTCACCTGCTGTAAAAGGGGAAAGAGCTTCAGAATCCACAATTTTTGGGAGGGATAGAGCTGCTTTTGCTGTCTGGAGCTCCTGTGGCCGTGGTCTCCAGGGTGTCTCTGCTGCATCAACAGGCAGCTAAGGTTTGGTGGGAGCAGGGGGAGCAGCAGGGGCTGCTCACAGTGAGTGCAGTGCTCAGAACCCCTGGGAGCCCCTCTCTGATGTGGTTTGGGGCTGTTCTGAAGCCTCTCTCTCCTTCTGTCAGGCTCTGCACAAGCAGTTCCCCTTGGGAAGAAGTGCCTGGGACTCCAGCCTAGCCATACATCTCTGTCAAAATCCCTATGAATAAATTAACCTTTCTAAAGATTAGTGCACCCTAATACCTCAGGGTTTTTTTGCTTGTTTTTTAACAGAACAAATGCTAAAAATGCCTTGACAGACCTGGCTGGGGTTTGAGCTGTGGAGCATCTACAAGGGATTATGCTGTGAGTGGTGTTAAAGGCACAGCCCTGCGATTGTGGCCAGCACTGCTCAGTCCCCTCCTCTGAAGAAGGACAAAACACACAGTTTTGAGCAGGAAATCCTCATTTGGGCAAATCATAACAAAGCTGAAGAAAGCTCTCATGCTTTTCCTTCTAAAACACCTCAAATTCAGCCACCTCCCAGTGCTTCAGCCCTGGTAGTTCCCAGACAAAGCCGTGGTGGGATTCAAACAGCTCTGGAGGTTTTGGAAGCTGCACCAGCACGGGGAGAGGCAAAGCACTGGTGGCCAAACGGGAACAATGGGCTCAGTGTCAGCAGCCCAACATCCCCTTGTCCTCCAGGCTTTTCCCTCTTTCCCTGCTCAGCTCCAGCCCTTATTTTGGTAGGACAGACCAAAGGGAGGTCAGGTATCTGTGGCTCCATTCTCCTGCCATTGAATTGCTGGAATTGATCTGATCCTTTCCAGGAGGCCTCCAGGGTTGGAGGGGGCCATTCCAAAGATGGCAGGGAGTGTTTGGGTTTTTGATCCTTTTGAGATGAATTATGGGGAGGAAGCTGTCTGCTATCAGAGGAATTAGTCAAATTCCTTGTCAGATGTGCAATCCCATTAAAAATGCATTATCTGTTTTCAAAGCTTAAGTGTGGGTGTTGGTTGAGAGTCTTTAAAATATTATTTTAAACTTTCACTGAGAAAAAGTATTCCTGAGTCTTTCATGAGGGCTAATCCCACTTCAACTACCGTAAACCATCAACTTCTGGGGTGGCCTTCATGAGCAGTGCCATTATTCTGGGAAAATCCCCCTGGAAGATGCTCACATTTGGTTTATGACGTTATTAGCAGCTCAGCATTGAGCTGATTTGTTCTGATAATGAGTCTGCTCCTCAAATTCTCCCTTTGCTTTCCTGCCTGGCATTTAGAGTTCAAACAACTCCCTGAATCCGGGGCTGAACTCATCCCAAATGAGATCCCCAACTCTGCTGCCAGCAAAGAGTAAATTCGTGACCTTTAAATGTATCTGCTCCTAACCTGAACATGTAAAATGTACATGGAAGGAATCTCAGTCAAAGCTTTGAGGAATGTGCTCGTGGAGGGAAGCCACAGGTTCTTCTGTGAGGGATTAAGGGGATATCCTGGAGCAGTCAGTGTCACTCATTCTTTGGAGCACATTCCAAGGAATTCTTTTAATAAGCAGATAAAGATGTCATGTAAACGTCTCCTTTTAGTATCTATTAATTGCAGAATCACACACGCTTCCTATTTTTTTTGTTGTTGTTCAATTTTTGACGTGTAAACAGAATTTCCAGGAAAATCTCACAGATTTCAGATGCCTTTCACTGACACTCACAACCACAGCGTGGCTCCAGTTGGATTTACAGTAGCCATGGCACATCATAAATGATCTTCTGGGGCCAGCTGAGCTCTGTTCCTCAGGTTATTTCCCTAGACCTTTGCTCACTGGAATTATTGTTAAAGAACAGATGTAATTCCATCATTTTTATTTGCTTCTCTGAGCACAGCTGGGATGGCCACAAACCTGCAAATCAGTCTGCACAACAAAGGCACATATTTTAATGATCAAAAAATAGGGTGGTCACTTTTTTAGAGGAAGGAAACAGCCTTGGCTGGCAAAGTCTCCTTCCTAGGTCTGTGCCAGCACCGAGGGCCATGTTTCATGTTACTTTATTTTTCTGTTCCATGCGAGGAGTTGGCAGAAAAGAGACAAATTCCTCAGCTCTGGCTGGGTGCTCTGGCTCTTACAGTGACCATGTTTCCTGCCTGCATCTCTGGCAAGGGACTCAGTTTCTATAACAACTCCAGCCCTCTGTGTCACTGCGGGGTAATGGAGCCCAGCTTGGTGCTTATCTCCTGAAATACCTAAAAAATTCTGGGTTCAAATCACTTTCCACACCATTGCCAGTCCACCTGTTAAAATATTTTGCAGACAACAAAGTATGGAAGGAGTAGAAGCTCGTCAGGAGTGTTTGGGATAATGTTTTGTTTTTGAGGGATTCTTTGGTTTTATTTTGATGGTGGCTGAACTCCTCAGAGATCACAATTGGGACCTGTAAATGAATGCTGGAGAAAGGAACAATCACTCTTTCTTTAGCCTATCCTCATAAAAATTCAACCTAAAATTACAGTTTGAAGAGAGTTTCCCTCTCTCCTCTGCTAAATAAATGAAAGGGCACCAGCAAATATTCCCCTCCACCTTTCCAGGCTCAGCAAGCAGTGAATCTTCAGAACCTTGCAGAATTTCCACCACTCTTTGCAGTCTGGGTCCCACAGAGTTCACATTGTCCCAATCACCAGAGGCAGAACCCTGCCTGACATTGCCCAGACAACCTCATAACCCAGCAGAGCCAGAAAATAAAGACATTTCCTTGGATCCAAGTGCTAAGCAGAGAACATGTGGTGCTCAGGTCTTCCCCAGCCCCACGAGGCAGCTGCAAACACAAGTTATTGCAAAGCTGCAAAGCAGAGACGGTGGCACTTTAATGTTTCCTTGTCTAGAATGGGTTTATCTCAAAATTTTATGTTATTTCAACAAAGTGAAGTGTTTACCATAAATAGCAGGTCCTGCAGAAAGCTGTTGGAACACTCTTCCTACTGTGAAGCAGCAGTACCTCAAGCCTGAACCAATTTAGGGGAGGCATTGGCCATCTGATTTTAATATTAACAAGTGGAGCAAATTTGTGAGTGGGTTGTTGGCCAGTTTCATAGCGAGGGGCACCTGCAACCCATCAACACGGCTCAGGCAACAAGGTGTCAATGCACAGGCAGAATAAAAACACGAATTTGGTGCGTGCAGGGATCACTCAGCTCGTGGGGAGGTGTTAACATGCGGGAGGAAAGGAAAGCTGGCTGGTTTTGGGGCTTTGTCAGCAATGGCCCAGCTCTCAGAGGGGAGAGGGGCAGGGTGAGGGGTGGAACGTGGCACAGGGCACAGCTGCAAGGCTCAGATGGGTGGGTGGGAGCAGGGCTTGAAGCTGGAGGTGGCAGAAATTGGCTTTGACCTGGTTTTAGGAGGCAGAAGACAGCTCCTGTGGCACGTGGGTTGTGCAGGAAAAGTTTGGAAAGTCCAAGAGGGGCCAGGTGGATCCCTCAGCACAGAGCAGAGTCTCCTGAAGTCATCCTAAAACTTGTGCTCCTTGAAGGGTCCTTGAAGGAACTTGGAAAGACCTTGGAAGGATCCTGGAAGAACCTTGGAAGGATCTTGGAAGAACCTTGGAAGGGTCCTAGAAGGACCTTGGAAGGGTCCTAGAAGAACCTTGGCAGGATCCTGGAAGGACCTTGGAAGGACCTTGGAAGAATCTTGGAAGGACCTTGGAAGAACCTTGGAATGATTCTGTAAGGACCTTGGAAAGATCCCTCCCAGCTGTGTCCTGAGCTATTGCTTACATTTTTTGCAATTTCTTGCCCTATTTCATAGATTTCTCCCCTCTTGCAGCTCCCCAGAGGGTGATCTCAGCACGTTGTTATGTTCTTTCCATTGTGTGCCAGCTCCAAGGGTGTATTTCCATTTCTCTGAATAAGCACAGACCCACAGTGACACGATCCAGGGGCAGACAAACATGGGCTGTCACAAAAACCTGGGCCTGTGTTTGAGGGAACACAGGTCACCTCCTGATCCCACCTTCCCCTCTGACAAACATCTGGAGCCTCTGTGTCCTGCTGGAGTTTCTTTCTGCTCACCTTTCCCTCTGTTGCTTTACTTTATCCAGGCTGAGGTTGTTGGGGCTGCTCACAACAGGAGGTTGTGTGGAGACCTCTTTGAACCTTCCAGGACCTGAAGGGGCTGCAGGGAAGAGGAATTGGAGCAGCTGTGGCTGCTCCAGGATCCCTGGAAGTGTCCAAGGCCAGGCTGGGTGGGGCTTGGAGCAGCCTGGGACAGTGGAAGGTGCTCCTGGATGAGCTTTAAGGTTGTGTCCAGCCCAGCTCATCCTGTGATTCTCTGGCTTAGCCAGCCTTGACTGAGCAGAATATTCACCCTCCACTTCAGGAGGTTCACACGCACCCTTGGCACATGGGGACTTCCCCGTGTCCATGGTCACTCTCCTGCACATCTGGAGTAACACCAGCCCTCCTTCTCCATCCAGCTGAACCTCTCTGAGCCCACACTCAGCTTTGCCAGTCACTGTTTCCTGTCACTTGCCATGGCCTCTTCCCTGGAGGTAAGAAAATAACCTGGCTCACTCCTTCCCAGTGGTAATCTGTTGTTTTGGCATCCTGTGAATGACTGGTTTCAGGCGAGTCTCTCAGTGTCCCTTGCCAGCAACCAGGTTTTGGATGTTTGCTTTGGGAACATTTTGTGGTTGAGTGGCTGTGTTCCATTCCACATGTAAACACGGGTGAAACTCACATTTAACAGTTCTAAACACTTGGACACTGGTCAAAGGGGCTACTCCACTTCTCTTTATTTAATACACTCAGATTTTGCACAAAGTACAGAACAATTTAGTAGCAGGAATGCCCAGGACCTGCCAAATGTATGATTTTGTTTGATTTTATTTTTAAAAAAGCCTAGCACACAAGCTGAGCCTTTATTTGGAAGGAGATATCGAGAAAGCAAAGCTTAATTGGCTCTCAGACTGTACAATTGGAGTCATGTCTAAAAGCAAAGCTGCCTTCTCCCTCAGTGTGTGCTCCTACTGGAGGCCACTTTCCACTCCTATTTGCATGAGTGGAAACCACAGTAACCCCCCACAGGACTGTGCCAGCATGATTTGAGATTGGAATTGGGTCTCCAGTATGGTTTGAGATTGGAACTGGGTCTCCAGCTCTTTCAAGCTTTGATTTTACTTTCTCAGTCATCTGCTTGCTCCCAGTGATGCCAATCTGGTTCCTTGCCGTGGCCACGTGCAGGAGTCTGGCTGCAGCACCAGGACCTCATGTCTGCTCAGCAGTTTTCTAAACCCAAACCTTTTCCTGCTTCTTCATGTGGCAGAAGGTCAATGTTCTGGGGCCTGTGTGTTTGAGCCACTTCATTTTATACACCCTGGATTGTTTGCTGAGGACCAAGCACTGAACTTACACTCGTGAGAAATCCAAGGGGTGCTGCTGATGTCCTTACATGTATTTATGGTGAGCTGACGTCCTCTGTGTAACAAAACCACCACTTCCAGACCTATTTTAGCTCTAAATATGTCCTTTAGGCCTCCAAAAGTAGGGCCTTTTCTAGTGAGGGACCTGGGAACAGCAGAGCTCAGCCTTGCAGGCATTTGCATTTTAAGGGCACTTCTGGCTCATTGAACTCTTGTGGGTTTTCATGCCCAGCCTGGAGGGGACTGAGGATCTCTGGTAGCACTTGTTGGTGCTCCACAGCTTGTCTGCTCACATGATGCTGGCAAACTGCCTCATTTCCAGCTGCTAAATTGCATTCAAAGGCCATTTAAAATACTTTCCTAATAAAACTTGCCTATAAAAATAGTTACTATAGCTGCTGCAAGGATGTTCTAGGAGCCAGTCCAAAAGACAGTCCCTGCTGAGATGAGATCCACCCTGCTAAAAAAAGCTGAGAAATTGCAGCCTTAGCAGGATTCCAGCAGGATTCCAGCAGGAATGAGCAGCAGCAAAGTGGCAGCGGAAGCGTTAATCAAACCTTGGGCTTTCTTAGTTAATGCACAGTCACTGCTGCAGCTGATGGATCAGATACAGAGCAGGGCTTGGTGGGTAGGGTTTCTGAGCTGTTTAAATATGTTACAGCTTGGCTTTTAAAGTAGAAGAGCTTGGATTAATTGAGTAAGTGGCACTTAAGAGATTGCAGTTTAGGAGGACGTGGAGTGTGGCTAAACACAGCCTGGGTGTTCGCTGGCTTTTCCCTCTCCCAGCCTGTGCTGCTCTTTCCCCAGCCTGGGGACACAGCAGATCTGCTGCAGCTTTCATTGCCAGGGAGCTGAGACATGCAGCTGTTTCCATTCTTTGATCACAGGAGATAGCAGGACAAGCAGTCCCAGTGCTGATGCAAACTCCTTTTTTTTATTCACAACAAGATCTGTTAAGCTCAGTCCAGCTGCATGGGCTCCCAGGAGGGGCAGGGGAGGGTTGGCACAGATGGTACCTGCTGTGTCCTCTCTCTGGCCAGGTACAGCTATCCCCTGCTTGCCATTCCACTCCAAAGTCTGCTGGAAATGCAACTTTTAAAAGGATTCTTTTCTCCAAACGCAGCAGAAACTCTCAGGGGCTGACACTTCCCTCTGAGCTTGAACATCTCCTTTCCCTTCTCATGGAGGGGAAGGGTGGCTCTACCTCAGCCCCATCCAAACAGCTGATGCTTTAATTTATCCTTTTGTTATCGATTCAGCAAGGAAAACCTTTCCAGGTCCCTCTGATTTGTGAAAATATCTTCTTCTTTTTCTCAGCACTTTGTCCCAGGACAGAGAGTTGCTTTTCTTCATATTTGGACATGCCTGGCTCATATTCCAGCTGCCACAAATAGCTCAATTTCTCTTCTTTCATCAGGACTTTTTCCTTCTGTGCCATTCCAGGGGCAGACAGATCTGGATTCTCTCTGCAGAAAGGGTGACAGTGACAGAAGGAGCTGTCAGGGAGCTGCTCCCACTCCATCATTTGCTCAGAACTGGGCACCTTTGTGTGTTTTCAATGGGGATTTAGGGGCAAACCTTGCAGAAAATCTTCCTTTACACACTTAAACCCATACCAAGGATAAAAGTGCACATCTCCAAGCACACCTGGAACTCTTAAAAGCTTTTTACTGTTCTGTTCCCCACAAAAAAGTGGAATAGTTTGATTACACCCTGGAGAGCCAGAGTGGTTTTTCTAAGAGTCCCTTTGGAAATGGGTGATTTTTGTTTCCTGTACCACCCTCTCCTTGCTCTCTCCCCAGTCTTTCCTTGGCATTTCCAGAGAGAAATTGTTGCAACACTTTTTGTTGTGTGGTGAAATCAAACCTGGGACTTTTGGGATTGATGCAAATAAAACAGCAACCATGGAGCAACACGAGGTGCAGACTTTCTGCCTTTGGAATGGGCTCTGCTGCTCTGGCTGCAAGTAGAAATTGTCTCATTTGGGAATGCTAAAACATTGCTTTCTAGTGCTAGAAAATTGCTTTCTGTGAATTTTTCTTCTCTTTAAGCTTACATGGCTTTGAAATGTGTTAAAATGTAAATTTTCAGGCTGCTAATTGAGCTGTTTTAACAAGACCTAAGGTTGCCGACAAGGTCTCCAGGAATGGGTTTGTTCATTTTTCTTTTTATAGAAAGCTGTAGCACAGGAAGTGATGGGGTGTTTTTTAGTTAATTCTAAGTGAAATATAAGAATTTTCGCTTTCTAATTTGTCTAATTCAGGAGTGAGCACTTAGAATGAGATTTTTACATCCTAATTTCTGTCTTAATTTTTGATCTGCTATGAGAGACATAACATAGAGGGATATCACTTATTTCATCCTTCTGCCTTCCTAGAATATAAAACTAAAATATAAAACTACAGACTTTTGGGATCATTAGCTAAAGAAAATCTGCTAAATCTGTTTAGCAAATTTGCTAAACAGAGCTGATTTGACCCACATTATCCAAATTAAAACCAAGAAAACTCACACTGAATTTTTCTGAAGTACCATAAGTGTTGACAACACCTATCAGCTTTAAAGTGATATTTGTGCATTTCCTTATGTCTGTCACTGCAGATGGAATTTAGGACTTCCTTAAGATATTATTTTTATAATTTTCAAGCACTGAGGTGCCTGTATTGATCCGAGTGATGCTCAGCTTGTGTGGAAATCAATAAATATTTAGGACCTCACTGCAAGCGTGTGGTTTTTAGTGTGAGTTCTTGCCTTGCCTTCACAATAACCCTCTCTGCCAGTAGGTGGGGTTCCAATCCTGTTAAAAAAAACCTGGGAAAGCCTGTCCACGACTGCTGGCTTCCCTCGCACTTCCATCCACAAGCTGGCCACATCTGGAAATGTTTGATTTGATATAGTGTCGTTTTACATTGCAGAAATGAGCGTAAGCGGTTTTTTAACCCACCAAGTGAGAAATGTGATCTGGGTTTTACTACCGACCCTTTAAATAAAAACCAGATCGCTTATTAAACCATTATCTATCAAGGATATGGAAAAGGGTTGGAAATATCCCAGGATCAGGATTGGAATTGGAAAGGACACATTTCTGTCTACTGTCCGGCCCTGATGGGCAGAGCTGAAATACCTCACAGGAGGGAAACCAAACGCAGGGAGACGGAAAAAAGGAACAAATTCATCTCCTCTCCCTGTATCTGCCTTGGCTCTGACCATTCCCACTCAGTGCTGAAATGTGTTATCAGGTGTTGCTTGTTATCAGGGGTGGGGTAAAATCTTCTCTCATGAGCTTGTTGAGCAGGAATAGATGAGGGAAATTCAGCACATCCCGAATCCCTCCTCAGTGCAGGCAAAAGACAGCGAGAGGAGCAAACTCCTGCCTTTGAAACAGAACTCAGAATTGTGGCACCCTTTGTGCCAGCTCTGAACGTGGCACTTTGGAGCCCCCTGTGAACTGCAGCTCATTTCTTTGTGTCCCAGAGGATTCACCCTGGTTATTGCAACTAATTCAGCCCCTTATTTTCACCCCTCTTTGAGTGATGTTTCCTCCTCCATGAGGGCACATCCCCCTGGCTTTGACAGAGCTGCTCACGTGAGCAGAACCCTGTGAATTATGACAGTTGGCATCTGAAGTGAAACAAAGATCAGATCTGAGATGGAGATATTTTTTTTTTTGGCCATCATGTTGCATTTAAAAGCTCGTATTACTTTGGTTGTATTACATTGCATCACACCCGGCCGAGTCAATGTGTCATAAAGCTGCCTCATGTAATTGTACCCTGCATAAATGCACCAAAATGCCCCTGAAAAGTGATATTTCATGCTTGCCAGCTAACGCCTCGGTGAAGATTAAATCCACCAAAAGTAGGTATGTCCAATTGTTCGTTTGGATCAGCAAATAATTCATTACCCACATTATCTTTTTTTCTGAAATGTCACTCTGTGTTGTAAATCACTACAGGGCCTGCTTAAAATGCCAGCACAGGGATTTGTTTTAAAGGGAAAATGAAATTTTAGGGCCAATTCACACAGTAGTTTTCCCCCTGAAGCAGGGCTGCCCATCTCCAAAGGCAAAGTGCCTGCTTAGAGGATTTTTCTCCCTTGAAGTTGTGATTCTTCCTGGGCTCAGTTTATTCATGTGGAGACTCCCACCCACATGCAAGCCTGGAAATCCTGAGGGGAGCAAAGTGGGAATTGTGAATGGAGCTCTTGGGACCCCCCTGTCTGGTCTGTTTTTGTGGATTATCTCAGGGAAAAGGAGATTCTGCTTTTTTTGCAGGATTTTCTGCCTTCTTTTCCCATCTGCAGGAGCTCAGGAGATCGCTGTGTTAGCAGGAGCAGGCCCAGCTTTCAGAATTCATTCCTTCAGCCTGGAATGAAGGGACAATGACAAAAACAGACTCAGAATGTCACTCAGAATGTCCTGAGTGGGAAGAGATCCACAGGGATCATCAATCCAACCCCTGGCCCTGCACAGAGGCCCCTAAAATCCCACCCTGAGGAAGTTATCCAAATGTCCTGGAGATGTTCAGGGCCGTGCCCATTCCTTGGGCAGCCTGGGCAGGGCCCAGCCCCTCTGGGGAGAAGAACTTTTCCTGAAATTGAGCCAAAACCCCCCTGACACAGCTCCAGGTGATGTGAGGGGTCAGCTCAGTCGCTGGAGCTCAGCAATTCCCTTCCTGGGAGCACGGGGAGGTGACCCCAAGGAATTGCTCAGGTGGGAGCTGCAGGCAGCTGCTGCTGCTGTGGGGAGGGAAGGGCAGATCCCTTCCACCCTGTGGAAACAGAGACTCCAAAAAGCACAAAAAGGGAAGGGAAAGGCCAGGATTTGGTGTGGCAGCTCAAATTGCTGACAGGGCCTGGGGAATGGGGGCCAGCTGGGGCCAGGCTGGGGCCAGCTCTGCCTGGGCAGGGCTCGTGGAGGGGTGAGAACCAGAGTGTGGGGTTTTGGCTGGTCCCAGTCTCGCTGGAGGGTGGGCAGGGACTTTTTGGGGTACAACAGGAATGTTCAGTGTGCACAGCCGGTCACTGGCACGGGGAAAACCTGATGCACTGCAGAGATGCTGTCTCTCAGCACAGGAAGCTCCCAGGCTGTGCTGTGAATTTTGACTAAGAGTTACCTCAAAAAATGAGTTTCTGAAACACTGATGGAACTGGGGGAAAATTGAATAGCACCTCTGGAAACACAAATGAACCCTTTCCGGCAGTGATAATAGAAATATTTCAGCATAATTTCAAATTAGGGGCACTCAAATGGCTACAAATATTGGGAGTTTCCTTCTTATCAGAGTGATGACATTAAAGATCATCTCATTCCATCCCCTGCCATGGGCAGGGACACCTTCCACTGTCCCAGGCTGCTCCAAACCCTGTCCAACCTGGACTTGGACACTTCCAGGGATCCAGGGGCAGCCACAGCCTCCCTGAGCACCCTGTGCCAGGGCCTGACCTGTGTGTCAGACCCATTAATTAGCCACTTAATTAACGTCAGGATGTGCTTTTCAAAAGCCTCTAGATTAGTTCAGGAAGGAAGATGTATCCAGGTGGTTATTGCCATTTAATTGCTGCATTTTGCCAGTAGAAAGTTTCATGGAATATCCTGAATATCCTGAGTTGGAAAGGACTCCCAGGGAGTGAAATGTCTGTATGTTGGCTTTGTTCTTATGGAATCATTCAAACTTATAGGTTTTTTTTGTTGTTGGGGATATCAATGAGCCACATTTGCTGGGAATAAAGCAGGATTTATTTTCTGCATTAGTTAATGGCACTTCCTCTCCTCAGCCAGCATTCCGACTGGAGGGGATGAAGCTCAAGTAGAGCAGCAAAACTCTTGGTAACACTTTAACAGGATTTATTAGGTTTGTTTGCTTGAATAAACAGAAGAATCCTCAAGCGCTTTCTCTTTTGAGGATTAACAAGGAACCTGGTTGCCTGACACTGTGAATTCAGGGTTTTATGGATGTCTTTATCCTCAAATACATTCACAGATCTCAAATTTTATCTTTTTTAGGGAGCAGGAGGGACATTGACCTTGAAGTGAGCATCTCTATCAGTGAGTTCCTCAGTTCATGGGTGTCAAATTGTTTCTCCAGCTGGTTTTAAAGCCAGTCAAAAATGATAAAGTTGCAGTCAAGTAGGATCAAAAGATTCATAAATCTGTGTCCCAAATTTGCAGGATATTTGCTCCACACAAACCCTGTTCCATGCTAATTTTAGGAGCCGTTTTTACATCACTGAGAGTGAAAAACATCACACACCTCTACTGTGAGCATCAATTGGGAAGAAATAATATTGTGATTCATGTCCAGGCATAAAAGTTTATAGCTATTATTTAATGCCTGTTACACCTCAATCCCTGTCTGTGTGTGAATTTGCTGTTCATGTTTCTCCACGTACTTTACACTCAATTTCTGCCATCTCTCCCTTATTGCCTTGCCCAGGTAATTAGCTGCTCCACATTTGGGGCTAATTAGGAGAAATTCCAGGCTACTGATACAGTCACACACTTTGATTTTGAGAACTGCCTGGAATGGGTGGTTCTGATCCATTCCTTCCCAAGGAGAGCAGCACCAGTGGCTTCAGCTGAGCCACTCCTGATTTATGGAGCTGATTTATCCATGATAAAGAGCCTGGCCCTGCTGGTTTCCCTGGGACACTTCTGTTTCTTTGGGGGATGAATTATCCTGCTGGCTGTAGCTTGGTAGGGCTGGCTGTGAGCTCCTGAACCAAACACAGGTTTGAATATTCTCAAGTAGTTATGAAAAAACCCCTTTGGATTGGTTTTGGAGCTTGAGATCCATAAGTTCCAGTTCATCCTCTGCTAAACCTCTTCTCTAAGCTTATATATTCTACTTATTCTGCACATATCTTTGTTTTTTTGCACAAAACCCTTAGGTACTACTCAAGAATTCTACTTTTTGAAACACTCTGAATGCCTCCTATTGAAACGTTTTCACTCTGACCATCTTTTCATGCCTATATTGAAAATATTAACAGCCTGCTTGTGAAAGAAAAAAACCAAGTTTCCATGTCCATATGGAAAATGACTGAAGGGTATGGATGAAATTAGGGCTTGCCTGTTGGAACATTAACAGATTTGTCACACTGTTAGTCCCAGCTAATCCATGCAAAGTTGGGAAGAAAGCAATTCAGGGTGGATTTGGGAGCTCCTGGCTGTGGGAAGGGCTGTCCAGAGTGCAGGGCAGGGATGTTCCTAAAGCCTCCTAAACACCAAAATCCTGATTTGCACCTGGAAATCACCTGGCAGGGGAATTCACTGCATATATTTATATAACTAAACTGTTGTGGAGCACATTAATTTGGACATGTAAATCCCTTTTATCACATGGAGAACGTGGCTGTACCCCAGGAAAAGGTGTGGGACGAGCCTAAGGAAGGGGAACAGCTGACACAATGCAGGTGCACGTGGGTGTGTGCTCCCTGTGCCTTTCCATGCCTAGGGGTCCTGTCCCAGCAAGGCTGGGTGACAGAATTGGGCTGAAATGTCCAAATTCTGCTGTGTCTTTGGCACAGCTGAAGACCCCCAAAGTTTGATGTGCTGTGGGTAAACGTGCAGGAGACCCAATCCTTGTTCAGCAGTGATCAGCTGGGAAACAGTGATCAGGGAAGGGCAGTTCTTCTGTCCTTAGACTGGCCCTGTTATTTATCCAAACAGGTTTTGAATCAAAATAAGAAGATGCCAAAAGCTCCTGCAATTTCCCTACCCATATTCATTCAGAGAAAACTTAGGAAATCAGTGCATCTTGCTGCATTTCCCACTGTCTATCCAGCATGAAGGATGAACTGTACTCCACGCTGAAGCTCTGCTTTGATCTCAGGGTATTCCTGTTAAATTTCTGGTGGTTTTAGCTTTTATCCCCAAATCTTTCAGCCTGGGAAATGGGGTTTAAGCACACACCTGAAACACAGGCCAAAAGACACAAAGGCTGAAGTGCAGAGGTTGCAGGAGGCTGGCACTTTCCTTTTGTAGTGTGGGGTTTGTTTTTTGGGGTTTTTGTTGCTGTTGTTGCTGCATTCCAGTTCTGATCCTATCTGTTAATATCCTAGCTTGGCTTCACTCCCTCGGAGTTTGATGTCCCAACTTTTCCTTGTTAGCACCAGGAAATCATAAGCTTATAGTGAGTGATAGCCAGTGGGTCTGGGATTGATTACAAACAAAAATCCTAGATAAGATCATAAATTTAACCCATCCCTGTGATGTGATGGTATCAGGATTCAAGAACGTCTCAAAGTTGTTTCCGATTTTCAGCCACTTCATCTGGTTTCCATCCACCCCAGCTGGGAGCAAAGTCCTCTTGCGGTGGACTCTAATCCATGCCAGCCTGGGCTTGGGAGAACCTCTCGTTTCTGTTATTATTGTATTATAAAAATGGATAGAAATGCTTTAGACAGGATGGACTTTTCAAGGAAGATCAGCTCAGGCACTGCTGAGATAAAACTGACTCGCGAATAAGATCACAGGGCTGATTTCCTGCCCTCCCATCCCCTTCCTGGACTTTGGCTGCATCTAAACAAGTTCAAAACTCTATTTTCACACCCTGAAAGTCAGCAGAGAAACACTGGAGCTAAAACCTGTACTTGAGAATTCTCTGAGAAGAGTGAAACCACCGTGATCAATCCCTGCAAACCCGAATGTGCCGTAACGTTTAATCCCCATTTCTCCATCCTAGGAAAAGATCTTTCTGCTCCTTCTGCAACCACTGCTGGTTTTATATCCATCCTCCATCCCAGCTGCCAGCTTCCCCTGCTGGGAATGAGGGCTGGGATGCAGCCCCTGTGCCTGAGAGCAGATTGAACTCTGCACCTTGGCGGCGGCGGCGGCGGAGCCGATGCGCTCCCATCCATCGGCGGCCCCCTGGAACCAGGTGATTTAATGTTACTGTTGCTTTAACGGCCTCATCGCTGCTCTGGCTGCACAGTAGTTGTCTCCTGTGTGACTGTGCCTGGGAAAATCTATTACTGGAGTGCCATTAATCTGAGGCTGCCGCCTCTGGCACTTTCTGACTCTTCTATTTAATGGGCCTCTGCTTCCGGAGCTCTGGAGACATGCTGTTTTCCTCTCTTGATCAGCTTTGTTTAATTATCAAAATATTTGATGCAGAAAATTGACATTAGTTGTGAAGGTTCCTGCCTTCCTCCTCCTCCTCCTCCTCCTCCTCCTTGCAGCCCTCCCTCCCAGCTCTGCAGTGACATTGAGATCTTCTGTGTGTTCCACCTTCACCTTAAAACAGAAAATCCCTGGGACTGCTGCACTGGTGAGCCACAGGTACCTGCTGTGAGCCCTGGGCATGCAGACCTGCACTCCTGTCTTCTTTCTGCAGAGGTGACAGTGCAGCCAGCTGGAATTGCTGAAAACCTGGGAAGAGGGAGCCCTGTGGGTTGCTGTGCCTGGCTCCAGGCTGAGCTAGCCCATAAATGAAGGCTCAGTGAGGTTCAAAGCCATGGAAGTCCCTTAGAGCTGAGATTTCCACGCTGGTTTCCTTCTCCTGTTGCCAAATCTGGAAGCTTTAGGGCTTGCAGGTGTTTCAGGTGAATTTTGCTTACCCAGTGAGCACATTCCTCATTCCAGGGCTTTGGGATGGGCCCAGATTTAATGGCTAAAACAAAGATTATGGTGTAATGCTGGTACCATATACATCAGGACCTTCATGAGCAGGGAATCCCTATAGAAGTCCTCACATTAGCCAAAAAACCCATTGGTGGTGAGAAGGCAAAGTTAACTAAGGTAAATTATGGTTCTCAAAGTTAACTGAGGTAGATTATGGTTCTCACTGGATGTCCTGAGCTGCTGGAGCAGCTCTCACATGGAAGTGGTTTCCTGTGCCATGGAAAATAACCTTTCTCCAAGCAAAACCCAGCAGGTTTAGTGCAGGGAAATGTCTGGGTCCTGTTGTTTCAGCCAGGCCAGAGGAGCTGGTGCTTCCTCCTGGGTTTTGAGCCTCTGCTCTTGTCAGCATTTCCTGGGGTCACAGGCAAAGCAGCTTTGAAGAGGGTCCCAAAGCAGTGCCACAGTCTCTGTCTCTTCTTTTTGCTGCCTCTCCACAAAGTGCAACAAATAATAGGAATTCCTGAGATTTGGGGCTGCTGGGAGGCAGAGCAGGGAGCTCTTTGTGTGATGATAAAACACAAACACCACTGTTGTATTATTCCTCAGACATGTTTCTGTTTGTTCCACTGGACTTGGCTCCTTACTCCAACAACCAACCACCATTTCTTCTTTCCACATGCTCTGCTTTCCTCACAGGACACACACAGGCTGTGAGGAAGGTGAGGAAAGTACAGATGGGGCCTATAAACATTACCCAATTCACTATTACAGTGACTTTCAACAAACAAATCACATCCCAGCAATAATTATCCACCTTTACCAGCAAAGCCTTACATGCTCCTGTCACCCTCAAGTTGCTGTTTGATGTTTGTGTAGCTTATTTGGGTCTCTCTATAGAAATATTTCCATTTCCTCTTATTAATTAAAATGAAAGGTATTACATTTACTAATTAATTCCTGTTAGAAGGCTGTCAGAGAACCTGGGGTGTTTGAACAAAGCATTTTGCAGCAAAAAATAAATAATATTTCGCTGGAGCCAGAACATTTTGCAGAAGGACACAGATTTTGATGAGGAAGCTTCTGGGCATCAGAGTTTTTCCTCCAGCCAAAGACAAAGGGACACTGAAGGAAGAGGTGACCGGACACGAGTGAGCTCTGCCACTGCAAGGGTGATTTTGTTTTCACCCCATGCAAATAGAAACAAGTCCAAGGTCTCCAAACCTTGCAGTGCTGGCTCAGAGCTTTGCTTTCAGCTGCTGCTGTGCTCAGCTGAGCCCTGCCTGAGGACGGGAACTGGCTGGGCTGCATTGGCACCTCCCTCCCAGCTGGAGCAGGGAATGTGCCTGATATTGCCTAAGGGACAACCAAAATGGTACTTTTTGGGCTCAGGTTTTGAGCAGTTTTCAGCAGAGCTCCCATTCTGCCTTAAATAAAAGCCAAATGGATGATTCACAAAATCTTGACCTGTTAGTTACTGATCCTTGGCTGTGTAATTAAAAAAAAAAGAAGGAACAAGGTTGATGGCGTTTTCCCCCCTCCTCTCCCTTTTTGTAAGGTTTAGTCTTGTGTGGTTTAAATTTTCCAACCCTTCTCTCCCACTGCTTTTATCCTTAGAATATTTTTGTGGAAGTCAGTGGAGTTATCTGTGTGTAATTCTGGAATAATCCAGGCAGCTCTGGACCACTCGGATAAATGGGGAGTGTAGGAGAGAATAAAATTCAGGCTCTCCCTGTGAATAACCACTGCTAAAAGCTCAGGGATAAACCTCAGTGCTGTTTGGGGCTCAGAAATGCAAAGCTGCTCAGGCAATAGAAATTCACTGCATCACAAATCTGGGCATCAGGAGAAGGAACACCCCAAGCTTCATTTATACTGCAAATGAAAATAATCCTAAAAATACAAACCACCAAGGTGCAAAATGGGCTTTCCAATTCATAAGCACAAGCCACCATGAGTTAAAAACCTCTTGGTTTCTTTGCTGAGTGCCCCAGGCAATAGTTTTCATCTATATTTCTCCGTGGTCAGAAGTCAGAGCAGACCACTGCTATCTAAGACCTTGACTTTTTTTCCCTGACAGTTACAATTATTACAGCCCGGGGGACTCATTTTCTCAGTCTGGCCACCCGCTGACCTAGCCTGCAACCAGAATACACTTTAAAACAAACAAACACCAGCTCAGCTCCCCTCTCCTCCTCCTCCTCCTCCTCCCCCAGCCCAGGAATATTTTCACACCACCCCTCGCAGAAGGATATTAGCCACTATTGCTGAAGGCACAATCACATTATCAGCACCATTCTCTCTCCCTTTCTCCCTCTCCTCCCCCCAAAGATAAATTTTTTATGTTGCTATTTTCTTCTCTTTTGTATTTGGCACTCGATATTTACGTGATAAACTGCAGAGCTGCTACTAAATGGGCCCTGATACAACTTAATAAATACATAACAACATCCAGGCTGCACGGCCCTGCCATGTCCTGGGCTCCTCAGCATCCTTGGAGATAATGGCTGGGAAAATGAAAGTTAAGCCTTCCTGTAAGGAAAACAGATATTTATCCTGCAGTAATTAATGGCATGGAATGAGCTGGTTGATAATCCTGCCTCTCCCTGTTTGCTGTTTCCTCCTCCCTGAGCACCAAACTCCTCGGGATGAATATGTAAGGAATACACAAATAACAATTTTTTTTTCACTTGTCTGCTGTTGTCTGCTGCTGCAGCCAGGAAATGGCCACATTTAGGTTAGTTTTATTAGGCCAGACTTTAGAGAGAAGTCAGTGTGAGGTGCTCACTGAGCTGAGGGGATTCAGTGAACACAGAGAGAATAAATCCAGGGGTTGGCCTCACTAAGGAGAGTCAGGAAAGGGCACAGAGCAAAAAATAAAGGAGAGATCCCAGGTTCAGGCAGATCCTCCTGCCATGGAGGCATCTCACATTCACCTGAAGTGCACAAACCTTTCTCTGTTCTCATAGTCTAACATTCCCAAAGGTTTTTCCAAATTTTTAGCAGTTTTAATTTTTTTTTCGTGTGTACAGAAAGTAATTTAACCTGGCTAATTTCATACTACGCAACTGACAAAACATTCCCCCCTAACATCCAGTGAGGTTTTCCAGGTGAATCATCACTCTGTGTCCTGGAGACATGGAATCACAGAATCCCAGAATGGTTTGGGTTGGAAAGAACCTTAAAGATTCCAAAACCCTGTCCTGGGCAGAGAACCCCCCTCAGATCCCGTTTGTACCCAGTGAAGTTGTTCACAAAATGCTGTTTCTTCAGGCATTCCTTCCATCTTTCTGTGGAAACAGAATTTCCTTGTTGAATCCTTGGTAAGAAGGGTGGTCAGAGTGTAAAAAATTGGGCTGGAGGTAACCTGTGAGTGTTGTACAGCTGTGATTCACATGAGGTGACTTCAGCTCCTACCACACGCGCACAAAGGTTTTGTTATCTTTCCAGGAAGAAAAGAGAAATTATCCCAGAGTTTGAATCAGCCACAGAAGAACATTAAACAAAACGCTTCGTCAGTCTCTAAAATCCCTGTATTTTTGAGAAGAGCTGTTTTCCCTGTGATAACACTGATGGCAGGATGAATTAATGCATTAACACGCACGGGGGGACACATGTGGAGGTACATTCAGGAATCATTCCTCCAATTCCCCCCTGCTTTCCCTTTCCAAAATTCCTCTCTTTTCTTTACCAGAGCCTTTCCTAATTGCTGAAACCCTCGGCACAAAGTGCCATCAGCCAAAATGGAGCGAGGCAGACTCCCACAAGCTGCAAAACTTTGCAACACAAAGCCACGGGCACAAAGCGTTTAGGCTCTATAGAAAAGCGCAGTGAATGGCAGGAGGAATCCCAGAAAACTTCGCACGATGCTTCCAAAATGATGAGGAGCTCAGTAGAGGAAAAGCACCCAGGGCTCTGCATTCCTGGTTCTGGGCATTCAGAGATGTGGATGTGTGGAAACCCAGGGCACTGGGAATATTTCTCTGTCTGCTCTGGGGTGTCCTGACTCCCATGGGAGCACTGACTTTGACCCTCATTCAGGGAGAAAGTTTCCTAGTCTTCGAGGTAGACTGGAATCCACAAAAGTGTGAAATAGATTATAGAGAGTAGTGTAGGTGTATCACCTGGTGAGAAATTTAGGGTTTGGGATTTTTAGTATGCTGTGGATGGAAGCAAGATGGAGGGCACAGGGTGTTGTCCTGGGTTTCTTCTTCATGCTTCCTCTTCCTTCTTCTTCATGGGTTTGGGTGGCATTTTGTAATTGGGCAGAAAAGTCCACAATGCAGCTCTTTGGGATCAGTGATTGGGTTAAAAGGGAAAATAATCTAGGTGTCAGTTCTTAATTGGATAGTTCAGTCTTAAAAGACCTTGTAACAAGAGATTGTTGGACATTTTGTGCCTTGTTAATGAAAGGCTGCTGAATTCATGGTTGTGAGACTGTTTTACTGATAAGAAATAATAAACACCTGAGTCCCATCATGAAACTACTGCCTCAAGTGCCTTCAATCCACACCCAGAGAAACCAACAGCTGGGACCCTGACATGGATGCTGAGAACTGCTCAGAGAAGAAAGTCAGATAAACTTTCCCAGACATTGCTCCGCTGAGTTTTGGGAAGTTTCAGAGAAGGAATTAAAACAATTCTTTATCTTTGCACCTGGTGTTGTTTCTTCCTAAGAATGTTTACAGAAGGGTGGTGTGAGGGGTATTGATTGAGGACCAGTCACGTCCACCTGTATCAAATGATCTATTAAAGTGTGTGGATTTTAATAAACTGGGATTATCAGCCTTCTGAGACCTGTGAGTTGCCTTATTTATCCATCCTCAATGTTATAGATATACATCATAATTTATAGATATAGATTATAGATATTTTATTATATATATATAATAAATATATATTATTATATATATTTATAGGCGCATAGTATAATTTTGGCTTTTTGCAAATATTAAAATGGATTTTATACACGTGGTGTTAAAGTAACTTTGTTATAAAGATACAGTTTTTATTTCTGTGGTTAATTAAGCTTAGTGGAATAGCTGCTTGTGTCAAAATGCCTGCTTGGATGGGATAACACCCAATGAACACAGGATGAGGACCCTGCTATAGCTCTGCCAACTATCAGCACTCATTGTCTGAGGGCAGTGTGGACCAAGGCCCAGAAACTGAAGAAGATGATAAAAATGGACTAAAACCACAACCAAGGGATAAATATGCTCTGGAAAGGCAGACTCAAGGAGGGGCCATGTAAAAATACGTAAACTAGTTTGGGAAAAAGTTTACTATGCATAATTGTTTATGAATATGCAACAGGCTGGTGTAATTAAAAGGTATTTAAGGGATATTCCTGAAGATAAGTGTGCTCTTGGCTGACCCAATAATCTTTGCTCTGTGCTCCTTGTCTCCTATTGTCCTTTTATTAAACTTTTTACATTTTTGTTCTGTGCTCCTTGTCTCCCATTGTCCTCTATTAAACTTTTAAAATTTCCACAGTGAACATGTTTTCCACACTCAATACGACACCGACACAGAACATTGTGGAGCTCAGCATCCCACAAAGAACACCACGAGGAGCTTTGAGTGGTGCTTCCACAGGAGCCTGGTGGAAGCTGCTGGAAAAGCAGCAGATCCCAGCCTGTGGAGGTATCTCCATGCCCTCTTTGCAGGTCCCATCCTGTGGAGGTATTTCCATACCCTCCTGGCATGTCCCAGCCTGTGGAGGTATCTCCATGCCCTCTTTGCAGGTCCCAGCCCTTTGGAGCAGGGCTGTGCAGGTATTTCCATGCTGCTTTAGCAGGTCCCAGCCTGTGTAGGTATTTCCATGCCCTCCTGGCAGGTATCTCCATGCCCTCTTGACAGGTGGCTGCTCCTCGGACGGGGCTCTCAGCAATGTTGGTATTTTCTGCATTTAGCTGCAGGCAGAGCTGCCCCACAAAGAGCATTCAGAGAGCTCGCTGCTCCCTGTTTGTTTAGAGACAAGCCATCTTAAACTTGTTTGAAGCCCTTTTTTATTGAATTCACACTCTTGTGCCAAGCACTGAAAGATTTACTTTGGCTCTTGCGGGAAGATGGAAAGCACATGAATGCGTGGCTGGCTGCCAGCTGTGGGTGAGCTCTGAAAGGCCCAGGACAATGTGGGTTACAGGCACCAAACGTGACTAAAGAGGGGTTTTGGCACTCAAAGGGCTGCTGGAGGTTCCATCCAGCGGCTGGAGAGGGCTCAGGAGATGATAACACAGGAGAACACACCCGACCTGCATGGTTTGCATCCCAAGCCACAGGTCCACAGCTGCTCCCTCCCCTCCTGCTCCTCCCCAGGCTCCAGCTGCACAGGAGAAGCCCCAGTTGGACTCATCCAAGGCCAGGTACCCCAATGGCTGTTGTGTATTTCTTGCAGATGTTGCCGTAATTTTGTTGTGGTACAATTTGACATACGGCTCCCCGCTGCATCCGAAAGGGGCACATTATCTCAATTAATGTTTCACGGCAAACACGGCACTGATAGTATTCATGGGACTAAAGACTATTACCATTTGCATGGTGACTAGCACAAGAATTATGACTATGTGTGTTTTCCGCAGCAAAATTTGCCCTCGGGCTCCTTTTTTTTTTTTTTTTTTCTTCCCCCCTCCTTTTTGGCTTGTGACAATGTTCCCTTTTTCTTCCTCCTTCTGTTTTGATTTCTACTTAAAGTTTTATGGCTCTGTCCCCTCCAGGGTGCTATTATCTTGTATGCTAATAGGGCTATGCATATTCTATTAGCGTTGTCAGTGTGAGATAAGAGGCACATTCTGTAAGGAGCACTCAGGGGGTAATAATCCCAGCAAGGGGTCTCAATGTTAGTACATTATCAGTCATCTTCACATTTCAGTGGAGCCTGTTTATGCACCTCTTCAGCTGCGCAGCCCAGACACCGAAAATTGCTGAATGTTTACGGAAACTGTTGTAGGGGAACATAATGGGGCTTGGAGATTGACTTGATAAAGGAGCCTTCTCCTTTTGTCGGCTCGCAGATCCAAGATGTTTGGAGCTGGGTGCAATAAGGAGGATAATGCGTTAGGATAATATGTCAGGATAATATGTTAGGAGGCAGTTAGCAGCTGAAAGGAGGGGCAGATCCATGCTTCAAGCAAAGGATGAGAACAATCCGTGCTCCGTCAGAGATTCCTCTTTTTTTTTCCCCTCTCCCGGTTGGCATCGAGTCTTTTTACACCCTTTAGGCTTGAACTTTCTCCTGGCATTGGGACTTTTTCACCCTTTAGATTCAAACTTGAGGGCCCACAGAAAGAAAATCGGTGGCAGTGTGTGAAGGGCAAATATGTGCAATAAGAAGGAAAATATCTTAGGATAACATCTTAGGATAATATATCAGGATAATATATCAGGATAATATATCAGGATAATATGTTAGGAGGCAGTTAGCAGCTGAAAGGAGGGGCAGATCCATGCTTCAAGCAAAGGATGAGAACAATCCGTGCTCCTTCAGAGATTCCTCTTTTTTTTTCCCTCTCCTGGTTCACATCACTGAGATTTTTTACACCCTTTAGGTTTGAGCTTTCTCCTGGCATTGGGACTTTTTCACCCTTTAGGCTCAAACTTGAGGACCCACAGAAAGAAAATCAGGGACAGCGTGTGAAGGGCAAATGGGTACAAGAAGGAAAATATGTTAGGATAATATCTTAGGATAATATGTCAGGATAATATGTTAGGAGGCAGTTAGCAGCTGAAAGGAGGGGCAGATCCATGCTTCAAGCAAAGGATGAGAACAATCGGTGCTCCTTCAGAGATTCCTCTTTTTTTCCCCCTCTCCTGGCTGGCATCGAGTCTTTTTACACCCTTTAGGCTCAAACTTGAGGGCCCACAGAAAGAAAATTGGTGGCAGCGTGTGAAGGGTAAATGGGTGCAATAAGAAGGATAATATCTTAGGATAATATCTGTTTTAGGTGGCAGTTAGCAGCTGAAAGCAGGGGCAGATCCACCTTTCAAGCAAAGGATGAGAATAATCCCTGTTCCTTCAGAGCATCCTCTTTTTTTCCCCCTCTTCTGGTTCCCATTGAGACTTTTTACACCCTTTGGGCTCAAACTTGAGAGCCCACAGAAAGAAAATCGGTGTGAAGGGCAAATGAGTAACTATTTGTGACTCTTTGGGACTTAAATAACATTCCTGGGTGGCAGCAGTGGGCACTGGGCTGTGAAATAAATGTCCTGCCAGGGTTTTCCCCAGCTGGGCAGGCAGTGGTTGGATGTAATTCCTGTTTCTCCCACTGCACTCGTGCTCCCATTAAAATTCTCAGCAATTCAGGGCCAAGAGTCCTCCTAGGGATGAGTGTTTGTTCTGTCCCCACCCTCCACTGTGGCATGGCTTGAGCAAATCCATTATTTACCAAAAAAAAAAAAGGAGAAATTTCATCTCTTTTTCCACTTTTCTGAGAGCACAGTTGTGAGGGAACCTTTCACTGTGTTGGGTTTTTGTCGTGGAAGTTGTAGGAGAAAAATAAAAGCCCAGTGTTAGTTCTTTGTATGTGAAGTTAGAAATAAGTGGCATTTTAATGAGGTTTCTGTGTATTTCTCAGTAATGCAGTTACTTCTGACCCAGCAAAGCAGTGGATTTATGTGGTGACACCTGGAATATGATGGGACTCAAAGTTATCATTTAATTGGGTTAAGGATGGGAAGAAAAGGAGATTTTGTGCATTTCTTAGGTGAGAAATGTCATTAGGTCTAAAATAATGGATTTTGTAACAGATCCAGTGCCTGATTTGGCACAATCGGGAAATTTTTGGAAAATAATCTAATGGGTAATGAAGAAATAAATGAGAGGTGAGAAACCAACCTCATATTTAGAGTGGACAAACAATTTCTGGAGACAGGGAACTTTTGCTGTTCCTACAGAGAAACTTTTCTCTGGGTAGAACAGTGAACAGTGCCATGGGAGCGGCTGAAAATGTCACTCAGTGTAAAAATGCAAATTTTTAAATGCAGAGGTGCCCACTTAGGGCATCTAAACTCAATTCCTGGCTTCAGGAGGGAGGAAAAGGCTGGTTTGGATCACTTGTGTAGGACTTCAGACTGCGCATGGATATGAACACTCACTCCTTACTTTAAAAATACTTGTCCTTGACATTTCCAGACACATGGCTCACACCAAATGTATGCAGCTCCATCTCCTGAGGGTCCTGAGATTAAAACCCCTGCTTTCTCACCTTGTGATCTGGCATTAATAGCTGATAGAAAAATCACAGACATGACTGACATCTTCCTAGAAATGTGAGCCTGTGGAATTAATGAATGCCATGCAGGAAAGCAGGGGTCAGTTTGGAAATAGGATTTCTGTTGCCAGCCATCCAGTCATGAACTGGACAATCTGCTGTGCTTTTTTTGGGGGGGATTTTTTTTTTTTTAATTTTTTTTTTTTTTTTTGCTTTTGCATTGAGGAAAATTGGTGTGGAGAATAAAGCAGTTGGAAAATAAGCAGCTCTGTTTCTGTGGCCGCTGGAAATCAGGCTGGTTTCTGTTTGTGTGCCTTCAGCACGTTCCTTGGCTGCTAAATTCTGTATCCTGCTGTTCATCTGCAGGGCAAACCTGCAAATCTGCAGGGAAAATCACCCAAATCTTGGTGGGTTGGTTGGGTGCTGGCAGAAGCTGAGCCCGGGATGCTCCATGGAAAGGCAGGGGGAGAATTCCAACCCCAAAGTCCATCAGCTGATTGAGGCATGGAAAAGTCAGCTCTGGAGGATTTTCCATCCCTTTGATCAGTGCAAGGGATGTTCCTCACCTTGCCTTGAGGTTTGGGCATCTCCTGTCCCCACAGCAGCACTCACAAGAATTTTGTCCCCTCTTTTCTACTTTTTTCTGCTGCATCTGTCTCCAGATTTTTCAGCACTGATCATGTCAGGATGGATTTACCTTTACATGTTGAAATAATGTTATTCATAAATGAAACAGTTCAACCTCTGCACAAATGTCACCAGCATGGGCTTAAATTGCTAAAAGTTCTCTGCACTTTTCAGGACACTCAAATATTTAATCAAAAAAACCAACATCTTTCTGGGTATTTTTAGTGTGAGATACAAACTTGGAAGCATTTTCTTCGGAGAACATGGACAGATTTCCTTTTCCCTTTTATAGCTTTTTTATATCCTTTCTATATATTATTTTTTTCCTTTTTATATCTATATTTTCAAGGGTAAGAAAAAAATAGAAAAGATACAAAGGAAGTTGGAAGAGAAAAATTGAAAGCATTTTAGTTACACTTTTTTCTTTGGTAAGGAGCAGGAATATTTGAACAGCCATCCAGAAATGCTGCAAAGCTTTCATTTGAGAGTGACATGCCATTTCTCACCGCCCTGTCCTGGCAGCTCCCACCCCTCTGAGCTCTGCTGCAACCACTTTTCTTGCTTCTGGGTGCACACAGCTTGTTTTGGCTTCCACAGGGAAAAAGCAGAACTCCTGAGCCTGTCACAGGAGGCTCAGGTTTTGTTCCTAAGCCAGGAACAAATGCAAAAGGGAGGGAATGGCATCACTGCTGCTGCTGCCCTTTTGATATTTCATCAGAAAAACCCCTGAGCCCTTGTGCATCCACGTTATCCACAGGCACTGAGGGGCATTCAGGGCTCACTCTGAGTGGATTCCTCACTCAAGGTGTGTTTGAAGGAAGATTTATTTAATTTAATCAAAATGAGGGTGTGTTCAGCTGAAGCAATCACTGTAAATCAAATCTCTCCTTGCAGGACCAAGCCAGCTGTGTTTGTAGGAGCTAAGAGGATAAAAGTAATGAAACCCCCAGGATGGAGCTGTCTGATGTTTTCTGGGGGTTTGTTATTGTTTCAGAGCAACTTATGCAAAAGGAATCCCCAAAATATCATTTTTGTGGGACCTGTGTAGCAGTGTATCTGAACAGCTCCAGCCTCAGTGTGAGCAGCCACACCACTTGTAATGTTCCTATCAGAATTTTCTCAGGGCACTGCAGAGTTCATCAGAGTTACTGAGACATAAACTGTGCTGAAACAAGAAAGAAGAAGCTGAGAGACCAAGATCACAAGAAGCAGAAAGCAGAAGACTGTAAAACACCTAGGCTGTAACCAGCCACAGATGCTGAAAGATGCGGGCAAAAAACGAGTGAACAAAACAAAGGCACCAATCAAGAAGGGTGCACTGAGCAGTTTGTAGAATCTATAAATGTGAGTGGGATGTAAGCAATATAAAGCTTCTGCTTGATCATATTAGAGTCCAAAATTTCCCACAGCAGACCTGGAGGTGAGGGATTGCTGCCAGCCTGCAGGAATTGTCAGAGCCTGCTGGCACAGGGCACAGCAGGGCCCCAAAGCCACCAGGAATCCCCAGGCTGGGGGACACAGAGGGACCCTGTGGGATTGAGCCTTTTCCTGACCCAGAGACGGGACAGCTGAGAGGTGTTTGAAAAACTTTAATTCCATTTTCAGTCTTATTTGAAGGGTGAGACAATACAGATGTTACAATTGTGTAAAATTGAGACAATACAATTTGCACAGACTCAAGTTGTGTCAAGGGAAATACAGGTTGGATATTAGGAAGAAGTTTTTCACAGAAAGGGTGATAAAGTTCTGGAATGGCTGCCCAAGGAGGTGGTGGAGTCACCATCCCTGGGTGTGTTTAACAAAGCCTGGATGTGGCACTGGGTGCCAGGGTTTTGCTGAGTTGTTGGGGCTGGGTTGGACTTGATGATCTTGAAGGTCTCTCCCAACCTGGGGATTCTGTGAATTTGGGGGAATTCTGTTAATTCACACCATCACAATCAGAAGCCAACTATTTCCTAATTACAATACACTATAAGTGTTTCTTGGCCTATCAGCTTTAGCCACACCATGCTGTAAATGCCTTAATAATAATCTCAAATTACCCCTTGTGTGTCCCATCTTTCACAGTTCTATTTCTCCAAATATCCAGCCTTATTTCCAAGGCCATCCTTTGAAGCTTGTCTCTGGTTCCATTTCTCTCCCAGCAATGTCTGTCCCATTCCATGGCATCTCTCAATCAGCATTTCTTATCTCAAGGTTTGCACACAGAAGTGACCCTTCTGCCAGCCTTGGAGAATTTCCTATAAATTGAGAATTTCCTACACATTTGGAGAATCTCTATTTTGAGAATTCCCTACCAATCCATTTCCCACAGGAGCCCAGTCCCTGGCAGGCCCTCGGTGGCACTGGTGAGCTCAGGAAGGCAGAAATGTGGAAGCAATTACTTTAAGAGCCGTCTTTTGGGCAATTCCCAGAGAGACATCAGACCCTGTATTTATGAAGCCTATTGCATCGGGCCCTAATGAAGCAATTAAGCAAAGAGTCCTCTGTGTTTGATCTAAATGTGGTAATTTTTACAAAAACATCACCGAGTGATAGATACCCATAACTCAGAGTCCTTAATTGTACTTAATTTGTTTGGAATACGAATGTGCATTTAATTAAGCCGGGGCTTTGCCCACATGTTTAAAGAAGGGCTGTCAAGGAAAATTAAGGCCCAGTTTGTTTTCAAAGTTACTGGTTTTTATCAGGCCAGGACAGCGATCTTCGAACAGAAGGTTACAGATAATTAGGCAGAGACCTCAAGCCAAAAAAGAAAATAAAATAAAAAAAAGTAAAATCCAGAGACACTGTACAGCTGAGAAAGCAGGAAGAAAAACTCCTTGATGAAGAAACATAAGATTCAGCTGCTCACACAGGGAAGTCATGCATGGCTGGGATTTGGGAAATGGGACCTGTTGGTTAAAATGTGGTTTGTGTTTGAAGCTGGGGGTGCAGGATGGCAGGAGCAGCTGCTGCCAGGAGCTCTGGCTGCAGGGATGGCATCACCACCGAGCAGCAGGGACATGCAGAGGGCAGGCAGCAAGTTGTTTTGTCCTTGAGATTCCTAAATCTGGGGAAAAAAATGTGTTTTAATTACCCCTGTCCCATTTTTGTAGGGAGTTCTCCAAGCCTGACAGAAGCTCACATCTGTATGCAAACCCTGAGATAAGAAATCCTGACTTAGAAATGGGATAGGACAGACATTGCTGAGAGAGAAATGGAACCAGAAATATTGTAGGTGCCAAAATTCATCCTGTGGGGAAGAATAGGAATCTGATGTTTGGAAATGGAATTTATTCCTGGAGAAGCAGAGCTTTTGATTTGCTGATCCTGTTCTGAAGCAGCACTTCTAATGCAGACAATTATTTTCAAGAGTGGCAAACAGGGAGGACAGCGCACAGGAAAAAAATCTTGTGAGCAATTGTGGACTTAAAACTTTAAAAAATTTAAATTAAAAAAAAAACTAATTTAAAAATCAATTAAAATTAATTTTAACATGAATTTAAATTTTTAATTTAAAAATAATTTAACGAATAATTTAAAAATTAATTTTTAAAATTCAATTCAAAAAGTTACAGAAGGCAGTTAGAAATTAATAACACTTCAGCACATGAAGGAAAGGGGGATTTTTTGATATTGAAAAATTGGTTTCTCAGCACAACAGCAAACAAAATCCATGTGTGGACACCACGCTCTGCCACTCCTCAGGAATCACATGCTGCTTATCAGCTTCTCAACACTGTCATTTTTAATGTCCTGCTGAGACACTTCTGTCAAGGGATCCTTAGGGTGGAAAATCCTCCCTGTGGCGTTACCTGGAAGCCTAAATGGGGTTCGTGGCCAGCAAGGAGCTGTGCTCTCCTCAGCAGAGTCACAGAGGGTGACTTCTTCAGAGAGGAGCTAGAGCTGGAAATTGAACCCAGATTCTGAGGGTCTGAAGAGGGAAAATCTTGTTTTTTGGAGGGTTTTCATGGGCTGCAGTGCTGATGGCAGCTGCAGAGGCATTAATTAGGCATCAAAACATGGGGATTACTGGTGGATTTTGTAACAAAAATGATAACTCTGGTGTTGTATCCTGATTGTGGAGCTGCCTTCACGCACTCACAGCTCAGAGGAGCTCACTGTGGGATGGTGCCTGCCCTTCTCTCCTTGGGGGGCTCCATTTGAAAGCTGGCAGAACACCCAGAACGGCCCTCATTTAGAAGAAAATGAGTCAATTTCAAATAAACAGAATGAAATAAAATAAATCTTATGGCATTAAAGTCCTTTTGGCTGGACCAACCCATGCCTCACCAAGATTTATGGCTCGGGTGTCAGAAGGAATGTCCAGCCCAGTCAGAGCAGGATTCTCCCATGTTGCAGATGTGTTTGGAGAGCCCAAAAATAAGATTTAGCAGGATTCTCCCATGTTGCAGGTGTGTTTAGAGAGAATTTGGAGACCCCAAAAATAAGATATTGAAGGGAAAAAATGCTGAAGGGAGAGCAAGAGGCAGTAAGAGGGCAAAATAAAGGCAGGGAGATGCTGAATTGTGGCAGTCCTGGGGGTGAGGAAGAGGAGGAGGAAGAGAAAGAGGAGAAAGAGGAGAAAGAGGAGAAAGAGGAGAAAAGAGAAAGAGGAGAAAGAGGAGGAGGTCACTGGTTTTTACGTATCTGAACCAGTTTGCAAAGGCAGGCCCACAGCATAATTCCTCTCCCAGTTAATGAGTGTGGCAGCTGCTGCACCCCCTTGCTGGTGTTTAAAATTTTTGCAGCAATAACAGAGAATTTGAAAGGACATCAGAGGTGGATTTACAGGGCTCCTGGGAAATCAACTGTTTCCTGTTTCAACAGCTTCTTCATCATAACTGGCTTTCTCAGACACTGAATGATGTTCTATTAATCTTGGTGTGCAGTGATTCCTGCTAAACACAGAGCTGGGCTCAGCTTCAGTCTGTGAACCTCAAAATGGGAACCTCAGTTTGTGAAACTCAATTTGTGAATTTCAGTTTGTGAACCTCAGTTTGTGAACCTGAAAATGTGAACCTCAAAATATGAATCTCAGTCTGTGAACCTCAGTCTGTGAACCTCAATCTGTGAACCTCAAAATAAGAACCTCAATTTGTGAATCTCAAAATGTGAACCTCAATTTGTGAATCTCAGTCTTTGAACCTCAATTTGTGAGCCTCAATCTGTGAACCTCAGTCTGTGAACCTCAGTTTGTGAGCTTCAATCTCTGAACCTCAAAATATGAACCTCAATTTGTGAACCTCAAAATGTGAACCTCAATTTGTGAACCTCAATTTATGAATTTCAATCTATGAACCTCAATTTGTGAACCTAAATCTGTGAATCTCAGTCTGTGATCCTCATTTTGTTAATCTCATTTTTTTTTATTTTTGTCTCTTCAGCGGAGTCAACTTTGGGCAGAGGTCTACTGCCCAAGTGGGTAATTGTGTTCCAGTGCATGGTGTGAATAATGCAGATAAAAAACCTCCAGTGAATAATTCATTTTGCCCGCACTCCTTTTGAATTAGCCTGTTCCTGGGTGTGTCCTTGAGCTGGGCTCCCTCCGTGCGTGGATTTATATAGCAACGCTGCAATTCGCAGGTACTTAAATATCAAAGCTGCTCCTCCCTTCATGTGTTCCTGACAAATCTTGGATAGCCGAGCCTTGTGTGCTGTCCCATAAAATCCAGGGCTTGATTTTCAGGTGAAACACGACACACTGTGTCTGTGTTATCTAGGATTAATATCAAAAAACTTGCAAGTGAGGGCAGATATTTTGGCCTCAAATGAAAAGAAAAATTATTTGGGGTTATTCCATGCTTGGGTGCCAGTTTTCTGCAGCATGTATAGCACCAAAAATCAGATTACACCCTCACAGCTTGGCAGTGACTTCTGGATTTTTGGTCAGGCAAAGCTTGTGAGGAGGAGGAAGGAGCTGCCTGGAGGGATGGAATTCCCGAGGGGTGTGGGCAGCCCTGGAAGTGCCTGGGCATCACTGAGAGGTCCAGAGAGCTCCGTGGAAGGTGTGGAGTCTCCCTCACCAGAGATTTCCAGAGCCCTCTGGACACAATCCTGTGCTCTGGGGTGACCCTGCTAGGGCAGGGAGGTGGCAGCAGGTGACCCAGTGTGGTCCCTTCCCCCCTGACCCCCCCTGTGGATGTTTTGTTGATCTGAACAGAAGGAGCCTGATGGGGTTGGGTTTGTCAGAGGGTTCTGAGGAGCCTCTGGGGGTGTCCAAAGTGCCCTGTTCTGGCTCTGGAATTGGTGCCACCCACCTGAAAGCTGCTCCTGGCTGCTGGAGTCATTGGCCAGGCTGCTCAGGTTGTGGCTCTGTAGGACAGGGTACCGTGCAAGTGGCTGAATGGGCAGGGTTTTATGGAAATTCCAGTGGGAATCTGCTCTCAGAGCATTCTCCTGCCTCCACGGCCAGCAAGCTGTGAGGATGCAGCTGCTAATGAGGGCTGGCAGGGCAGGGGCTTCTCTTTGCCTGCCTGGGAGTTCCTGCTCTGCAGAGAGAGGCTGATGCTCCTTTGGGCTCCTTTTTTCCCTTTCCAGTCCATTAGAGGTGACAGAGCCGATGAGGAGCCTGTCTGTCACCGCTGTCCCCAGGGGGAGAATCTTCATCCCTCCCTGTGCTCACACCCAGCCTCGGCTCAGCTTCTCAGGCTGTGCACCAGGACAGGGGGAGCTCCCCTGGGAGCTGGATCACAGCTGGATCACAGCTGGATCACAGCTGGATCACAGCTTCCAGCCCTGCCAATCCCTGCCCCACACCCCCCTCCTGCCCTGCTCTGGCACAAACCTCTTCCCAAGTGCTTGGAGCTCCAGATAAATCCCTGCCCATCGTTTTCTGAAGATTTGTGTTGTGAGCAGCTCTGCCCCACTGCTCGGGGAAAGATCCCCAACACCCCAACAAACGCTGCCCTGGATTTTTCCAGGAAGGAAAATGGGAACACCCCCCTGGCAGCTGGGCCATGGGGAGTTACTCAGCTCTTGAATTTACAGAAATGCACACTTAGAGCTGCTGCTCCCACCCCGCAGCAGAGAAGGGAAGGGAGCCCTGCCCAGGAGCTGGCTGCAGTCAGGGGGCACCGGGGGGCTGATCCCAGGGGATCTGGTGACAAAGTGAACCAGGGGTGGCCACAGGGACGGACTGGGGAGGGTTTGCATCCCCAGGCATCGATCTGAACAACAGCAGCAATAACATCTTTGGATTTCACTGCTAATGAATACGTGTGCTGTTCACACCCCACCTTTTCACGTCCCACTTTGAGCTGACCTCCTGCACCTTTGCCAGAGCCCCAGTGCTGCTTCCCAATGCCCATTTCTGAGGAATAAAGGCAAGGCAAACAAAAATATCCATATGTGTGTGTATCTCTATTTGTTTAAGTATTCTCCCATATCCCACCGGCATGAGCTTCCCTGTCTCTGGCTCCATAACACCCCCTTTTTCCTTTCCTATATCAATTCCAACTCAGTTTATTACAGTTTTCTGTCTGAATTTCCAAAAATTATTTTTCTAGGGTTAATCCCTAACCCCCAGCAATACCACTGGGAGAGCTGTATGGCAGGCTTGAAATAGTTCCTACTTGGAGCAAGCAGCCTTTTCAAGTCTTTATTTATAATTCAAGGATTGGAGAAGCTGGAGCAACAATTTTTGGGTGTAATGCATGACTCTGCTGCAGTTGTGTCTGACAGACCTGTGCTAATTACTCTGTGTGGGTTTGATGGAGAGCCAAGAATGGGCTGGAGAAAAATGTGAATCACTAAAACTCAGGTCCCTGAAGTCAAAAGTAAAACAAATAGGGAGAGATCATTATCTGAGGCAGAGCCTTGCTTGCTGTGTACAGAAAAAAAGCCATTCTTATGTTTTGTGCTTCTTTTTTTCTCCTCCTTTAGATGCAAGTAGTATTTCTGTCTGTATTTATAAACCCCCTGATTTTGTACAGTTGGGGCAGACAGTGCATTCATCCTGCTCTTGCCCATTTTCCTGCTCTTTGGAAAGCTGTAGCTGGACTTTGTGTGGCCTTCAAAGAGTCACTTAACCTTCCTGTGCATCAGCTTAGTCATTTGTAAAAGGAATATTATAATAATAGACACCCCTAGGGGCTCTCCCAGGTTTCAATAATTAATGGGGCTAAAGCAGTTGGTGAGCCTCAGATTAGAGGTCCTGAATAAAGGCATTAAATTCATATTTTTTACTCCAGAAAAAGCAAAGCATCAGCCTGGGAAGCGCTGCTTTAAAGCTGGGAGCTGCTGTGAGCCTCGTAGTAGATTTTAATTTCCATGCTCCCAATTCAGCAGAGCTCTGAATCCATTTTTAATTTTGCAATGCCCATTTTTTTCCCTGCACCTGAGGGAGCTGCTTGAGCCAGATCCTGGAAGAGCAGAGGAAGAGGAGGATCTGTGAGTGTCTGTGTGTCCATCCCTCTGCACCTCAGCCACAGCATCCTTACCACAGGAAAACCACAGGAACACGAGAAACCAGGACAAAATGCAAATCAATAAATGGAGAAGGAGAAACCACAAGCTGTGCATTTCCAGGGAGGTTCTGGGGGATGGATGGAGGCTGCTGAGCATGACCTAATGCCGCAGGAAAAATCAGCAACCACCGACCTCAGCATCCAGGCAGCCCGAATATTGAACCAGAGGTCCTTGAGTAATTGTCCTTTCTTCACTCCAGGGGTGAAAAGGCTACATTAGACATTCACCAGCAGCAAATGGCACCTGACATCTCTTTAAGTGAAAGTCAGCTCGGAATTTTTTTTAATGGCCGAGCATAAATCTTTTAAATTATAAATCAATAAATAGTTAATTCAATAATAGGAATCTTTTAAATATTTAATGAGTCATATGCAGAATGGCTCTATAACTGGATGTTGATGGAACTGTGTCAAAGGAATTTGAATCAAACTTTTCTAAACTCCCTGTATTAAAATAGTTATTGATTCAAACATAAACTATGAAGACTCTGGCAAAAGTCAGGGGGGGCTGGAGGGGCTTGGCATACATTTCCTCGTCCAGGAAAATGTGAAGCCAACAGCTTATTTTTAATGATGGATTCTGGGGCTTTTCAGGTTGTATTAATGCTCCCACTACAAAAATGAGAAAGACCCAACACAGACAAGATTTCTCACATGCATATTCATTAAAATCCTGGTTTAATGACAGCTGTGCTCTGAAATAAAAGCTGGGGCGGCCTGGTCTGGTTAGAGTTCTGTAACCAGCACCGACAGGGGCACCAGGAGCCATCTCCACTGGAAACTGCCCCAAGTTTTATTGATTTACCAGAGTTTTCAGGTGAGAGGCAGTGGGAGGTGCCACTGTGAACACCAGACCTGAGTTTCGGATTCTTTAGGATCCTTTAGGATCTGCAGTCAGTGTTCACTTACCAATTACGTGCTGCTGTAACTCAACACTTCCCTTAATTACCCTTAATTGAGGGCGTTTTGTGCTTAATCCTCAGACCACACCCAGTGATCTGTTATTCCACAGCAGAGGTGGCATCTTCACATCTCCTACAGACCCACCTCGGCTTCCCAAATAAAAAAGGAGCTTTTGGGGAGAGGGATGGTGCTGGGAACAGCCTGAAGGAGCTGCTTGGAGGGGAAATGCAAGCAGGGGAGGGGGGCACAAAGAGAGGGAAAAAGGATTCCAGGAAGGAAGGCGGGATTCCAAGAAGGATTCCATGAAAAAAGGAAGGAAGGATGGATGGATTCCAGGAAGGATTCCAAGAAAGAAGGAAGGATTCCAGGAAGGGAGGAATTGTTTGGCAGAGGATCTGGGAATGGTTTTGCAATGTGGCTGAATCTCAGGTGGATTCACTCTGGGGGGTGTTCAATGGGCATTCAGTGCTGTGGATTCCAGAAACAGATCCTGATGTTTGAGGAGCAAAAAGGGCTTTGGTGATAGACCCATGGAATTACTAAGATTGGAAAAAACCTTGAAGATCATCAAGTCTAACCATCAGGTTTGGACCTTCACCCAAGGCTCATTCAGTATTTCAGGAACTTCCTGCCTTGGAATCACTCAGCAATATTAACAATCTCCACTCCTTTGCAAACCAGCAATGAATGCATTTGATGTTGCCTCCTGAAACAATGAAACGTGATGTCAGAAACTCCTCACCACCACACCCTGCACCCATCACAAAGAGTTTTGTGTCCTGAGGAGCCACAGCCTGAGTGCTCAGGATTGGTCTCACTGCCCTGCAGGGGAGCCAGGACCAGCCCAAAGCCAGGCTGAGCATCACCTGAGGCAGGATCTGCTGCTGGCTCTGCCTGTGCATCTGTAATCAATCGCAGTTGGTTCAATATTTGTAGCAGATCAGAGTTCCATTTGTATTCTGCGCACCTCTGCTTTCTCCTCTCTCCCTGGGTGTCTAAATATACCTCCAGAAAAGCTGCCTGCATATCCTTGTTGGGTTTTTTTCCCTCCCTGAGATGACAGATACTGTAACAATGGCAGTAGATTAATATCTCCTTAATCAGCCAAATGAACATGACATACAAGGGTGACAGCTCAATTTGCTGCTAACAGATTGTGCCTATCACAGCCCTTCCAATTCCAAGGGATGGTTATTTCTGGAAGAGATCACATGCTGAGGGGAGGACCCCACAGCTCAGAGGCTCCCATTAAATACATCAAGCACCTCATAGGTGTTACTCAGCCTCCTGTCAGGACACTGCCTGTGTGGGGAATGAAATGAGCCTTGACACAGACGCTGCCTCTCTTGTTGGCTCCCTCTCTTTATTGCCAGCTATTTTTTGTTGGCTCATAGACTTTTTTCCCCTGTTGGAGCAGCTCAGACTCCGAGCCTGATTCCTGAGGAGATGCACAAAGAGATGTTGTGGGGAGGAAGGAATCTGGGGGGAAGCCACACATTAAATCTGAACCCCACAGCTCAGGGCTGGTTTGCAGGTGGAATTTTGGGAGGATCTGGTTGCTAATTCTAAAATTCAAATTCGGATTTTGGGTTTAATCCAAATCTTTCTTTCCCTGCTTCTTGCAGTGTTTGAAGTGAAGGGACCATGGGAACCATGGGCAGGTTGTCCTCAGGGGTGTCCCAGGCTCAGCCAGGTCCCTTTGTGCAGGACAACACCTGAGCCCAGCTGGGGCCTGGCACCAGGACATGGAAATCAGGCTCAGGCCGTGCTTGGTGAGCCCAGTCTGGGGGTTTGCACCTCTCATCTACTGGAAACTGCCCCAAATTTGTATTTATTTACCAGTTTTCAGTGGGAGGTGTCTCTGTGGGCACCAGACCTAAGTTTAGGATCCTTTAGGATCTGCAGTCAGTGTTCACTGCTGTAACTCAACACTTCCCTTAATTACCCTTAATTGAGGGTGTTTTGTGCTTAATCCTCAGGGCTGTGGCTTTGCTGATGTGCAGTCATGGCCTGGGCAGGGCAGGGTCTGATCCTGCAGCCCCTGCTGCTCCTGGGGGCTGGGACAGCACAGCACAGGTGGCATTTCATGGCTGAACCCCAGGGCTTGAATTTCCCAGTGACTCCCAATTCCTGCTTTTGTTGAGACCCTCCCCACCCTGATTTTGCACCCAGATTTATAAACCAGGTTTGCAGGTGTCTGCCAGCCCCATCCAAAGGCAGGGGTCTCCCCAGAGCTCCCAGCAAATCCCATCACTCCCCAGTTTCCTCCGTTTCTTTCTTGCACAGCTCCCAGCAGTTTGCTTCAAGACAAGACCTGTGCTTACTTTTGAAAGATAAAATCGAGCAGTTGGAGTGGAAAAGGTTTCCAAGGTAAAATTGACAATATATTACTGAAATGATGGCATGAAGATATATCCCTATGATTGCAATTATGGAACTAACCCTGCCCAAGGAGGCTTCTGTCATTCCCCACACTTGCCACAATTTCTGTCATACAAATGTGTTCATTATTTTTATCTTTTTTTTTTCCTTCTTATTACAGGTTTTGCCATGAGAATAACTCATCAAGGTTTTATGACTAATAAATTCTCTAAATTACAGTCCAAGGATGCATTACTTTAATTTTTCCCTCCATATTCTGTTTTTAATTGCCAGGCGATTTCCCACTTGCCTTTTTTAATGACTCATTAGGCTTAAGGGGAAAGAACAGAATTTAGTCCAATAAAGATCTTGCATTGAGTTTTGGACACTTCAAAAGGGGAGTGACACGTTAAGAGAGGAAAAATCTGAGAGGAGAATTCAGATATTCAAAGCAAAACAAAGAAAAAATTTTAAAGAAATCTGTAGGCCAGGTATTCTTTATTAATTATTTGAACAATTATCTCTGATGAGAAATGCACTCAAGATGTCTTTTTGGTTTTTGTAGGATGTAGATGCATGCATGACCTTTAATGTGTAAATGGACCTCCTGGGATCATTTCAGAGTTCTGAAGATTAAATTTAGACATGTCCTTAAAAACCTTGTGAAATCAGGGCTGGAGGGAATAAAAGGTGACGCTTTTGGTGACAAATTCCTTTTGTGGGCTCTGTGCTTTGCTGTCTGGTGGTGGCTGGGGCACGTGAGGGCACTGGAATAAAAGGGGATGCTGAACGTTTGGGGTTTGCTGAACCCACTGTAAATTTGGGGTCTGCTGAGCCCACTGCACATTTGGGAATTCCTGAACCCACTGCACATTTTATGTTTACTAAACCCACTGCACATTTTGGGTCTTTGGGGTTGCTGAACCCACTGCCCATTCTAGGTTTACTGAACCCACTGCACATTTGGGAATTCCTTAATAATATAATCCCAGGGTGTTGCTCATCCCAGTGACAGATAATCCAAGATATCATGAGTGGCTGGGGCTGGAGGAGCAGATTTCAGGTGGAAAACTGTGGATAACAAAAACTCATAAAAACCATGAACATAGTACAGAATAAATTTCAGAATATTTAAGAAAGTAGGAAATCTGCTGGGGATACACAGTTAAATTACTATTTATAATTATATATAATATTATATCTATCTATCAATCTATCTATATCTATATCTCTCTATATCATCTATATCTATATCTATATCTGTATCTATATCATCTATATCTATATCTATATCTATATCTATATCTATATCTATATGTTATAGTTATATTTGTATTTATATGTATAATACACATTATTACTAATATATGCTATATATAAAGCAATATAATAACATATTATGTTTCATTATTATATATATATTATACATGTTAATATTTATATTGTTTTTATTTGTTTGGGGACAGGGATTTGGCTGTGCTGAGCCTTCTCTGAGGACACCAGATTTGTCCCTGCATGTCCCCACACATTCTGGCAGAGCTCAGCTGCTGCACTACCCACCCTGCACTGCTCAAAGATTTTCAGGCAGCCCTAAAGAGCGAGTAAAATCCCCCTGGCTGCACGGCACAGAGCAGAAAAAGGAGTTTTCCCTGCGAGTACCATCGCAGCCGCTCTAGAGGGAGGCAGAGTGCCGCTGCTCCAGGAATCATCCCTGGGCTGTGCGAGCAGCACAATCAGCAGCAAGGAAAAAAAAATAAAAATGCTCTTTGTCAAGTGTGTTTCAGGTGGCAGCACGGGTTATGCCAGTGGCAAAGTCCTGAAATATTCAGCTCCATCAGTGGCTCAGCAGGATTTTGCTGGCCAGCACTTTCCCTGCGATTGCAGCCCGTGCAGGGCAGGACCGGGGGGTGCTTGGGGAAGCTGGAGCTGAATTTGGGGCTAATCAGGACTGGAAGTCACAACAAAGTGGTTCCAGGGATCACATCTGGGCTCCCGGGATGGGGGGAAATTATATCACACCTGGGATAGATCTATATCATCTATATTTATATCATCTATCTATCTATCTATCTATCTATCTATCTATCTATCTATCTATCTCTATATAATCTATATCTATATCTAATCGATATCTATCTATAGCTATGTCTTTGTCTATATAATCTATATATAATCTAATATATCTATATCTATATATATTCTATCTATATCTATATCTATATCTATATCTATATCTATATCTATATCTATATCTTTATCTATATCTATCTATATCATCTATATCTGTATAATCTATCTATATCTATATAATCTATATCTATATCTATATCTACCTATATATCTATAATATATATATCTGTATATCTATATCTATATAATCTATATATATCAATCTATATATCTCTATATATTTATATCTATATCTATATCTATGTCATCTCTATATCTATATCTAATCTATATCTATATCTATATTTTTAAATTCGCTCCTTGATATTTCTCCTTCCTCTGCTGACCAGGAGCAGTTTGCTGGGAGTGTCTTCCCACATGGACTCAGTGATTCCACCAGGTGCTTCCATAGGCTTCAAAATCACCATTTTTGGGAGTTGCACCCTGTGTTGAGTGTGAGATAAAATCCAGCCTTGCTGGAGCTGATGAGCTTCAGCCCAAGCTTGCAGAAATCTTCTCTTTGCAACATTTTTGGTTGTGTTATTTTTAACTGGCACAACTACCCAGTTAGTAAATAGATTTTAATTAATATCAATTTTTAAAAATGTATTTGCATGCCTGTTGAGGCCTTGTGCATTATTAAAAATAATTTATTGGATATTAGACTCCTCCAGGACACTGCTCGCTGCTGTGTGCCATTCCTGTGCCTTGGCAATGGGTGGAACTGGCCTGGCTCTCCTGCTCCTCAGCATCTGAGGATGATTTTAGCCCTGTGTGAGAAAACCTGAAATGCAGTTCACCCCAGCACACACAGTGTGGAAATCTGCACCTTTTTAGCCAGGAAAAATCCATCCCAGGGAATTGTGTGTCACACAAAGAGTTTGCAGAGCAGTGACCCCACTGCAGTCCCAGTCAAACTCCTGCAACTTCTGCCTTTTGCAGGCCGTGGTTTCCCTCTGCTAACTCAATCCTAACCTGCATTAACTGTTTAAACCCAATTTCGTTGCAGTTAAAACTGAATATGACTCTTAGTCTAGAAAATATGGCCTATTTCCTTTTACTAGTTAGCTTTTAAAGGTGTTTTACAATTCAAATGAGCCATGCAATTAAAGGTGACATTGCCAAAACTGGACAGACTAAAATTAGACATTCCTGCTGTGTGTTAGAGCTTGGCCCACATTTAGATCATGCTGTCTTTGGGCTCTACCTGTCTGCTCCAATCTTCTGAGTCAACAGGACACTGAAATGTTCCAGAATCCTGGTGTGTTGTTCTATTCCTTCTGTCTTCCAGGATAACCTGATTTAGGGCTCCGAGCACACTCACACACACTCATAACAATATTTTAGCTTTATTTTTTTTTAATGATGGTTTTTGCACTGCCTTGACCACCACAAACCCATAATTAGGAGCAAGCCCTGCCTGAAATCCCTGAACTGTGCACCCCAGAGCAGGCAGCAGGGGCTGTGTGTCCTTCTGAACAAGGGCTGAGGAGAGCTGCCAGGCTCGGGGACAGTCACCTCCTCCTGCTTTGACCTGTAGTAGCCTCAGAGTAACCCCTGAGTTACAAGGGTGTTGAAGGAAGGGTCTCTTTCCACTGTCTGGCAGCAACAATGCCCAGAATCCCTGACATGCCACCTTCTAAACACCCCAGAGCATTAATTAAGATGCAATTACACCATCCCTGGGTAATCAGGGATGTGATTACCATTGGCAATTAGCGCAGGATTCTGTCCCCACAGTTTGGGGACAGCAGTGTGAGGAGTCCTGAACGCTGCAGTGAATTCCAAAGTCAGGAGTGAGGGATACCCCCAGAAAATGCCTGTTCTTCTCTGAGCAGGGCATGTGGCCACAAGGAAATCTCTCCTCGTTCCAGGCTCAGCTCCCTGGCATTCCCTGAAATCAGTGGAGCTGGTTTTGTCCTCTCCAGCTGGGAACTGCAGGGAATTCTCTCCTATCAGCCCATCTGAACTGCCTGACATGATGCTGCTGGAGCAGGCAGGTGAGGAAAATTCACTCACTCCTTTCTGGGAGAAAGGCAAGGATTGAATAGTTACAGCTCCAGAGGGATGTGTGCCCACCTCAAAGGCAGAAATAGTCAAAATCTTTGGAAAAAATGGTGGAAAAACCCAGGAAAAAACCAACATAAAGTGTATTTTAAGTTCCCCAGTGCAGCTCCCTGGCAAGACAAGATTCTATCCCAGCAAACACAATAAGGTAGTGTTTGTGTAGCATGTTTAAGGGGTTTTACAACGTGCTGTGGAACTTCTGTGTTATAAAATAGCACATAAATATGCTAAAAACTTCTTGTATTGCCTGTCTGCCTTTCCCCATGTCTCACTGCAGTGCTGAAGCGTGGCTCTGGGAGCAGGCACCTGATCCAGCATCAAGGAATCTCTAAAATTCTCTAAAAAAATCAGTTTTTCCAGCACTAGCTAGAAGATGCAGCCCCTTGCAGAGAAGTTTGGGACACTTGGAAAAGCCACATCCAGCCCTGGGATTTCTGCAGGAGTGATTCCTGCAGTGGGTGAGGGATCTGTGCTGTTTGGAGCAGTTGCAAAAAGAAAAGAAACTGGAGTGCAGGTGCCTAAGCATGGAGAAAATGTTAAACTGGGATTGTGTCCTGAGGGATGGGGTGAATTCTCCACTTCCAGCAGCTGGGATTGGAGCTTCCCTGATACATTTGGCTCTGAGGGGATGAGCCAAAAGCTCCCTGAGATCTCCCCCCATCCCCGCCAGCAGGTACAAATGTATTCCCTCCCTCAGTAAATCCCCACTGTCAGGAAACAAAGTAGTTTTTAAACTTTAACGAGCAAAGTAATGGAAATGAAATACAAAGGGAATGAGAGAAGGAAAAAAAAAATTGAGTAAAATGTCTTTTTATTTTGGTATTCTGCAGCAAAAAGTGTGTGCACTAAATAATAAATAAGCCATGCAATGTTTTTACAGCTTCTTTCGTATGCGTGAATATTTAAAACATGCAAAAATGTGGAACAGGCATTTACTGGGGACAAAAGCAGGGAACTGATTTTATGTACAGAGAGCAAGATGGGAAAACCAGAGAAATGCATGTTTAATGGCTTGCTGCTCACAGAAGGGAGATATTTCCAAGTGTGAACATATTTGTAGACAAACCAATCTGACAAGTCTGCTGGGGGATGATGGATTACAGCAGAATTGGCCTGAGAAGCAGAATTTTGTCGTGTGGGTGCTCGTGGTGTAAACAGTGCCTGGGGCTGGCAGCAGGGCTGGGAGCTGGGGCTGGGCTGGTACCTGAGAGCTCCTGGGTTTCCTCAGAGGATCCACGGCTGGGTTTTCATCCCTTTGTTGGATTTAACTCTGTTATTCATGGCCAGGAGTTTGGGGATCCAGGAGGAGACTGAGGGGGACCCCAGGGGCTGCAGGGACAGCTCTGCTCCCTGCTCTGGGACAGGGACACACCCAGGGAACCCCTGGAGCTGGGCCAGGGGGGTCGGGCTGGATTTTGGGAAAGGTTCATCCCCCAGAGGATGCTGGCACTGCCCAGGCTGCCCAGGAACGGGCACGGCCCCGAGGCTGCCAGAGCTCCAGGGGCTGCCAGGGGTGCCCAGGGTGGGATTTTGGGGTGTCCCTGACAGAGCCAGGAGCTGATCAATGATCCTGAGGGTCCCTCCCAGCTCAGGACATTCTGTGATTCTCAATTTGAAGGCAGTAACTGTGCCCCTTTAAACTGGTGATTGAAGAGAGGCTGCCCTGGTGCAGTGCCAGCCCCTCTGCCTGCTCAGGGCCATAAAATCAGAGCATCCCCCTCAGAGATGACAGGAACCCCCCCAAATCCTGGGTGAGGAACAGAGCCTGGCCCCAGCCCCAGAGCGCCGAGCTCAGGGGGTGCAAAGGGCAGCCCTGCAGGGTTTTTTGGGGTCTCTGAGCTCTGGGTACAACCTCAGCCTCCTGCCCAAGACTCCCCATCCCTGGCAGTGCCCAAGGCCAGGCTGGGCAGGGCATGGAGCAGTGGGAAGTGTCCCTGCCATGGCAGGGGGTGGCACTGGGTGATCTTTAAGGCCCTTCCATTGTGGAATTCTGTGCTGAGGGAGGAGGGACAGGCTGGGGGAGTGAGTGGGAGTTTGTCAGGGAATTTCTCCAGCACCACTTGGCTCTTTCCTTTGTGCTGGGAAGTAGCTGAAACCAGAGAAGGAGCAGCCTGCTGCCCTGACTGGCAGGGGCTCCCTGCTCCCTGGCTTATGGTTTAATGCTTCTTTAACTGGATTTTTTTTTTTCCTCCTGACTTTTGATTTCTTTCTGCCAACTTTATATTTTAATGCATGTTTTTATGGAAATATTTATGGTGCACATGTTGCATATAAAACACTATCATAAAGCTTTTTTGCTTCAGTCCTGTTGAAATAAATGATGTTATTATTATAATAATTTCATAGAGTTATATCTGTTCTGTAATGAAAAAGACCTGTGGCTGCTTGAGCCATCAACCCAGGCAGTTTTTACAGCTTTCTGTAGCTGCAGTGACCTCATGGAGCTGCTGAAGCTTTTAAAATACTCCATTTCCCAGCAGAAGTGGGCACACAAAGCAGAAGGAGCAGATAGAAGCAGGAGGTTTGACCACGAAATCAGGATGGGCTTCATGCTGCACATAATGTTATATTTGATGGGTTTTGGTATTGCACCACCAAAAACAGGGTTGTGTCCTTCAGAAGTGAGGTGCCAGGGATGCTGCCCTGGTGGGATAGGTGGATGTGTTCATCTGATGCTGAGGGATGGACCTTGGGGCTTGTAAAGGGCTTTTTCCTCCATCAAACATTTGTCCAGCACTTAAATTACAGAGTTCTTGTCCACCTTCAGCTCAGCAGCCTTTGGGTTTCTCAAACCAAAGCAGCCTTTGGGTTTCTCATCAAGGACAGACCCAAACCCAGGCTGTAAGGGAGCCAGAGTAGAAAAAACTAGCAGGAAATTTGTGCCCATCTGCTTGTGTGAGTTTATCTGTGTGTGCCTGTGCGTGCACACTCACCAGCCTGAATGACAAATTTGGAAAGGGCTAAAGCAAACAACTGCAAAGTACTCTGGGTTTGCAGGAGATTTTAAAAATTAATACTCAAACACGAAAATGCTTTATAGAAGAAAGGAACCTTTTAGTAACTTCTGCATCCTAGGAAGAAAAAGTATAATGAATAATTCAGCCTTGTGCTGAGGAAACTGATTTGCTGAACACGTGAAATAAATCTGGGGGTGAACTGGTCCAGATCACCTGAATTAAGAGTTTGGAGCAGGAATGATGGGAGTGAAGCGTGAGGGTCTCTGTAATATTGTTGTGAGTGGTGTTGTCATCACTAATGTTATTGAGGATCATGGTGCCACAGGATGCTGCTAATTGTGGGTCCTTTGGGAACCCAGCAGAGGAAAGTTTTTAACATTTCTGTTACTCAGGAGATGGGGCAGGAGGGAGCAGCACCCATGGGCTGGCAGCTCTGAGGTGGTGGGACAGGTTCACATCAACTTTCAGTTAAAAAATAAAAAAAAAATCACTGGAACAGCCCCAGAATTCAGTAGCTTTTTGGACTTTGTGTGCCTATTAGCCTAGAGAATTTTCCATAGGATGATTTAATCTTTGTGGAGAGCACAGTCAGGTGGCCCTGGAGAAGAGGCTGGTGTTCTTTTATTTCTGTCAGAAATTCTTCCCCCAGTGCCTGCTGCAGTCTTCCTCAGCAAAGCCAAGTGTGAGCTGCAGCCCCATGAAAAGTGGAGATTAAATCCTCTGCCAGGAGAGCTTTGCTGCTGGTTTGCCGTAGGACAGGGCCCCAATTTGTTCTCTTCAGAAAGAAATGCCTCAGTTATCCCAGAATAACCCCAAGACACGAGCCAGGAGTGAGTCTCTGTTACACTGCGCAGATAATACTGTGAATGAAATAAAATTTAATTCAATAAATTATTCCAGAATCAATCAGTGGCGTTTTGGAAGCAGCTGCACCTGCAGAAACAGCTCCTTGTTAGATCTCCAAACCAGGAGTGGAGTTCAATGTCTGAGGGAAAACTTGAAAGCAGGGAGGGCAGCAGGGTCTCTCCAGCAGGTCAAGGTCATCTCTGGGTAGGATCAAAGGGCAGGAGGTGGGGGAGTTTCAGGGAGAACAAAGAGCAGGGTGGGAGATGGAACTCCAGTTCAAGTGTTTAGGGGATGGGTGGACTGAAAGCTATTTTGATTCGGTCTGAGCCTCCAGGTGAAGTGTTTTATATGTTCACAGCATTGAATCTGATTTACTTTCTAATTTTCATAAATGTCACACTCTGGACATTTATTATTGCCCTCAGGTACAGGAAGTGCCAGGAGTTAAATTCCCTTTTTGAGGAGGAGATGAGTCCACGTGCTCCTCCCAATCCTCTGGAGCTTCCTTCCCTCCTCTGAGTGACCCGAGCTGGGTGAAGCCACCTGGGAGGACCTGGCAAAAGCAGCTCCAGGTTGGTTTTTCTGGGATTTCTGTGCCTCTGTGGTACCTGAAGGCCCACACTGAACTCCATCACCTCCTTTTTGACTTTTCTTGTGGAGCTCCTCATGGCTGGGGCGACGGGGAATTTCCAGCAGAAAGAACCAGTGTTTCCTCACTTGTCAATTAACCCCAGGCACAAATTCACTTGCTGCCCTGGGAGCAACCCTGGCAAGGCTGTGTGGTCCATTTGGAAGGCCAGTCCCATCTCTGGATGCTGGGGGGGGCACAGACTGAGCCCCTTTTCTGCCATGCCATAAAAGAGCGGGGTTTTGCGTAGTGCGCTTTGGAATGAGCCCCTCGCAGGAACAGGCCCCATAAACATTTTATAACCCATATTTTATAAGGTAGAATGAGTTGGTCAAAAGGAGTTTTTTCATGTGTGTGCACATGGATCAGACTCATGCACAGGTCAGTCAGCTTGGCAAAGCAGGCTGGACCAAAGGCCCAGTGGATGTGGAAATGTCACTCAAAGGTGTGGATGAGAGGAAAAAGTTTTGGGGAAAATGGCACAACACTGCTTGGAGAGGCATCAGCAGTGTCCAAAGCCACACTGGACAGGGCTTGGAGCCCTAGTGGAAGGTGTCCTGCCCATGGTAGAGTTGGTCTCTAAGGTTCTTTGTGACCCCAAACGTTCCACGGTTCTGTGGAATGGCAGCACCTGGCTCCTGCTCACCCTCAGGTGAACACCAGGTGAGGTAAAACCCTCGAGCCAGGCTCTGTAAAACCCTGACACTTCAAACAGCTTTAGAATCTGAATTTTAATGAGTCACAGACTCAGCATCCCAGGCTGGGAACATCTCCATCCTCCTCCATCCAGAGGTGACCACAATCCTGCTGTGCCCCCAGGCACAAACCCTTTGCACTTTGATGTGTGCTAAAGGTGTGAAAACTCCTTCTGACACCACAGAGAGGAGTGGAAGAATTCCATAAAGTTGTTCCCAATGCCACAACTGCGAGACAAGAGAGAATTTGCTCCCAATATTTGGCAGCTAAAAAAAAAAAAAAAAAAAAAAAGCCCCCCAGACATCACTCTGCAACAATAATTTAGACATGGGCAGGATTTGAGGAGTTGTAAGGAATATTACCTGCCATAAAGTTCGAATGGTGTTGAATTTACAAAAAATGCCTGATGTAAAATCATACTGTCAGGAACAATTAGCCATGGTGCATAAAAAACCTCTTACAGAGATTACACTTCCCAGATTGTTTTACAGGAAAACTTTGTGTTAATGTTACGCTTTGAATGCCTTTTGCCATGAAACATTTAAGGAACAACAGTTTATAGTCTCTGATCTTTATGGTTTGGAAGAATGAACACTCTCCTCATGTTAGGCCAAATTGATGTTTTAAATTCAGGAGAAACCCCATCATGGCATAAAAAAGGAGGGAATGTCCTGAGAAGAAAGTGGTCAAATCATTCCAAGATGTTATGGGTTTAAGGGTTTTTTTCAGCTTTTTTTCCTACGGAAAAATTTTCATGGTCCTGGGCATATGGTCAAAAAACACAGAAGTGAGATATTTTTAGACAGGCACATTTGGGATAAAATTACCCACTCTGGAGTGCTCAGGGACAACCTGGTGGCACTGGGGATGGCAGGGGAACATCGCTCCTTGCACGGATGCTGCTCCAGCAACGTGGTCTGGCTCAGGAGCACTGAGGAGAGGCTGGGAGCCTTCTCCTCCTCCTCCTGCATCATGCCAGGCCCTGTCTCCTCCATGTCCATGTGCATCCCCACAGCCAGGCTCCAGGAGAACCTCTGCCCATGCCAGCCCTGAGCTGAGCAGGGTTTGCCCTGGCAGGACAGAGCACAAACACAGCCTGCCATGAGCACGGCAGGGAAGGGGCTGGGAAAGGGGCTGGGAAAGAGGTGTGCAGGCAGCTGAGGGACCCTCCTGTCCCCTCACACCGAGGAAAGCTGCAGGAAAAGCCTCTCCAATGACTGACACTGCCAAGACATGGCTGGTGCATCCTCTGTGCTCCAGCACCTCCTGTGCAGCGCTGGTGCTGCCCTGGGCCTGGTCCTGGGCCTGCCCTGGGCCTGGTCCTGGGCCTGTCCTGGGTCTGGTCCTGGTCCATCTCTGGTCCTGCCCTGGATTTGATCCTGCCCTGAGTCTGATCCTGGTCCTGCCCTGGGTCTGGTCCTGGGCCTGTCCTGGGTCTGATCCTGGGTCTGGTCCTGCCCTGGTTCTGATCCTAATTCTGTCCTGGGCCTGTCCTGGGTCTGGTCCTGGGCCTGTCCTGGGTCTGGTACTGGTCCTGTCCTGGGTCTGGTCCTGCCCTGGTCCTGGTCTGCCCTGGGTCTGGCTCTGATCCTGGGCCTGTCCTGGGTCTGGTCCTGCTCTGGTCCTGGTCCTGCCCCGTCTCTGGTATTGCCCCAGGTCTGGTCCTGCTCTGTCTCTGCTCCTGCAGCTCAGCCTGACTGCAGGGACTCAGATCCAGCTCTCCCAGCCTGTCCTGCAGTTTTTTTTCCAGCCCTGTCAGCACCCTCAGCCAAGGCATCCCTGGCAGCTCGGGCTGGATTCCGTTTGGCCTCACGCATCATCACCAACCTTGCCAGTCCATTCAGGCCCGGGGTGATGATGTGTGAGGCAGAAAAAGCCCAGCCTGGCCTTCAGGTGCTGGGCACAGTCACCACAGGGGCAGGAGAATGCTCCTTCCTTTGGTCCCTGGGAGCCAGGGTGATCTGGGAATCCCTGAGGCTGCAGCAGCTCCTGGGCTCAGCAGGGTGCAGATCCCTCTGTGGGCATTTTGCTTTGGTTTTCTTCTCTTTATGGGGTGCCTTGATGGGCGCATGAGTATTTTTAGGAGTGGCCTGGCATCAGATTAATAAATACATCCCAAGCTGGACTGTTCTGTGTGGGATTTTCTGTTCCCACCACCCCATATTAGGAGATGCAGTTCCAAAATAACTGCAAGTGCCCACAGCCCTGCAAATAACCCACAGGAAACTGCAGAGCAGGAAGCAGAGCCAGGCAGGAGCATCCAGCATGCTCAAAAATCATATTCCATACATTTTCTGGCAGGAATGGAAATCAGACTGTGGAAGGTTCTGGAATACATGCAGGTAAACACTGAGTTTGCAGAATTCCACACGTCTGGAATCATGTGCTGTTTGCTTGAACTGGCATGGAAAAGGTTTTTTAGGATGGTGACCAAACAACCTCAGGCTTTGGGTTTGAAGATGATTGAGCTGGATTTTGGTCTCTAAATGTTTCCAAGGGTTGATGGCACCACATGGAATCACAATCCAACAAATCCTCACAGGTGTGTGATGAACAGAGTGAGGAAAACCAGGCAGATCCTCCTGGGAATCCAGGCACTTCCCTGGCTGCAGCTTCAGGTTTGTACCCAGCAGGGAGAAAAGGCTGGGAAGAAAGGTGTGGATCCATGAGGAGGGTGAAAGTTTAGGGAGAATTCTCATTTCTTCCCGTTTCATGTGGGATTTGGAGGGACTCACACTGCTCAGGAATGCCAGGATGGGATCCAGAGCTGATGGATACCAACAATTTCCAGCACTTTCAAGGAAAGCTGGGTTTTTTGATTGATCCTGATGGTGTGGGATGAGCTGCAGAGCTGGAAAATCAACCCTGTAGCCCTCTGGAAATGCTCCTGTTTGCTCCTTTTCCATCAGTTTATTTCTAGAACCTCAAAAATCTCATCCCAAAAGGCTCCACCAGACAGATGGGCTGCTCTGGAAGCCAAAGCACCCCAGCTGTCCTTGTGCTGCCCAAGGTGGATCCACTGAGGAGATCCTTTTCATAAACCCCTGCTTTATTTTTTAACTCTGTCCAGTTTCTGTTCTAAGTCAGCCTTCCCGAGGCATCACAGGCCTTTCCTCTGGGATTTGAAGAGCTCCCTTGGCTCCCTGAACTGCTGCCCCTCTAAGGAGAGATGATTTGGGGGTTTGCTCTTTGTCCAGTGGTTCTGTGGGGAGGAATTTTCCTTCTCTGGAGCTGCTTGGGCTGGGAATTGTAGTTTTTGCTGCCTGAGCCCTGGGCACAAGGAGATTTGGGAAGGTGGGAAAGCGAGAGGGAACATTTTAAGTGTTCTTCCCAAGCCTCTGACGCAGCTCCTGCAAGAAGAAACCCTGAAAATGAAAGAATTCTACTGGAAATTGGGCACTTCTGGGGCTTCTCTCCAGGAGCAGGCAGCAGCTAAACCCTCCTGGCAATGGGATGTGCATTCCCACAAGGGTTTGGGTCCAAAAACCACCCCAGATGCTGTAGGAATTATTTATTGTGTTCATCAAGTGTCTTTCTATGAGTTCATGGGGTTGTGGTAGAGATGTGAGAGCTGGAACACGGGCTCAGAGCAGGAGTTTCAGAAAATGGGGTGGGTGAAAAGAGAGATTCTCCATCCTGGGCTGTGTTTGGGGAGCAAACAGGGCTGGCAGAGTGGCCAAGGAGTGCAGAGAGCTGAGTTATTTTTCTAACACTCTTTCTGACCACCTCTGCTTATTATGGTGATTTATTTGTTTATTTTCAACTTTAAAGGACGTCTCTTTTTCCACCCAGAAGAGCTGAGAGCTGTCAGCAGGGCTGGTCCCCCCAGCAGTCCAACAGCTCAGTCTGACAGTGTGAGAGGAGCAGGGAGGGATTTAAACTGGGGGTCAGCAGTGAAAACAGGGGAGAATCTGGGCTAATTCACCCCAAATCATCATGGCTCAGCATTCCAGCAGTGTCTGTGCTGCCAGGCAGGCTCTGCTTGGTGTTTCCTCTACCAAATGTGCTCCTCAAGCTTCTCTGAGTGCCACAAGTCCTTTTTGGGGTGCTGGAGGAGGGCTGGGAGAGCTGCCTTGCTCTCCTTTGGAAGGCAGAGCCAAGGAATAATCCCATTTTCCAGCCATCTTCGTACCAACAGAGTTTGTGTGTCGTGTCTGACCTCCTGTAACAAGGTTAAACCACAAGGATCCCCTGGAGAAGTTGCCATTCATCTTTTATATGTGAAGATTTTCGAGTATAGAGAGGGGATAAACCTAATATGGTGTTTAATGGGAAAAAATTATGACACCAATAACACATCTGTGTCTGTAATTTCACAGGTTTTCTCTCTGTATATTTATATATGTATATATGTATAATTTAATATCAGCCTCAGGGTTGTGGTCTCACATGTCATCAGCTTGCAGGAAACTGGATCCTTGGCCTAAGTATCAGATGAGTTGCTAATGTTTGGAAAAAAAGCAAAAAACATGCTTTAGGTCTCTGTTTTATGGCTGTTATTGAAGTAAGAATTTGTGATTGTAACCCAAGCGCTCGCCTGGCCAACATGTTTTCATTATTGTCTGGATAATTGAAAGTCCAGGCAAATTTGGATGCTGGGAGACACTGCACAAGAAGGTCTTGGAGCTCACAAGTGTTGAGGTGGCTGAAATTAAGGCTGAATATATGAATATATTTCAGCATTTAATGCAAGGCTTGAAGATTTGTTTTATTCTCCAGACGTGGTTGATTAACTTGTGCTTAATTCATTTCCAGTTCTGGTTATGCAACACTCCCAGGCTGTCACCCACAGCTCTGCTCTCCTGAGCTGCGCTTTGGCTTCTCAGGCTTAATTTTGCTGCAGCTCGGGGTAAACAATCCATGAAAATGTTATTCCATTGTCGTGGAAGGAATTGCGCCAAGGTAAGGGAGCTTCCCTCTTGTGGGAGCAGAACCTTTCTGATCTTTGGAGATTTACCTGTGGAAAGAAGCTGCTGGATCCTCACCAGCCTGGAAAACCAAGTTTAGACATTTCTGTCCACATCCCAGTATTTCTTGAGGAATTTTTGTTTGCTTTTGTTTGTTATTGCAAAAAAATGGGTGATCCTGGTTCAGTTTGTGGCTAAAAAAGCCCCAGAACCTCAGTTTGTGGGCAGGAATTGATATTTATTGAAAATTCCCACAGCTGGCAGGGCAGGGATGGGGATTTAACCCAAAAGGTGGTCCTGTGTGTCACAGAGACACGATGACAGGGGCACCTCTCTGCCACAGTCCAGGCCTATTCCTGTTCCCTGAGTAAACACAGGATCCAAACCCTCAGGATTTATGAACCCAGAGCTTTCCCCACCACGCTCACCCCAGAGCTGACACACACAGCAAAAGTCAAATGAGTTTTGCACAGTAATCCCTCCTAACTGGGCAGAACTGGGAAATGAAACCCAGCAAAAAAACCTTTGGGTGGCTTTGGAAAACACCTTGGGACTTGTGTGCCAGGTTTCTGGCTGCTTTAATTGGATGCACGTGTCTGTGCTGACAGAAATGGGGGCTTGGGCCCTCATTAATCTTCACACAGCTAAGGGGTGCAGAGCAGCCCCCAGCCCACGTGGAGCAGCCCTGCCTGCTGCTCTCCAGTTTGGGGGGAAAAGCCTTTGAACAAGTGGGAAAAGCCAAGTCCATCCTGAGCTCTGCAAGGAACTAATTACTCACCTGGGCTCTCCCCCATCCCAGCTTCTACCCCATAAATCCCCCGAGCAGCAGACATCCACCAGCTTCTCCTCTGAATCAGGGCCTTTATGAACATCTCAGCTTGCTGGGGGAAGATTCATGGCCCGAGCTGCCTTTAAGTATTTTTGTTATGAATAGGAACCCTTAAACATTTCCTTCTCATTTAATTTATCATTTTTTTTTTCGGGCTTTCAACACCATGTACGAGTTAGAAATAATGGGAGGCAAAGTCTGTCCCTGAGAAAAGGGACTTAAAATAATAAAGTGTGCCCTGGGAAGGAGAAGGGTGAGGGGAATAAATTGCCCATTACCAGCAGGGACCAGTGTCCCCAAATATTGACTTTATTCCATGCTGGAGCATGTTGGGCACAAAGTTTCTACTTGATTTTGCAATGTTCTGTAGGATGATGATACCCAGAATCACTACAGCTCAGCTATGCCTCTATTCAAGGTCATTCTTAATAATTAATAATCAAAATCTGGTGATTTACTTACACTTGCACCAGTGGGGTTGGGTTTTTGTTGTGTGTTTGGAGAATTTTAAATTTTGTTTAGTTTTTTGTGTGTTTTGTTTGTTTCTTTGGGTTTTTTGTTATGGTTTTGTTTTGTTTGTTTTCATTTTTTGGGGTTTTTTTTTTGCCTCACAGACTGAGAAAGTTCAGGCTGTGGTTTGAATTAGGGGTTCAAACAAATCAAAAGGAAACAGTGACTTCCTCCCACTCAGGTATCCCAACAATAAACCTGAGGAGATTTCACTTGGAAATGGATTGTGGATTTGCTAATACTTTTACTGAGTCCTTTTTACAGCTTGCCATGTCATTTAACATCCCAGCAGAGCACAAAACCTAATGCTAATAATATATTTGGAGCTTAAAACTGAGCTGTGTTTGGACTGAAAGCTTTGTTTATGGCATCCTGGATGAACTAAAAAACGGCAAAATCTGAGAAAATGCAGATGAAGGATAAAAATCTCAATAGAGAAATCCCTTGGACTGTTCAGTGGAGAAGACCTGTGTCTGAAATGCAAATCCTGCCCTGCACTTGGGCCCTGAGTGAAATAACAGCTTGCTTTTCTCAGCTGCTGAAAGCCCCTTTCCAGGGGCAATTTGGTTCCCTGCCTTTTCAAAGGGAAATTTCATCCACCTGATTTTTTCCCGGGTTCTGTTTACAGGTGACAGATGGACTTACAAATGTGCAACTCGTCACCGGGCCCAGAGTGACCCTGGCCATTAGCAGTGCTGTGTGCAAGGTGTGTTTGGGGGAGTTTCGGGAGAAAAATGAGCATTTCTGGGGGAATTTCAGGAGAAAAATGAGCATTTTTGGGAATTTCAGGAAGAAAATGGGCATTTTGGGGTAGTTTCAGGAGAAAAAAAAATCATGTTTTGGAATTTCATGAGGAAAAGGAGCATTTTGGGAGAGTTTCAGGAGAAAAATGGGCATTTTGGGGATAGTTTCACAAGAAAAATGGGCATTTTGGGGGAGTTTTGAGAGAAAAATGAGCATTTTTGAGGGGTTTCATGAGAAAAACGGGCATTTTTGGGGAGTTTCGGGAGAAAAATGGGCATTTTTTGGAATTTCAGGAGAAAAACAGGCATTTTGGGGAATTTCACAAGAAAAAGGGGTGGTTTGGGGGAGTTTCAGGAGAAAAACAGGCATTTTTGGTGGATTTCATGAGAGAAATGGGCATTTTGGGGATTTCATGAGAAAATTTGATATTTTGAAGGAGTTTCAGGATAAAAACTGGCATTTTGGATGAATTTCAGGAGAAAAATGGGCATTTATCTCATTATAACCCAATTGTGCTTTTTCTAAAGTCAGTGCCAACCCCCCAGATGTCTCTGGGGGATGCAGCTCTGGGGGAAGGTGGTGAGTTCACCTTCCCACCTGGTACCTGCATGCTCTGGCATCTTTTCCAAGCAAAATTTTGGGAATAAAACACCTGGAGAAAATGAGAACTCCAAACTCATCACCCCCAGGGCTTCTCTGCTTCCCACTGATTGAGGAGAACATTTTTTTTTCCCCTGTTCCAAGCCAGGCTGAAGACAGCCTGTGTGGTTTCATCTAATCTGCTCCTGGAACTGCCACCACCACGTTGGATAGCTGGGATTTGGAACGTTAACCACAGAATCAGCCTGAGGAATTTATAATTCACCTCAGCTATGGTGGGATTTGGTACAATAAGATCATTATTGCCTCGAGATAGCCTTCAGGTCATTAATTTAAATTAGAAATGCCTTCAAACAGGATATTGTGCACAGCTCCTTCCATGGGCTTTAAAGCTTAAATAAGCTCCAGAAATCCTTGCTGCCAGATATTCTGTTGGCAAATGTGGATCACCACTTCCTGACAGTGCAATACCTGCCTGTGGTTGTTGAAAATGGCATTAGAGACATTCTTAATTGTGTTAATTATTGTTGTTGTCTTTCAAGGACTGAAGCCTCACACAAGATAATCACTTGTCACTGTTCTTTGGGGATTTGGCACTGGAGAGGGGGTGGTTTCTTGCATAACTGGATTCAGGCTAAAATAACTGTGACCTTGTAAATGAGGTGGATGTTTCCTAGGGCAGACAACTCTTGGAGCAGCGGAGGCTGTGGGAGGGAGCTGTAGCTGGAAAGGGAATTTTTAACAACAGGAGACAGCACTGGGAAGTGGGAAAGGCTGAAGGAAGGACTGGGAGGGACCTGGATGTGATGGGTGAATGGAGATCCAAAAATGACTTAAATATCTGAGGGTGCAGAGATGCTCCAGTGCAAAGAGAGGGTTGGAGGGAAGGCAGCCTGGAGAGGCAGGGTTTTGGCTCACTCTGGGGATGGAAATATTGGAAATCATCTGCCAAACTGAACTGATCAGTTTGGAAATCAGCTGCCAAACTGAGCACCAGCCAGTTCTGAGGGCACAGCCTGCAATTTCTGCTCCTTGCTTGGTGTGGATGTGCCACAAGCAGAGCTCAGTGCCTTGGCCTCTGCTCCATCCTCAATGCCACAGCAATCTGATTTTAAAAACTTAGCACTAAACTGTGCTGCCAGGCTCAGCAGGAAAGATCAGCAACATTTAAATTTGCAGTTCTGTCAGTTACAAATTTTGCTCTCTTAGTGGTTTCAGTCATCTCCTCCAGGCTTTGATTAGGATTTCTTTCCCAGTCTGAATTTCCCCGTTCAGAACGGGGATTACCTCACATCCAGGGTTTCTGTCTGACCCAGATTTCGAGTGAGGGGCTGAGCTGTCAGTGCTGCAGGCATCTGGAGAGACCCAGGGCTCGAGCATCCAACCTGCTGATTGCAAACGTACCTGTGGAGGTGTTTGCAGTGAGTGTTGGGTGATCACAGCACACACAGAGCCCAAATCCTCCCAGGCCTGGGGCAGGAACCTTCATTCCTGCATGCTGCAGCGTTTGTGCCCTTGTTTTAATGATGTTTTTGAGGTTTCCTGGACAAGTTGCTGCTCAGTGATGAAGAAAGGCGTTGTCTGGTCCTTGGAAATCTCAGAGTGGAGCTCAGTGCTGGTTATGGATAATATGAAATTGGTTTTTTCCCCTCCTTTCTAACCACCCAGAGCTGCTCCAGTCCTTGCTGCTGTCTTCCCATTTCTTGGCTAACTGGGGGAAGGAAAGCTCCCTGGCAGCTTGCCACACCGAAACCCCCCAGCCCTGATTTATTATCACCAAAACCAGCTGCAGATGTTGGCCGGGCCAGGGCTCTGCTGCCAATTAGGGCGTCTCATGCAGAGATTCCTGCTCTGTTTGCCTGGCACTGAGGAGAGCAGGGATGAGGGGAGTGCCATAAAAATGGGGTATAAAATGATGGGAAATGGCTTTCACCTGGGCAGGTAGGGACTGCAGCAGCGTGGGAGGAGGTTGGGCCAGATTTCAGGGATTTCAGCTCATTTTTTGGGTCTTTCGCTGTGTTAATGAACCCTAAAATTCCACAGTGAAACTCTCCCAGCCTGTGTGGTTTGGGGGTTTGAAATTTGTCTGGGGTTCACTGGAAGTTTGTCTGAACTTTCCTGTATTGGAAAGAAATTTTGTGTTTTCAGCAGCCCCCAAACCTCAGCTCAGCCCCTCTGCCTGGGGGAGCAGCCCTGGGAGGGTTTGGTTTCTGAAACCATTTGGGGAATGGTGAGAGAAAATGATTTTCAGGGAATTCTTGGATGAAAACAGCACCACTTACAACTGTGGAGACAGGAGGGGAAGAGATACAAACATTTCCAGTGTTGTAAAGTACAGCCAGCCTCAGGTTAGATATTTCCTCCTGCTGTTAATTCATTGTTTAAATCAAATTGGTCACAAATCTAGATAATCTCATTCAAAATAGGGTGATATAAAACATGATTCCTTGAATCCCTTTATACTACTTCTATTACATTTTTGGTCTGTGATCTTTGTGGCAATTTCAGCAATAATTTCCCCAATACTGCATTTCCAGTGCTCCACGTGACCTGTTACATCCACAAGACTGCTCTAAATATTACAAACATGATGAATATCGCCAACTCAGATTTTCAACACTCTGTGAGGAATTGCAACTGCAATTTGACAAAGTTAAATACAGCTGAGGTCTGTGAGGATTAAACTGGGGGGAATTATCTGAGTGCAGAGTGAAATAAATGTGTGAAATTATGGGAGAGGAAAATCTGAGACAGCTTCATTCATTGGTCTCATTTGAACTTGTGATGGGAGGATGCTCCTAAGGATAAAAGCAGTTGTGGTCCTTAGTGAGGAGCCTAAATAATTTATTTTTCCTTAAGTCAGTGTTTTTTAGTGTTGTCTAAAACTCTTGAAATTCAGCAAAAAAAGTCTGCTACTTGCTAATTCTCACAGACCTCCTTAACACAGGGTCTGTATTTGTGCTGTGTCCAGAGATTTACTAAAAATAAATAAACAGAAAGTCCAGGAGAACTTAAAGCTGCCTTTTGCCAAACATTTACTCCTTCCATGGTGTGTCTGTGTCCATCTTTTTATGCTTCCTATAATGTTTAAAGTCAACAGGAAATAAATAACATCTCAGGCTGTTGGTTTATTGTGGGAAATGGATTTACAGAGAATTCTCCAAGCCTGACAGAAGGCTCACCCAGTGTGCATCTGTATGCAAATTTTGAAATAAGAAATGCTGACTTAGGCATGCCATGGAATGGGACAGACATTGCTGAGAGAGAAATGGAGGTAGAGACAAGTTTCAAAGGATGCTTTTGTAAAAAAGACTGGATACTTTGGAGAAACAGAACTATGAAAGATGCATTGTAGTGGGACCCGCAAGGGATAATTTTAGATTATTAACTTTAAGGCATCTACAGCATGGTGTGGCTAAAGCTGATAGGCCAAAAACCACTTATAATGTATTGTAATTAGGAAATAGTTGCTTCTGATTGTGATGGTGTGAATTATAACATCTGTATTGTCTCATGAGGCAATGAGACTGGAAATGGAATAAAAGAGACAGAGACAGTCTCTTCACATGAGATTGAAAATGGAATAAAAGTTTTTAAATCGCCTCTGAGTTGTCCCATCTCTGGGTCAGAAAAGGGCCTAATCCAACAGTTTATAACCTGTGTATTTCCAGCTCTGGATATTTGATTTAAAAGCAGCTCTCAGTGAGCTCCTCGGGTATCAAGTGCTGAGTGCTCCACATGAAATGCCAAAGCCGAGCTCAGCGCGGCCAGCTTGGAAGGAATTCCTTGTACACACAGAGATCAGAGCCCATTAGCCACCAATATTAGATTAAATGAGACTAAACACTACAGAGGGTGATTTTTCCCTTCTCCCAGTGGTTTATTATTGCCCTAATGCAAAGCACTGCTTTGCTGGAGAGACTTTGCAGTGTTTAGTCTCTCCCCGGGAGCTGCGCTCGGGATGCTCCGAGGGGATCCCGGAATTTGGGGCCTTATCTCCAGAGCAATCTGATGCACGGCCCCAGCAGAACTGAGGGGTGAAACCCTAGAACTGGCCTTTGCTCAGACTTAATAGCAACATAAAAGACTTGATTTTCAAGACTTGATTTTCCCCTTTAAGGGCTGAGATGGATTTCCCGATGAAGATGTGGTGTTGTGTTACCGGAACGCACCGAAAGGATTTTGCAAGCGAAGCCCCCAATAAAGTTCCACAGCTCCTGTAGGGCTTGAGGAATTGGGATGCTTGAGAAGGGCCAAAACCACCCACCTAAAAAGCAGGAAAAGAAGTTTGGGTAGTGCTAAAGCTTCCCTGGCAATGACACTTGGCTGAGCTCTCCGGGCATCCCCGGCGCTGTGTGTGCTCAGTGTGTGGGATGAGGCTGTGCAAGGAGGAGGTTTTGTTTTGTCTCTGCTTTGTCTGTTTGGGAAACTGAAAATTGGTTCCTTCCAGCAGCAATTGCTGCTTGCCAACAGGACACATTCCCTGGGATCTCAGTGTTGTTTTGCTTGTGGCATAGCTGGTGAATGCTGAGTGTCTTTCTTAATTTTCACTTTCTCTGAAGAAAAATGCCATGAAAATTTTCAGTTGAGTCTCCTGAGGGAGTTAAGTGATGCTTGGCCAGACGAGTTCTACCTAAATCTCAGGGATCCACAGGGAAACAACAAAACTGGCACAAACTATGTCCTGTTCTCTTCTGAGGAAAAAAAAAAAAAAAAAAACAAAACCCAAATCCCATTCCTTCAGGCTCTGAAGATTTCACGATTCCAGGCAGCCAATGGATCCTAAATTCCCTCCAGTGGGGGAATCTGAGCAAAACAAATTCCACATTCTGCTCAGAATTTTTTTTTTTTTTTTTGCCACCCAAATGTGATGCTCTGGTGTGACACAGAAATGTTGCCAAAACCACACTGAATCCAAATGCTTCACAAAGCTCAGTCAGATTTTTCTGAATTTTCATTTCAGAAGGGGAAAAAAGCTGCAGCAGGATAAAATAAATCCTGGTCATGCTGTTATCAAGTGTCACTCTGGATTTTCGGGGATTTCTTCTAAAACTTTTTCTGTAGAATGAACATAACACCATTAGAAATTTGAAACTGGAGTAAAGTTTGGATGTAATAGAATATTTCCATGCATTCAGGTTTTAAATCAACAAATAGATTTTGCAATTTTGCTCTTGCCTAAAAACCCACAAAATTTAAAAATCCTAGAATTCTTTATGAATTTCAACCCCCTTTTCCGATTTTCCCTTCCTGCGAGGTGATGCAGAAGTCTTTAAGTAGTTCAGTGAGTATTTTACACCTGATACCTGCTCACCTGTGGTAGGAATGAATTCCCACCAAGTATTTTTTGTCAGGTCCAAAGGAAGGAATGATCCTGAATCTCCCAAATCCCAACAAACTGCCTCAACCACAACATTATTATTAATTTTGGTGGTGATTGGAAGTGTTTTATTGTAATTAATAATGACCTGAGCAAAGCAGCAGCAGCTGCACTTGTGTTTTTGGAACCAAAGACAATATTTTCTGATTTAAGAAGCCTTCACAGGTGATTTTAACCTTCAGCATTAAACAGAAAGTCACCTGCAGCTGGAACAAGCTATCGGACAGTGTGTTGGATTTTTTTGTGTATCAGAACATGCTGGATATGGAGAATCCTGGTGTGAGGGACAGAAAAGTGGCTCTAGGAATGAAGGGTCTCTGCTCCTTGGGAGATGCAGGTTTCCCATCAGATCTGACCAAAAAAACCCACCCTACAACCTCCAGAAACAGAGGCTGGGGGTTCATGGGCAAAGTCTCACCTGCTTTGTCCAGAAATCCTTCATTTACACCCTGCAAATTCCCTGTGGGCAGGATTTGGGTTAATATTTGCAGAGTTGGGGTGATTCTCTGCAGTATTTGTGCTCCTCAGCCAAAACAGGAAGAATTTTGGAGCCTAGAGATCCACAAGAGGATAAGATGAATATAAGAGGTGCAGCTACTCCAGGTTGTTACCCTGCGTGTTATTCTGCTACTGACACAAATTTGGTGTACAACTTCAGAGTCTGAGTACAAAAAACATTTTAGATCAACATGGAGCAAGCCTTGTCCCCTGGGGAAGTGGGGAGTGAAATCCCTTTGGGAAAAGAGGTTTTTGTTCCTGACAAAAGAGGAGCCAGCAAAGAAAGGTTGGTGGGCCTGGTGTGGCTGGAACATCTCATCAATGCTCTGGCTTTAATTGAGTTCTTTCACTGCTCATACACTTTTAATAACATCTGGAGACAGGGAACCCAAGGCCGTGGCTTCTGTTTCTGATAGATTCCTTTGCACTGCGATTTAATGGATTAGCCAAAATGATGTGAAAAAATGGATCTCTGATTTATGACCTGCAATTTTTCGCTTACTGCAGCATTTTTTTCCCCCCTCAATCAGTGTTTTCCACCCTGTTAAAGTCTTGTGTGAATAAGTGCTATGTTGTGTTTCTGGATTTGCCCCGAGGGCTCATCAGACGACCCTTTGCCTACAGTCCCCACCAGGCCATTTAAACAGGAAGTTTAATTTTATAGTATTAAAAAAGAGAAAACGGTACTTAATTATCTGGCTGTGAAACAGCAGTACTCTTTCTTAATTTTAGTAGCTAATAAAATGCTGTTCCTGCAGTTAACTACTTCTGGTCCAAATGCACTACAATTTTGGCTATTTGAATAGAATATTTTATGAACTGTTATATATTGCACTACAGTTTTTAAACTCTGCTATGACATATTTCTCTCAAGATTTATTAGCATTTTTTATTTAAAACAATATATTAAGGAGAGGAGAAAGAGTAATCTTAGCTAAAATTCAAATATTAGAAAAACATAACATAGACCAAATCTTTTCATTTAACTTCTCCCCCCCCCCTCCTCCACCTTCTCCTCTCCCACCGTTGCTATAAAAAAGTTTTTTGGAACAACAACCCACACCTGCATCATTAATTCAATATGTCTTCCAACATGACTCAAATCAGAGTATCAGTTTCAGGGGCCATTTGCTACTTAAATGACTTTATGAAAACAGAACAATGAGCTGCCCCTATGCAGTCCTGACTCCAACTCTGGCTAAAATAAATCTCGACATCTTTTATATCCTCGTGCATTTCTTTCTTTCCCAACAGTTGCCTCTCTGCTCCCCCCCTGGAGCAAACAGGCTCATTAAGTGCCAGGTCTGTTGTGTGCAACTGTCTTTAAAAACTCGTTAATGCCTAGAGTCGGGGCAGGGTGTCTGTGCCCAGGCACAAACCCATCTGGAAGTCTGCTAAATTAAAAATTATTTGGGGTAAAAGCCTTTTGTCTCAGCCCAGGCTCTGAGGGAAGAGACTCCTTGCTCATATTGACAATATTGGGATTTTTTCCCCCAGTTTGAAGGTGCAGATGGCAGGAGCTGGGATGGTCCCATCGTTGCAGTGGGCTGAGGGTGACCACTGAGAGGATTTTGTTCCTCAGGTTTTGGGTGAGATAGAAGCTTTCTTACAAAGCTGGGGCTGATCAACCACCTCAGCTTGTGATGGGGAGGTTTTGATGAGATATTAGGAAAAAAGTCTTCAGAGAAAGGCTTGTCTAGCACTGGAAGAGGCTTTCCAGGGAAGTGGAGGAGTCCCTGGCCCTGGATGCTTCCATCATGGGTGGGATTTTTGGGGTCTGTGCAGGGCCAGGAGCTGGACTGGATCAATGCCTTTTGGGGCTACCTAAAAACAGAGGCCAGGCAAAATTAAGGGAATAAAAAGCAGTTCTGTTTATTGAAGGGCCTTCAGGTACATTTCGGGAAAAGCCCCCTAGGGCCTACACCCAAAATGAACCACGGGTCATGAGTTTTCATATTTTTGTAAGTTTGACGCATTTGCATATTGAGGATTAATCTTCCAATTACAGCTTCAGGTAATGAAGGAATTTACCCCAAGTTTCCGTCTCTCAGGCCTGAGGCAGTGAGGTGTCCTTGGCTGCCAGGCCTGGAGAGGAATTGTTGTGTCTGCCCCAAAGGGGAAAGCAGCAGCTCCCACTGTCCATGGAGTTTAGAGTTCTACACTGAAGAATTTCAGTATTACAGATACATGGAAAACATAAAAGCTCAGTCAGGATGATCTTTGTGGGTCCCTTCCAGCTCAGGAGGTTCTGTGTGTCCAAAAAACCTGTGGATGTGACACCTGGGGATGTTTCATGGTGACCATGGTGCTGGGGCTGAGCCGACACTCAGACCTGATGATCTGGGAGGTTTTTTCCAACCTTGATGATTCTGCATGCTCCAATTACAACCTGCTCTTCCTCTGGTGCTCTACTACAGGGTGTATCCCAGTTGTAGCAGCTGATTTAATGGAGCTAACTCTTATTCCAAGGGTGCTCCTACTCCACACAGGCCAGACCATCACCCTGACTCCCCCAGGGGGCTCGGGGTGTTCTGGCTGGTGGGGAAAGAAACTCAGGATGGACAGCCCATGCGGGAAATGGATTTGTAGGGAATTCTCCAAGCTGACAGAAGGCTGATCCAGTGTGCATCTCTGTGCAAACCTTGAGATAAGAAATGCTGACTTAGAAATGCCATGGAATGGGACAGACATTGCTGAGAGAGAAAGTGAATTAGAAACAAGTTTTAAAGGATGGTTTTGTAAAAAAGACTAGATACTTTGGAGAACTAGAAAGATGCTTTGTAGTGGGACCCATGAGAGATAATTTTAGAAGATAGGCTTTAAGGCATTTACAGCATGGTGTGGCAAAAACTGATAGGCCAAGAAACACTTATAATGTAATTAGGAAATAGTTGGCTTTGATTGTGATGAGCGAATTATAACATCTGTATTGTGCCACCCTTCGCATGAGACTGAAAATGAAATAAAAGTTTTTAAAATGCCTCTGAGTTGCCCCATCTCTGGGTCAGAAAAAGGCTCAGTCCAACAGGCCCACACAACTTCTAAATCAGGTCACTTCTAAAGGAAATTATCCTTTGTTTGCAGAAGGGATCAAACCCCAGCGAGCATCTGCTGAGCCTTGGCTGTCACTTAGCGATAGAGGACACACAATTCCTGCTGCAGCCAGGTGAAAAGGGAAACTCTTGCCATCAATTATGTGAGGAAGAATAATAATAATAGTAATAATAATAATAATAGTAATAGTGATGATAATAATAATAGTAATAGTGATGATGATAATAATAATAATAATTTATAGAAAATATAATTATATCTATAATTATGTATCTTATATATTAATTATTTTTATCTTATATAATTATATAATTATAATTTATATAATCTTTTATAATCTATATCTTATATAATAATAGGAATTATAAAATTATATAGAATTATAATAGATACATAATATATGTAATATATTAAATATATTATATAATTATAATATATAAAATAGATTATTATTATTATCATCATCGCTATTATTATCACTATTACTATTACTATTATTATTATGATTGTATTTTGGAGGAACCATCCTTCACAGCTGGGCTGCTGAGGTTTCATGGTGTACAGTCAGTTCATTTGAGTCTTTAAGAGACTCAGACAATGATCAATATCAGCCTGGCAAGCACCTTGGATGGCAGCAAAAAATAAATGAGGTTATCATGGATATACAGTGGAGTCTGTTGGAAAGCTCTCTGTGCTGGAGGTTGTCCTCACACTGAGGAAATGCATCTCCAGCACTGGAAAAATTTTTATTTTTATCAGGGATGTGGCTGCTCATCCCATGTCCCAAATCCAGCTCTGAATTGCTTGAAGGAGAAAAAAAGGAAAAAAAGCTTCCTATTCACTTGCAAAAGGCTGCTGCTTATTATATCCCTTCTGGTTTGGTGCCCCCTAATATAGACATAGCTAAAAATCTTCCCAGATCTATTTTGAGGGCTGTCTGAGCATAAATATTTCGTTGATGACAAAAAAGTGGCTTGTTGGTATATTTGAGAGTCTTCAAGAGCTAAATTGGGATTGGATGGGAGCCAGGATTGTGCAGAGCAAAGGCATTGGGGAAGACAGTTTGTACAATGTGTAGCAGGGAGGAAATATGTCAGGTTTGAAAAAAAAAACATGAAAAATCAAACAACAAAAACAAAAACTGGGGTGGAAACAAGGAAAATGCTACTGAAGATGGTAATTGAAATCAGAGTAATGAGAATAAAAACCAGGTTTAATATCTGAAGCATAGGAAGATACTAAAAATGTGTTACTTTTAGCAGCAAAAATGCTGATTTGTGTCATAGTTGTTGTGAATTCTGGGTGTAGAATTTGGAGTTGAGGGGAAATTGAGAGAAGCTCCACAAAGATGTTTCTGTGGGAGAAGGTAACAGGAGGGAACTCTGCAGAAAATCCTGTGCAGGCCAATACTGGCAGTTCTGGATGAATCAATGGATGAAACAAAGCCAAAGAAATCACTCCCTGAGGGCTCCAAGGCTCTCCTGCTTTCAAGAGGAGCTGATGCCTCAAAGGAATTGGAGATCATGGCCTTGAGAGGGGCACTTGGGGATCATCACCAACCCCTGCAGTGCTTCACTCTGCAAGCCCCCAGTAAACAAAAAAAACCCAAAACCTGGAAGCTGTAGAGCCAGGATCAGCTGTCCTTTTGATCCAGATTGGGATGGCAGAGGGAGTCACTCATGTGCCAGGGAAGGTTCTAAACACTGGGGAAACACTGATGGATTGAAAAGGACTAAAAAACAAAACTGGTGATGGCTGGACTTCATTAATTTCAGCCCAAGTGCCTGAGACAACATGGAAATGTCACTGCTGATTGTTGCAGGGGTGGCTGAACGTCAGGGATGAGGATGAGGATGAGGATGAGGATGAGGATGAGGATGAGGATGAGGATGAGGATGAGGATGAGGATGAGGAGGTCTGGCTGAGGAGTAACCCAGTGGTAGCTGCTGGGTGGTAAATCCTTGCACACCCTGCCTGGGTGGGGGCCTGCTCCTCCCAGGTAGGCTGGGTGAAGAGTTTGGGCACATCCCAGCACCCCTGGGGAGGAGGGCAGAGGAATTCCCAGCTCTTACCTGGATCGTGCTGGAAGGAAGATGTTTGGTTGATGTGCAGTTGATGAAGGTGCCCAAAATTGGCTGTACATGAGCAGGTAGTGAGCCCCTTTTGGAACCACTCTCAAAGTTGGGTGGGTCTTCTTGAGCATGAAACCTGATGGAAACTTTAACAGGAAATATTTCACCTCTACTTCTCAAGTCAGGCCTTGACTTTCTGGGGAGATGTGGGAGAGGTGATCACTGCTAGGACATCAAGAACTGATTACCAAATTACTTTTTATTCATAACTGATTGGAATGAACACAGTCTGTGTATCTGAAGGCCTGTAGACAGAGAATTAAACTCATCTCTGGAGCTCCAGCCTTGGCTTTCCCCATTCTCTGTCTCCTGGCCCATCCTAGACCTAAATCTGTGCCACCAGACAGGTGAAAAGTGAATAAATTCTCTGCTTGTTCCATTCAGTGTTCTCAAATCCTCCCAGCACTTGAAAGAAAAGGCTCTAAAGAACTCCTAAGGGTCAGACTGTGCCATTTTTGTGCAACAGCAGTGTCACAATAAGTTGAGGTGAGCCCCTGGCCCACAAAACCACTTTTCAGGAGTTTGGTTGTGATGCTGAGATTTTGACATTGATGAATCCAGAGGGAATGATGTTGGTGGGAAGCATTAGGAGAGTTCAGGACACGGTGAAATATTAAATTACACAATTTTTCTAAACCTTTCAGTGTTCATATCTGTGTCTGGCTGAGGAAGATGTCCCAAACCGTCCCAGGTTCACTTTGTCCTGCAGAGAGCAGCTCCTTTTGGGGAGCAAGAGGCCTCTGTGGAAGGAAGAGCTTAACTCCAGTGACTCCTTTGGCTTTGACTCCTTGCAATTCCGATCTGAAGCTAATGCCCCATTATTCCAGCAGTGGCTGGTTGCTTGCTGTCATTTCAGGCACCCCTCAGTGCCAAGCAGCCCTCAGTATTTACCCACCTGAGCCTTATCAGTGCCTGCTCTCGGTAACCCGGATTCGTTGGCCATTATGGAGATTTGGTGGCTGTTCTCAGTTGACACACTCATTCTCTAAAGACAACATCCCAAATGAGTCTATTAGGGCTGGGAGCTGCTGGGCCAGCCTGCTAAGCAGGCTGAGATCAGAGTGTTTGCACTTCGAATTTGCTCAATTGGGCCCTTTCCATTATTGAGGCTGGGTGGCTCCTGCTCCCCGCCCTTGTTCCCTGCATTAACTCTCTATTACCTTGTTTGTTCAATGCCAGCTTATGAATGTCAATTTGTTCTCCAATTAGCTCTGCCTTATTGACTGCCCTCAGACTCCCCAGCTAAGCTTTCTGAAGTGCCTATCACTATCAAAGTGATTTGTTTAATTTTTTTAAGGGATATAACTTTAATGCGTCCTTTTATTCTGCTGTTATCTTGGTTGCCCCTATCTAGAGTCCGTTTATGGAGTGGGGTTTGTTCTAATAGCTTCATATCTGTGTTAATATTCCGTGACAGTTTATGTACTTAACTCGTGTGGGAGACACATTAATTCTCCTCACCTGGCTGTGATGGACTGGCAGGAACCTGTGAGAGGAAGACGAATTTCCCAGAGGTCTGGAGGGTAAATGCAGATGGGGTTTGTAGGAGGAAAATTAAGAAATGCATTTACTTGAGCATCTCATTCCCTCTGCCACGTACAGGAGATATTTTCCTCTGTGGGACTCAGCAATATCCTGGTTTTCCCAGTACATTGGTAGCTGGAGGGACATCAGGTGTTGGTGGAGAAGGAATTATGGAATATCCTGAGCTGGAAGGGACCCACAAAGATCCTCCAGACCAAATCCTGGCCCTGCACAGACACCCAACAATCCCACCCTGGGGTTAACTGGTTGTGCTTGAGATAAAAGAAACATCTCAGGCATTAGTTTTTTGGAGTTTCTCATTCTTTTCTCCCATATATCGTAATAAAATTGAAGTGTCAGAGCCCTTCCTCTTGTTGCTGAGTTGTTTTTTTTTAGCAGCACAGGGAACATCTCAGTGGGGAGCAGGATGCAGATGATTCCTGACTCTTCTCCAGATTGTCTGCTCTGGACATCTCTGGGAATTCTCTGTTCCTAGGAGCAGGGCTGGGTTTGAATTCCATGTGTTGGTGTTTATTGGGAATTATCTGTCACAGCAGAGACAATAACACAAAGAACAAATGGTTTATTTTTCTTTCTTCCCTCTGAACTTCAAACACCCTCAACATCTTTGCCTGCCTTGGATCTCCTGTTTCCAACCAGGAAAGGTTTTCTTTTATTTAGAGAAAAACTCCAGGAGAGATTACACTGGGAACATTTTATGCTAAGCTCTCATGGCTGTCTAGACTTTTTAGTTGTCAGTTTTAAAGTCTGGAGGAGAAAAAAGAACAATGGAAAGAAAAAAACGGAAAAGAAAAAATAAAGAGGAGAGAAAATAGGAGAAAAAAAAAGAAAAAAAGGAGGAAAAAGAAAAATACTTTTTTTTTTTTCTAGAGGTTTTGGAAAAGGGAGGAAATTCAGTTTTTCCATCTGTTTTAGCCTTAATTCATGACACCCAAAGGAACTGGACCCAGATCTTGTAGGGACACTGCAGGTGCTGAAGCTCTTTGAGAGACTTCCCTGACCTCTGATGCCAAGGGAATGTGGAGTTCTGAGGGATCCCCAACTGCTGGGAGTCCAGCCTGGCAAAATACAGAAGTCAAACTTCAGATTTTCCTGCTCTTTCATTCCCTCTTTTCTACAGCAGCTTCTCGTCGTGTTTTCCCACCAATTTTTTTTAACACTACTCCCCAAATCCATGGATAATTGGGTTCATTGGCTCCCCAAGCACCCCAAATATTGCTGTCACTTCTTGGTTTGGCCATTCCAGGTCTGTTCTGATGGATTGGATCAGTGCTACTGCTGAGCAAGGAAGCACAAATCCAGCTTTGATTTTGGTCAAATATTTCCCATGTTACAGCAATTGAACCCACTGTCTGAAAATAACATTTCTCAGCCATCCTCAGAGCTCTGCTTTTCTTTCTTAAGCAATCCACCCCCAAAAAAGTTATTTGGATTTGCTGAAGAAATACAACTGGGGCAAAAGCATAGAGAACTCTTAGGAAGGGACACAAGGAATGGTTGTGAGAGGGGTTTGCTGCTTTTTTCTGTCTGAGACAGGTGGGTTTGGGCATCAGAGCAGTGTCAATAAATGGCTTTTGCAGTTATCTAAATGCTTTGGCTCTGCTTGGGCGTTTAATCTCTTGTAAAAGCTGTTTATTGCTCTCGGTGCTGCTCTGCGAGGGTACAAATGCCACAATTAGGCCTCTCAGAGACTTCCCAAAACACAGCTGATGAAAGGTCAAGCAGAAAAATTGAGATGCTGCTCTCCTTAATGAAGAGAGCCCAGCCCTCCTGCATAAAGCTCAGTATCAGCCCCAAATCCGGGGTGGGAGGATGGAGGGGATGTGGGTCCCTGGCCAGGGTGAGGCTGTGTTTGGTTTCCAGGTAACAAATTGCCATCACCAAAGGTGTTCCTAAAAGTCCATTTGAGTTCTCTTAGCGATCTTCCCCAGGCAGATTGTTAACCCCAACGTGCTGTAAAATGTAAGTGGCATTTAGAGGTGGCATCACAAAGAAGGAGCAATCAAGCCTCATTAACACTGGAGTTTATAATTGCAGATTACTGTAATTTGTGGTGGATTCGGGATTTAGCAAGGGTGTTATTTCTGCTGTTGGGGGCTAATGAGTGGTGGGAGAAATTTATGTAAGTTTAGGCATTTCTTCTTCTTTAGCAATCAACTGACAACAAATGAAGACCTCAGCTTTTGGTTTGTGATCAGAAAAAGCAGCCCAATAAATATTACACTAAATTTGGCCTGGGGGGAAGCCCAGACCTTTCTAGGTCCCGTTTTTAGTCCCTCCTCTTGCAAGGAAAGGAATCATAGAATTGTGGAATTATTAAAGTAAAAGACCTGTAAGATCATCAAGCCCAATTGTCAAACCAGTGCCACCACAGAATCACGTCCCCAGGTGCCACATCCACACGTTTTTTGAACACTTCAGGGAGGGTGACTGCACCACTGCCCTGGGCAGCCTGTGCCAATGCTTTATAACCCTTTCCATGTGAAAATCTGTCCTAATATCCAGCCTGAACCTCCACTGGCCCAGCCTGAGGTTGTTCCCCCTCCTCCTGTCTAACCCTAACCCTAACCCTAACCCTAACCCTAACCCTAACCCTAACCCTAACCCTAACCCTAACCCTAACCCTAACCCTAACCCTAACCCTAACCCTATTCCCTGGAGCAGAGCCCAACCTGGGGCTGTCTCCTCCTGTCAGGGAGTTGTGCAGAGCCTCAAGGTCCCCCTTGATCCTCCTTTTCTCCAGGCTGAGCCCCTTTCCCAGCTCCCTCAGCTGCTCCTGAAAGACTTGTGCACCAAACCTTTCCCGAGGATTCATTTGTTTTTATTTAAAATGTGGAGGATAAGAATGAGGCATCTTCCTTCAGGGTTTTCAGGTAATGCCAAAGGCAGGTGGTGCTCCGAGGAGGATGGGTCTGTCCTTTGGATCAGAACCTCCTGCTCATCTCTGGCAATTTAGTGAAAGGAACTCCTTTGGTTCCTTGATTTTCCATTTTTTAACATAATACATACTTTCTTAATAAATAATTTTTTAATAAATAATTTCTTGCAATAATTTTTTGTTGTTTCTAGGGGTGGATCCAAACTCAGGAGTGTCTGAGCTCAGCTCTGAGCTCCTTTGCTTTCAAGCAGTGTTTGGTTAGCAGGATAAAAGGCAGAGCACAGGTTCTTACCCTAAACCAGGGAAGTGTCCTAACCTTCCACAGAGATTACAGCTGAGTTAGTCCAGGTTTTAAGGAAGTTCATAATTAGGGGTTTTAATTTATTTCATAGGATCTTTGAGAGGGGTGAATTTAGGTAAAGAATTGGGGGGTGTGCCCTTAGGCCTTGCTGCTGATGGAAAACAAAAGGAAAAAACAATGGAAAACCAGCTTTGATTTTAGACTGTTATTCCATTCTTTAGCTCCAAGAGCTGCTTTAACGTAGCCTGATTGCTGAGGTAAATTAAACTCCTAATCACATTGACCCAATTATCATCCAGAACACTCTGCTTCCCTCCTCTGAGGTTTGGAACTTGTGACTTCGCAGCTCCCTCCAGTTGTGACAGTGATGCCATTTGATCTGCCCTGGCCTGGTTTTTCTTCTCTGTTCCCTCACCCCTGAGAACTCCTGGCTGGAGAGTTTGACTCTCCCACAAACCTTTTCCTGAAGTTAAAAACAAGAGTTAGTTTTTCACAGCGATGCTGAACTCATGGGGAATGAAGGGACCTCCCCAAGCCAGAGGAGAAGAGAGGAAGGAAAAGAGGCTCTAGCAGTGGACAAATATTGGGATTGTGACCACCAGCCATGTGTTCAGGACACACAACAACTATTTAAAACATAAAGACAAGTTTCAGGCTTGGAAGAAGTCAAAGAGATGCACTGGGGCTACCTGAGCACCCTGGAGGCTTCCAGAGCATCAGAAATTCTGCCTTCAGTGTCTGCATCAATATTTGCTGCAGCAATAGTGTAGCAAAACCTAAAAATCCCAGCCCAGCAGCATCTGTGCACTCCCAGCCAAAATGCCTGAGGAAAGCCTGCAATTGCTTTAATTTTTTTTTTCCTGCATGGTGACAACATTAAAAGATGTGCAAGTTTTATTTTTTGACTGCACTCATCGTTCACAAACAGAAATAAAAATGCAAACCCTCCAATTTAAGTCCTTCAGCCAAAAATATGTCGATTTGCAAAGCAAAAAATAGCAGCCCCTGCCATCCTTGACAGCTGTAGTTTGGCTGATTTTAGGAGATATCCCGAAAGGTGAGCTTGGAAGGATGTCATATCTGACTCTTATCTTTGAATCCCATATACTTATGTTTATTAAAATCAATATAATCCATTAGCCTACTTTGTTTCCATTTTTAATAATCTATTGATATATTGCCTGGGCTTTTATGGGACTAAACAAATTTCCTCTTTATGTGCCCTGTAATAGCCGGAGGTCAGGCTGCTTGAGAGCAGTTGCTGTATATAAATGTTTATTTACTGCCTGACTACTGATTGAGAACATATCTGGTCCACAGGCTTCAGATGGCTTTTAAACTAGAGATTTATGGCTTACTTCCTGTTTTCCAGACACAGTACACCATTTTTAAATAAAGTAATGAATGCAAGGTATTGTGAAAATAATAGCCAGGGATTGCCCCAAACTCCGCGTTTGGGAGCAGGGCCTGTCGGGCCCTCTGTTATTTCATCATTCATTTGTTTTCTATTGGGGTGGCTTTTAGGGACATTAAACACTCAACTGGTGCAGTTTCCTTTGTGCCCAGGGTGTCTTTGTAGTCTGGAGCTGCCCTCCTGGAGCAGCTCAAGTGCCCCCTTCAGCCTCTCCATGGCCAGGCTGGGAATCTGAAGGGAAGAGCGTTATCAAAATTTGCTGATCCATTTTATTTTGGGGGGGGTCACTTTCTAGCAGCTTCTTTTTTGTTAACCCTCAGTTTAGCAAAGCATTTACAGTCAGGATGGGTTTTACCTGAGACCAGGTCCCTCCTTTATGTGGTTTCTTGCCTTTTTTTGCTTCTAGCTAAGAGCACTTCACAGAAAATGCTCATTTTTAAGTCTCTAAAAGTAATTTTGACATTGCCGTGTTCTGTTTCTGTGCTTCTTGGACACCACATTTCATGACATGTCAATTAACCATGTTTGAGAGGCTTTTGTTCTCCAAAAGTGTGATTATCTACCCAGAAAAATCCTTTGTGCCTGCTGTGACAAGACAAGGAAATCACATTTTTCATCATGTTATTGTGATAAAAGCACTCACTCATAAAATATCTCAAATTGGCGATGGCAGACAAGTGGCTCAGTTCACACTCGTGACAATGGGATCCCTGTCAGCAGAAGTTTGCATAAGTTCCTGGTCTCAGGGTGAGAATTTCAGCTCCAAATCACAATTTCATACACTAAAATTGGCCATTATTTAGGACATCCCTGCCTCACAGGGATTATTCCATTCATGATTCCTGAGAGCCCAAATTCCTTGGCAGAGAATGGGGTGTGAGTACAAGAGCAAGAAACTGGAATTTCCCCCTGGAGATGGGCTCGTTCACTTATTTATTTTTGCAATTTTCATTGAACATTGCTCCCCTCTGGCCATGACATGGTTCAGAATCACCATTTTTAAGGGTATTTTGTTTTTTTACAGAAACCTCTTGGTTTGAGAGTCCAACTCCACCTTGCAGGAGGTGAGGATTTCAAAGAGCCACTGAGTCATGGCTGTGGCCATAACCTGCTCTGCCTCATTTAGAGCCACCCTGGGCCCTGCTAACCCCAGGAGGGGAATTTTTGTACTGATTTCAGTGCCTGATATTTATATTTATATAAATTATATTTATATTTATGCCATATGTCTGTCTGTGGATGCCTTTAGGCCCAGACTAGGCCTTGTTTAGTGATTTCGGTGTCCCCTTGAGGGACAAAGTTGGTGGCACAGGGACTGAGCAGGCAGAGGATGTGCCAGCTCCAATTTGGATTTCTCATACTCATCATCTCTAGATGCTTTTTCAGTGATTTCAGTGGTGTTATTGTGATTTTGCAACCTGAAAAAAGTGTTGTGCATCCCTCCAGCTCTGAGGGCAGAGCTCTGAGCTGCCTCCTTAGGCCCAGGGTGATTTCACCCGGCTGGAAACCCACCAAAATAAAGATGATTTGTAACACTAAACCAGCCCAGCTGCATTTGGGTTTTGTGGTGTTGCACAGGGTGTTGTTTTAAACAGGAATAAAGCAGTGGCCTCTCCTTGATGAGTGCCCTGCCTGCTGAGGAGCAGATCCCCCGGGTTTCCTGGCCGTGTGTGATTCCCAGTGCTGATCTCTGGCCCCTAGATGATGCTGTTCATCTGTCAGGATCCATGAGTGCCTCTGACAACAGCTGCAGTGTTTTGGAGATGCTGCAGCATGGCAGGAGTTCAGTCAAAACCGCCAATTACATTTTGTCCCACAAGGAAATGAGAGTGAAGAGAGGTGGCTGTGAAAGTGCCACGTTGGAGTGGCCCCGACACACAAATATAGGCCCTTTGAGGGAGTTTTATGTGTATTTTTAACCTTTTATCCCATTAAAATTAGTCCTAATGAAGGCAACACAGAGCACGGTGTGTGCCTGGGGAACACAGAGCTCCTGCTCTTTAAAATGTCTCCCAAGAGACTGAACTCCCTGATCCTTTGATTGACCATTGCACGTCCAATATCACCATTTTCTACAAGGAACAGGTGGCTGTCCTTAGGGATTTATTTGGCACCAATAAAGAGAGGGGCTCAGTGACTCTCACAAAGTGTTCCAGGAGCATTCCCAGCTTGTTCCTGCATGGAGCACCTCATGTTACCTCATCATCCTCATTCCCTTTGGACTCTGAAGGATGGATCCTGTTTGTGTGGGTGTTCACGAGATGTTTTGGGGCTTTTCCCTCACTTATCACATGCAGAGCTCGATTCCACACCCCTTCCACTCAAGTGGAGAGTGATAGACTTTAAAGGGAATCTACTGATGCCACAGCTACTTAACAGGATTTTCCAAAGCACTTGTGTGTCTAATTCCCATTGGTTTTACATGAGGGAATTGGCTTCCACTTCCAGGGCATGATTCTTGATCATTCCTTTGTTTTTACAACACCCACAACATCAGCAAACTCAATTTTGCTGAAGGGGTGGCCCAAGGGACAGCTCAGCTTTGAAAGATTTTTTGCATTATTTTTTAATGGAGAGCTTAAAAAATTTGGGAATCCTCCCATTGCCTTCTGGAACAATATTCAAAAGTTTAGGGCTTGACTCAAGTACTCAGCTATTCCCACTAAGAGGGGCTTATTCTGCCCTTGGTCAAGGTAATCTGTGGTAGAACTGAAGGAATTTCAAGGGTTTTACACCCCAAGTGGACTTGGCTGAGAGCATTTCCTGACTCTTGGCTGTCTCCCCTTCCATGTGCACCAAGCTGTCAAACTCCTTTCCTTTGTTTGGATGTCAATGATTTCCTTGATGACAAGATAATCCAAATTACCTCTTTATTGCCCTGTAAAATCAAGGTAGGGGAGGAGCACACCCAGCGATTTTGGGCTGTTCCAGAGCTCTGGCAGCAGGTTTTGAAGTCTCTTTCTCCTCCCTCTCCTCATTTTTGGGAAGGGTCTGGGACTGTGGGTGCTGGAATAAAAACTCTCCAGCAAATGCAATGTGTAAATTTTGGAAAAAAAAAAAAAAAAGAAAAAAAGAAAAAAAAGAAAATATTAAACATGTGGTTTGTGTTTCAAAACGCGGAAAATATTATGAAAGCAATAAACTATCCCTGCTGCAGGGGCTGTGCCTCTGTGAGTACACACTCTCAGATTTGGTTACGTGTCACTCTCCAGCCCCATTCCAGCAGAACCTGGGCTGGCTGAGGAGCAGCAGGGCTGGGTGTCCCTGATGGAGCCTGTGCCACCCCAGGGGAGGTGACAAACACCTCCCTGCATCCATGGAGCTTGTCCTGGCCTTCTGCAGCTGTTCCAGCACTGGGGAGCCTCATGCCAGGCTGGTGGATAAACATTCAGGGGGCAGAGGTGTCCTCTGAGCTCTGTGACGTTCATCATTAGCAATGGCCACGTGGCTCACGTTGTTTCCTCCTGGGAATTAGACATTTTGGCCCATTTATCCACCCAGACAGACACTCAGTGGCCTGAGGGATGGAAAACAGCTTGGAATCTTGGAATCCTGGGATGGTTTGGGTTGGAAGGGGTCTTAAAGCTCATCTGTTCCACCCCCTGCCACGGGCAGGGAGGCCTCCCACTACCCCAGGTTGCTCCAAGCCCAACCTGGCCTTGGAGAAGGAATTGTGGAGCATCAAGGAAAGGTTCAGCAAGAAGTAATTCCCTCCCAAGCTTTCCAGCAGGCTTTGGAACAAGCCGAGGACATTGGCAATGGGATTCCTGTGCTGTTGTGGCTTCAGCAGGTTTAGTCCAAGCTCCAGTTAAACAAATCATTGTTTGGGGAGCATGGACACTTCATTTTTTTAATAGCCTGTGACCTGCAATAGAATTTAGGTTGGGTGTTAATGACCAAAGGTTTTGCAAGTAATTAAATTTGTGGCAAGAGCTGTCCCTGAGAGGCTGGGAGTGTTCCTGAGAACAGGCTGGTGCCTGTGTGGTGCTGGAGTCTTAAACTTGAGTAGGAGAACTGTGAGGAACAGGGATGGGGCTGAGACTCATCAGTCCAGGTGGCTCCTTTAATCTACATCATGAGTTACACACACTGCTGTGGCTGTTTCATGAATTTTGTACCAAAATTTTACGAAATTATGAATATAACTCTGGGGTTTTTTTCATTGGGCAAAAGAAATGACAGGAGTACAAATGAGATGAGCTGTAACTCACATCACAGAAAATGGTTTCATTTTCAGGTTGGGAGTTTCAGGTTTAAATTTCAGGTTGGGAATCTCATGTGTAAATTATCCATTAAGTTACTCACACTTTACAAAGAGAAGGTGTGGACCACATATATGTTGTAGGCCACTCCTAAAATGTGAATATGTGCATCATTTTAGGATCTGTGCACAAGTCACAGAGAATCTTCTTGTTATCCTGCAACCATTCTGCTTTTTGTGAAATTATTCTCTTCTCTATCTAAGCTTTTGTGCCATCCTTCAGGAACCTGAGGGGCCACAGCATTTCCCTTCCATTATTGTGGCCACAGTTCAAAAGGACATGTCACAGATAAAATAAAATCAACTTTAAGTTCTGCCCAACATCTCAGCTCCTGGCAGAGTCCTACACGGGATCTTTGCTGGCTGAGGCTCTGCTGAATTGCCTGAGCAGTGCTTCCAGTAGGAGTTATTAAATTTGGAGGGTTTACATCCATTCTTGTGCCCTGGCAGGTGGCTGTGCCCTGCCACCCCCCACAGTGGGCAGGAGGGAGACTGGGATTACACTGGGCTGGTTCATGTCTGGGGCTGTGAGAAGCCCCCAGCAAGAACAGACACAATAAAGCTGCAAAATAAGAAGAAAATATTGTATTTTAATTTTTTTTTTAGCCAGAAGAAGGGATGGGGAAAGGCTGTAAATACACAAACTCTGCATTTACAACGCTTTGTGCTGCAGCTTTGCACGGGAGGTTACCTACTGTGCACTGTGTCTTTAAAACACTAATGGGCCCACTGAAAAAAGAAAAAAAAAACACCAAAAAAACCCCAGCAAACCCATGACAGTCCACCAGCAACTAGCACACTAACAGGTTCTCATCTGACACCAGTAGGGAACCAAAGATATTTTATTATTTGGAAACTCCATATAGGGAAAGCCAGCCTTGAATCTGTCATTACTCCAAGAACCACACCTCCCCTGGGAGTTAATTATTTTCTTAAAATGCAACTTGTACTGTTAGTTTAAAACATTCCAACTGTGTTCGCACTCTTTAAATCTTCTGTAAACCTTAGAGTTTAAATCACTTGCAGATAAGAGTAATTCTATTAGAAAAAAAAGGTTTGGTGGAAGGGGAAAGAGAGGGAAATAAAAGGGCATTGATAGAAGCGTCCTTTGGGTGCCCATTGCCCTGTCACCTTTAGAACTTGGCAGGAGCTGCAGCCCACAGTAACTTTATAGGTCCTGGCACAGAATGAAACAAAATAGGTGCATGCCACATTTTCCTTCCAAAAAAACGCCAGGCAGAGACTTACCCCCTTTGTGAGGGGCTGAGTATGGCAGAGCTCGGTTAGATTAAAAAAAATAATAAATTAATGCTTAGTGGGGCTGACAGGTCAGAGCCTTTGCTGGGCTTGTATTTTGAAAGAAGGCATTGGGCAAAGGGCTGTCTCTGGCTGGGATCACGTTTGGGAACAGAGGGTTGGGAGGGTGTTTAAATACGGGGCGCTACTGCGATGTTTGAGCACCTCAGCTCCTCTTGCCTTGGCTCCTTTCGCTGCTTTCATGGCAATTCTGGGGCATTACAAGGAGAGAAAAACAAAAAAAAAGAGCTGGTTGCTGTGGGTTTGCCACGAGTGAGGCAGGAAAGGAAGAGGGTGATGTGTCATTTTTGGAACTGTCTGGCCAATCCTTCGTATGCTGCGTTGGCCGTGCTCCGAGGTTTGAGGGTAATTCAGTGGTTCCAGAGCTTGGCTTCTTTTTCTCCTTCATGCCCTGCCCAGCCCTTCTTTCTCCCTGTAATTTGTTTGGGCTGAAAATCAGAATCCCAAATTCTTTAAGGGTTGTTTTTCTTTTTTGACCAGTTTGCTTTTGCAGGAGTGTCTTGGTTGAGCTGGGGTCTGTGCCAAGCACCCCACAGCTGTGGGAGCTGTTTGGGAAGGAAGAGGATTTGGGAAAGGCAAAGAACTGGTCCCTGATGATGCTGTGTGACACTGGCTGTGACTCTGGAGACACTTCTGCTTTGTGGGGATGCTCAGAGACCCTGCTGGGGGACAGAAAATGAGTGGTGAAAATCCTGGGCCTTCTGAGAGTGTCTGGGTGTTGCTGTCACCCATTAAATAATAAAATCTGTCCTTTTGTAAAGCAAATCCCGCCCTTCCCTCCAAAAACATTCTGGATTTTTATTTTGGAAATACCCTAAAATTGGAATTGTCACCCAACCTTTCACTCCATCCAAGGGCCTTGATAAATGGAACCCCAATTCTCACTCTGTATGATTTCTGCAGGTGAGAGCACTGCAAAGGCATCTTCTCCTCTCAAGCCCTCAAACCCTCAGCACCCTTGGGCACCTGGAAGAAAGCAGAGTGTCAGGAAGAATCCAGAATCCCCTTTCCCAGCTTTATTTGCCTCCTCTCCCATTTTTCTTGATTTTTTGAAGTGCCCAAGGTGCTCCAGGCAGCCCAGATTCCCTGCCTGCCTCACCACCTGCAGGCAGGGAGCTGATGGAGTCACATCCCCTCACCTGAGTTCTTCTATCCTGCAGAAATAACAGCAGTAAAATAAGAGAAAGAGAATTCTTTTTCTCCCCAAAACCAGCCTTGACTGAAAATTCTTGCCCATAGGTTCAATCAGAACAGATCAAGGATGTGTTCTGGAGGTTTTTGTGACTTTCTCTGGGTCTCTTCAAGCAAGTAAAACACTTCTACAAAAGGAATCCAACATAAAGCCCAGAAGAGTCTTTACAGAGATGACTATCAGAGGAGGAAACACTTCTGATTATGTTTTTAGGCAGAATAAACCTGTATAAAGGACACATTTCCCCTTAAAGCTGAACTGTGTGTAATGAGACACAGGAGCCCACTGAAAATAATGAGCTGTTAAAGAAATAAACAGTTAAAATAATAACAAAAGGCTAAACAGCTTTGGAAAGACCGAAAAAAAAAGTCTAATGTGATATAAAGACAGAGTTCCTTGCTTACAGAGAGAAAGGTGATCTGCTTGAAGTGCACAAACTTGAGAAGCCCTGGGTAATGTCGCTGCTGTTTGCACAGTTTATCCAGACAGGCTAAAATATCCTATTAATAATAATAATTTGCATTCAGACCTTGGAAATACTTGGCAAAGCCCAAATCTCTCTTTCAAGGCTCCCTAGGAGTGAAAGTGATTCCCTCTGGCTGATGCTCAGCCCTGTCTGTACCCTAAGGGACTGATGGGACAAAGAAAAGCAGCCTTGAGTTTGGTTCAGGTTGGATTTTAAGAAAAAATTCTTCACTTTAAGAGTGGTTAAACACTGGAACAGCCTCCCCAGGGAAGCACTGGAGTCACCATCCCTGGGATTGCTCAAAAACCGTGTGGAGAGAGCTCTCCACTGGATACTGCCTCTCCTTTCTTCTCACACAGTAAAAATTTGCCCACTGGCATTAATTCCCATCCCAGCTTCAAGGGAATTTCTCATCCTACTGGAGCATAAAACAAGGAGTAATTAGTTTTAATGTATCTAAAGCCTCTTCAACAGAGAAGAAAAATCTCATATCCTTGGTTCTCCTTGGTGGGACTAAGCCTCATTAAGGACCTTGAAGTTGGAAAAAAAAAAACCAGAGAAAGAGAAATGTGCTTTTTATGATGGTGAGAGTTCCTTTTCTGCTTTATTTTTACCTGTTTTTCTCATTTTTCTCTTTTTGGGGGGGATTTTGGTCCCTCTGAGTGTTCACCCTTCAGAGTGCAGAGCAAAGCACTCACTGATGATGATTTGCAGAGCAAGACATCACAACAGTGACTGAGTGCCAGGGATTTGTGCTGGGAGATGGTGGAGAAAAGGTTTGAGGGGAAAAGATGGACAAAAAGCCTTGTGGAGCTGGGGGAAAAGAAGGATAAAAAGCCTTGTGGAGTTGTTGAGTTTTGTCAATCTTTTTAAGGTTTTTTTCACATGGAACAAGGCACTTTTCTCCGCTTGCTGGGGCCGTGTGCTCTAACACTCCAGAAAAGAGACAACGGGCTTGGCTGAGTTTAGGACTTGGCCAACATTCCCAGAGCCTTTCTGAGGAGGTGAGGCACCCAGGGAAGTCCAGCCCTGTGCCAGCTTTCGTTGGCCATGTCTGCAGCAACCTTAAATTCTATTTTTCACCTTGCATTTGCTTGTTTTTGTTTCTTTTCCTCTCCTGGTTCCCTTCCAGAACTGCTGAGTGTACGAGGATGCAAGTAAAGGGACATTCTCTGTTGCCTAAATTGTGTCAGTTGGAAGGCTTTAAAAGTTAATATTTACATGAAATGATCTCCAATCCATCTTGCTCGATGCCTGTTTGTTTAACATATTTAGGTGATGGCTGCATTTGTTTTTTTAAACTATTTGCACGTTAAAGTACTTAAATTCTAACAAACCCCATCTTTCTCCAAGCCCTTATCACAGTTGTTAAAGATTTTTTCATTAGTTCTATAATTGCACCTTTTAAAAACATGTTTGGGTATTTCTCATTTCAGGACAAAAAAGCAACATTTTAACATAAAAGCCCTTTAGAGTGCAGAAAAAAATCAAACTTTTTTTGCTGAATTTTATATGGTTTTACAATAAAACACATTTCAGATGCTCCTGAAAGTGTGGGGAAATTAAATCCCAGAGGTGAGTTCTTCAGCCTGCAGAGATCAGTGCAGGATCAGTGGTTTTACCAATGCACAGCCCAAGCCAAGGGTGTCCCCTGTGGGTCTGAGGAACAAATTTGGAATTCCTGGAGAGCTCTGCAGGTCTGGGTGGGCTGAATTTTGGGGGAATTCTGAAGGAATTCTGAAGGTCTGAGTATCCTGAATTCCAGGAGAGATCTGCAGGTCTGATTTCACTGAATTTCACGAGAGTCTGCAGGTCTGAGTGTGCAGAATTTTGGGGGAGCTCTGCAGGTCTGAGTGTGCAGAATTTTGAAGGAATTTTGAAGGAATTCCGAAGGTCTGAGTATCCTGAATTCCAGGAGAGATCTGCAGGTCTGATTTCACTGAATTTCACGAGAGTCTGCAGGTCTGAGTGTGCAGAATTTTGGGGGAGCTCTGCAGGACTGAATTTGTTAAATTCCTGAGGGTCTCTGCAGGTCTGATTTTGCTGAATTCCTGGGGGTCTGTACAGGACTGAATTTGTTAAATTCCTGGGGGAACTCTGCAGGCCTGATTGTGCAGAATTTTGGGGGAGCTCTGCTGGTCTGGGTTGGCTCCATGAGCTTCCCCCCCAAGGGAAGCAAGAGGTTTTCAGCACTGGCTGAGAAGGAAGAGCAGCACTGCATGAAATAACTTTCTAATCAGAATTCCCTCCTCCCTCAAACTCTGTTTGGACAGACAGTTAATTTATCTCTGTTTAACTGCGGAATCAATCCATCCATCAAAGCTCCAAGAGCTAATTAGCTGGAGTCAGGGCAGCTGGGCTGGGATGCAGGCTGGGGTGTGGAACACTTTAGGAAGCTGTAGCAGGAATACAGGGAATATTTCCCCTAAAAGCTGCCCAGGAGGTTCCAGGCATCCAGAACCTGCTGGTTTGGGTGATCCTGCTCCACAGGATCCCTGAGGGAATCCCTGCTGGCACAGAGCTGGCACTCCAGGGTGGATGAGCACTCCTGTGGTTGGGAAAGCAGCTGTGGGCTTGGAGGTTGAACCCAAAATGTTGTGGGCAGTGCCCATGGGATTGCCTTCACCCAGCTGTGACTTCTTAACTGCAGTTTATAGGGCACATCCCTGGAGCACAGAGTGGTTTGGGGTGATGATGGATTCATTTATTGGGGTTGAGGCTCCTCTGTGCTCGGCCTTTGGAGTGATTCCTGCCCCTGGTGCATCACTCCCACATGAACCCATTTTCCCTTCCTGCAGACACTGCCATCCCTGGGCATTGTTTTACACCCAGTGGCCACAGTTATTAAATTTGGTGTCCATTAAATCCACATAAAGGGCTGGATGCTCCACTTGCCCTGCCCCAAGCCAGCCTGCAGCCCGTGCTTTCCCCACACATGTTCCACGTTAGCCCTTTTCATTGACTATGAATCCATAAAAATCCATGTGGAACAGAGGGTACCCAGTGCAGCCCTGTCTGCCTGACTCCTTCCCATTCTAATTGGGCAGCAAAGCTGTTTAATAGAGTCTGTGGAGTCTGTTTAACTGCATTCTGCCAGAACAATGCTCTATTCATGTTCTCAACAGAACTCTAGTGATTGCACTAATATCTTTAAACTAGAAAACAAGTCTTAATTGGAACAGATGCTGCAAATACCAATGCAAATGGCCAGCTCTGGTGTGATCAAAACCAGGCCCAGCCCATTGATTTGTTTTTAATAGCAGCTTTCATTTTTTATTAGTGTACACAAACCTCACTAACACTATACAAAAAGTCAGTAACAATATTCTGAAAAATCATCTTGTTTAAAGCAGACTCAGCCCTGCATTGTTTCTGGCAAGGTGCTGTTAAAGAGTTTCCGTCCTGTTTTGGCAGATCACGTTACTCAAACACTCCTCTCTACTTTCTTCCCTTCTAGGGTTTGAATAATCCCAGTGATTTTTGGAGAAAGCTGTTGCTGTTACATGTAATAATCTATTTAGATATTCACTCACATTACAAACAGGCATTCAGGTTAGATTAGGAGAAATAAATCCCCAATCCTGGTAAGTATGTGTGTGTGAGACTGGGATTTGCTTGCTTTTGGAACCTGCTCTAGCAGAACTCAGCCATTCCCAGCCATGGACTTTTAAAAAATTTATTTTTGTGGCAGTGCTTGGCCTGGGGAAGTCAGAGATATAAAGAATACAATGCTTTTTATGCTAAGAATAAAACTCTAGTGTGATTTTTCTGGAACAAATCGGTTTTGTTTTAAGGATGTGTGAGCTATTTGATAGCAGCAAGAATATCAAAACCACTCAGAGCAGAGAGAAATTTATTATGGCACACCTGGCACTCAGGATTAGTTTATTGGTCTGTGTAGGCAAATATTCCCTCAGTAGCTGCTACTTGGAATTGGAAAATATTTATATATTTATATTTATGTGTATAGACAGATATTTGAAGCTGACTGCAGGGATTAGATGCTGTTTCAGTCAAAATCAAGAGGCATTGCAAGCAAGAAAAGAACAGGAGATGATGGCTCTGGGCCTGTTTTCAAATCCGTGGGCTTCTCTTGGCTTTTATTTGGAGAATTTGCTCTCACTGAGGCTTTGTAAGAGAATGAAGAGGCTTTTTAGGCACTGGGGTGTGTTCTGTGGTGCCTGGGAGAGGCACAGCTGAGGATGTGGGGATGGCCCAGGGACAATGACAAGGAGGGCTGGGATGATGCCTTGGAGTTTGAGCTTTTCTGTTTCCCATCTCTTTGTAATCCTGCAATTCTTTAGTGTAGAACTCCAAATTCCACATAGAATGTGAGCTGCTGCTTTCCCATTTTGGGCAGACACAACAATTCCTCTCCAGGCCTGACTTGCTGATTTGGGCCTGTAAAAGCTGGAGCCACTTTTGGGGTGAATTTGGCCACCTCACCTACAATTGGAGGCACTGTGTAGGATTTTCCCAGTGCTGGGAAGGGTTGTCCAGGTCCTTGCTGTGAAACTCTGGATGATGGTATTTAAAGTATTTAAACAATTGATGATAGATCTTTCTCAATCCCTATCCTTTCTCTCCTGTAACAATCATTACGTTCATTACCTTGCTTATTTTTGCTCATTGCTAAAGCCGAGCAGGCAGTTTTATTGGATGTACCATTTTATTTTTATGTTGTCTTTATATTCACAGTAAAACAAGACAATTCTTTCCATTGGTGTCTTTGTTTTTTAAATCTCCCCCATCAACTGGCAGAACACACAGACAGGGCAGGCAGGGCACTGTGGGAAATGGATTTGTAGAAAATTCTCAAAACTGGGCAGAAAACTTACATGGTGTGCATCTGTATGTAAATTTTGAGATAAGAAATGGTGACTTAGAAATGCTACAGAATAGGACAGACATTGTTGAGGGAGAAATAGAACTAGAAACAAGTTCTAGCTCTGTGGGTCAAAAAAGAGCTTAATCCAACAGTGAACACCTGGAAGGGAATCAGGAGGGGCATCCCAAAAGGGGCTTGGATTGAATTTGGCCTCCGTGGGAAAAGGATTTGTAAGTCCCCTCCAGCTTTGGAAAGAAATGGAAGGAATTGTGACTGCTTACCCCAAGAAAATTCTGGTTTTGTATCAAAAAAGAATCTTCTCTCACAGGGCTGCTCCAACAAAATGAATTGCAGCAAATAATTAAAGGCAGTGTGTAGGGGTTTGAAAGTCAGGTTTTTCTTGATACGTTTTTGGTTTTAAAGCAGCACAGAAGTAGTTAATTTCTCATTTATACACTTCTTCCTTTTTACATGAGGAACATGTGAAAAACTATAGGCTTGGAGCCAAAGAAGTGGCTGGGATTTAGGCAACCAGTTTGGATAATTAATGTGTGAGTGTATGAATTGATGAAGCCTACAGAAAATTATTCAGAGGCTCTAAAATAAATGATGTTTGAATAGACTTGGTGAGCTCTGCTATTTTTATTTAACTCTAATACTCTTGTAGGTGTGTGTAAAAAAGGGGAAAAAAACTGATTATAAGCTGTTTGCTAATGGTTCACTGTCATGCCTGAGCTTTCATTTAACTGATTTTTATGCTGAAAAACACTGAAAATTTTGGTTGACCCCTTTCATGAGCTCTTCATACCATGGCCAGCAACCTGAATGGCTCCAAGCCCTGCCCAGCCAGGGATGAGACAACCACAGCTTCTCTGGGCAACCTGTGCCAGGGCCCCACCACCCTCACAGGGAAGGATTTCATCCCAATATTTAATTTAAATGTGCTCTCTCTCAGTTTAGAGCCATCATCCTGGAATTTTCCTGCTCCAGGAGGGTTTTTGCAGGAGGAGGCTTTTCACCAAATCTTGGAAAACATAGAATTTTCCTCTGAAACTGCTTCCCTGTTCCACTGGGAACTGCGCCTCCACACTCCAGCCATCACCAGTTTGGGCTAGAAATGAAAATAAAGAGAATAAAAGGCTCTGATCAGTGGGAATTGTGCAGGGAACAGCCAGTGGGAAATGTTGTCCCTGCTGCAGGAGCCGTGGAATTGCTGAATTTATCACAAGGCTCCTTCCCCAGGTGCTGAAAGGAGCCTGGGATCCTCAGGTTGTCTTAGTGCTTGCACTGTGCTCCCAGACAGGCGGAGAATGATGTTGGGAATGATTTACAGTCGGTGTTAGGGGAGGTTTTTACAGAGATCAAATCACACAGTGAGCTGGAAAATCCTCCCCATTGTTGTGGCTGCTCCCTGGCTGCTGCTGGCCCTGGGACATGGCTGGGTTTGCCTTGCTCAAACCACAGTGGGGGAACCACAATGGGATTAGGCCAGTTTATTATAGAGAAAAAACCCATATAATAATAATAACAACAACAACAACAACAATAATAATAATAACAATAATAATAATTTGTTGTAATTTGATGTGTTGGAGGAGGGAGGGAACCTCCATATCTGAAACACCTTTTTGAAAACCAAATCCACCACTTAGGTTTTCAGGGATAACAAAGCAAATCCCATGTTTATTTAGGATATTAACAGAGGAAACAAGTTGCTTCTCTCTGGTGGTTCTGCTGCAGAGATTAACAGGCACACACTGGCCTGGGTGTTGAAGTCCTTGCTCCATTTTTGCTTGGAAAAAGCTCTGAGCTACCTTTTAGATGTCCAGCTGGGCAGCTGACAGCTGAATTCTGATCCAAAAGCAGGGAGCAGCAATGTTTTGTGGATATTTAATTAAAACAGCAGTCTCCCAGCAGAGGGAAAGCTGCCACAGTTGCCTTCAGCAGTTGCTTGGTACTTTCTCTTTAAGTGGCTCGTGACATTTTTAGTTTTGGAATTAAACTTCTTTCTCAATATGTCTCAGTCTTCAGACTTCTGGGCTGATTTTGCAATTGCTCTTCTGGCTTTAATGATCTTTGTTTGGTAGGACAGAATTTTAGCTGCTACCTAAACATCTCAGAAGAAATTTCAACAGCACAATCCAATGTCTGAGTTTGAAAATGTTTGAGGGAAAACCTTCAGTGTCTGCCCAGAGCCAACTGAATAATTAATAAGCAGGTACTTTCTCTTAAAGGAATTTTTGGTGGCTCCCACAATCCTTCTGATTACACCATGATTTTACCTAATGAAGTTCCCAACTGCTCATGATTTTTCAGTCAGGTGCATCTGCTCCTGCACTCATCCATCTGCATTAGGAGCATTGCCAGTTTCCATAGTAACTGGGCAATTTAACATATCTGGCCTTACAGTATCTTACAGTGAAATACTCTGTCCATTTTATAAATGTGCAGCCAGAGGTGAGGGGGAACAAAGTGATTTGCCCAGGGTTACGGAGTTCATCTGCAGCTGAATGGGGTAAGAACATTGTTTTTTCCAGAGTTCCAGGGAAATGCTGGAGCTGCCAGGCTGCCCGTTCCCAGGGAGGCGTTTTGCTGGATCACATCAGCTGAAGGTTGTGTCCCAAGTGTTCCTTTTCTCAGCCTTGGAAAAGAGACTTTCAGAAATGAGGAGGTTAGGGCTGGAGAGCAGGGTGAGTAATGAAACCAGAAATCAAAACTTGCAAGTAATGTATTCAGCAGAAATGCCAGCCACATTCCTGGGATAAATAACTCCCGATGAATAATTCAACCAGCGTCATCACTACAGGGCACAGGAGCAGGATTGGTTTCTAATTATTTGGCCTTTTCCTCTGTAAAAGTTCAACCCAGATTCAGCCCCTGACGTGTTCCAGCTCAGGGTCTGGGTTTTGCTTGTGGCTTGGCTGGAGATAGCCCAGGGTGAGCTTTGGAGTTGTGCTGAGCACCCTCATTTCTCTCTGACACCTGAAGAAACTCCAGGAATTTGGGCTGTTGGAGGGTACAAAGCCACCCTTCAAAAAAAAAAAAAAAAAAAAGGAATCTGGAGCCTCAAGACTTTGTGAAAATAGGAAAACTTTGAAAGCTGTTGAGGAATCCTGGATTAACACAGCTCACAGGGAGTAGGGAAAAGGTTGGTGGCCTTTGGAACAACTTCTCACATTAATTTTCTTCCAACGCTGACAGCTTTGATTTATTACCTCAAGGCTGGTTAGAAAACACCCAGACATGAGTGAAGCCAGGAGTTATGGAAAGAAAAGGAAAATATGGTAAACACAGTGATGGATAGCACTTGGGAGACAGACAAACACTGCCCTGCTCTGCTGCTGCACCCAAATATTGGCTCCCAGTGAGGATCCAGCCCTGGCAGAGGATTCCAGAGTCTGGAATTGCTCCCAGCAGAACAAGCAGGCAGGAAGCTCCCCTTGGGACTTGCTGCTTTCCCATCTGTCAGTTCAATTTTGGTGCTGATTCCTGCCTCAGAGTGGGTGTTTGGGGTTGAGTTGCTCACTGATCAGCCTGTGTTGGGGAAAAAATGTTGTTTGCAAGTGCTTCTTATAAAGAAATCAAAATAATGATTTCCCAACAGAAATTTGCTAAGATGAGTTAAAGAGAGTCACCAGAGTTGTGTGCTGAGGATCCCTGGCTGCTCAGGGCTCTCCCAGCCCTTTGCTGAATTAAACTCTTATTTACAAAAGAAGGGCTGATCCCACAAACCAAAGTGAACAAAATCACTGAGGAGCACAAGTTGTCTTTCATGTCATCAATGGCATTAATTATTTGGACATGCAGTGCAAACACCTTCAGAGCAGGCAGACAACTCCCCTGGCTCCCAGAACTGTTGGGATGTACAAACAGCCAGCAATTCTCAGGGTGTGGAGCTGCTCCTCCAGACTTTCCACCACAGTTTTACATTCTTGTGTCATTTACAGCTCTTCCTCCAGACCCATATTATATATTATTATATTATTAAATTGTTATATGTTGCATTATATATTATGTATTATATATTATATTCCATATTTTATATTATATTTTATCTGTTATAATATATACTATATAATATATATTATATATTATACATTATATACTATATACTATCTATTACATACTATCTATTATATATTATATATTATATATTATATATTATATATTATATATTATATATTATATATTATATATTATATATTACATATTATATAATCTACGATATATTCTATATTCTATATTATATATACAAGCCTGTATATATATAATATGTATGTATTATAATATATATATTATATAACTATTATAGTATTATAAGTTTAAGTAGTATTTGTAATTAGACAAAAAACGCCTGCATTGTGGACATGAGTGAATAGTTATTAGGTTAAAAAATAAAAATAATTCAAGTGTCATTTCTTAATTAGACAGTTTTCCCTTAAAAGACCTTATAAAGATAGATACAGAAGCATTTTATAACCTGTTAGGGGAATGTTGTAAAACTCACACTGAGCCACTGGCCCTGCTCCAGAGGACCCTGCACACTCCGTGGGAGTGTGAGAATTTGGGAATGTGGGAATTTGGGAATGTGGAAATGTGGGCATGTAGGAGTGTGGGAATTTGGGAATCTTATAATTTAAGAGTTATTAAGGAAATCTATTTCCCCTAATTTAGATTTTTTTTTCATTTAGCAAACACTGATTTTGCTCTTTTTCCCAGTGCTGTTGTTCCTGCCACAGTTTATGGGGATTTTTGGTTTTTATTTTGCAGAGGGAATGTCTGGGGGCAGTCATGGAAGTGGGTCCTGCACCCTCTGAGGAACGTGGAGCAGGATGAGGAGCCATGCACTCTCCAGGGATTCTTCTAAGACATCGCTCTTACCAGCAGACACTAAAACCAGAGAGTTTTACACCATTTCTCCTTCATGCAGTGAAAATTCAAAAGGGAGATTTGGGCCATGTGGCACCCATAAAATGAAGGCAAAACCTTTCAAAAGTATCGAGATCTGCAGATAGGGTCAGTTTTTTCTTAATGTTTCAAAAGTGTTGAATATTTTAAAAAAAACCCTCAACAGGAGTTTAAATAAACACAGGCAAGTGAGTCAGTAAGAAGATATAAAATCATCAGGAAAGGCTGAGTTTGTTTTAATACAGGGATTACTGTAAACACTCACAGTGCATGGTAACAATTTGTAGCCCATGTGTTTTGAAATATCATAACTGGTGTCAATAAACACATTAAAATTCGACTTCAAAGAGCTCTGGGGACGTTTGGAGTGTCACAAAGACATTGCAGCCCGGGGATTTGGGATGGAAACAAGTATGGGAGCAATCAAACAGCTCCTCTGTGAAGAAAGGGATCTTGTCAGGCTGTTAGAGCCAAGCATCTGTGAGGGTGATTATTGCTGTGGATGGCTCCAAGAGCTCCCAGCTCCTGATTTTGTTTTTTGGTCTGCCTCCCCTCCCACCCTGACCTGCTGCTTTGGCTCTCCCACCTGCTGGGTCTCACTACCCTTTGGAGCAGGGTTTGTTTCTGTCTTGGTTTGAAAAGACAGGTGTTTGTTAAGGGAGGCAGGAGCCTCCCTTGAAATGGAAAATGCAAACCCCTCCGAATTTTTATAATTTTGAAATTAAGGGGCTCTCAGGCGAAGATATGTGAATAGGAATAACAGTTCTTTACTAGGAAAATTTTTGAAAAATACACATGCAATAGTACAAAAAGAAAAACCACTGACAGAGCCAGAGCAGGAGCTGAGCCCTGTGTGTCAGGGTGGTGGCACAGTCCCATCCCATGGGGGCTCAGCCCTCCTGCAGTGCCAGCTGTGCTTCTGCTGGAGCAGGGATCCTGCACAAGGCTGCAGTTTTCCTCTGGAGTTCCAGGGCTGCTGGAGATGGGTCTGGTCTCCCTCTGGGAATGCAGGGCAGAAGAAAGCTGCTCCTCTGGGAATGCAGTGGGCAAAGGCTGCTGTGGTATTCCAAATCTCAGATTGTATCCAGGTAGGAATGCTTGGCTCCTCCCCTGGGCGGAGCATCTCCCAATGGGATGGTGGAATTTGATCAGCCATGCAGGGACACTCACTGGCCAATTAACAGAAGATAATTAATAATTAATGGTCCATTAACAGCAGAGATCTCCTGGAGGGAGGATTGGTTGTGGAAGAGATAAAGAAAACTGCCCAATGAACGGGAGATAACTGCCCCACCTCTAATAGATAAGAATAGAATAGACAACCCCAGCCCAAGACAGTTTCTCCAGACAGCCTGACTAATTCCCAAGCACTGTCCCAGCAGGAATCACAAATTTGGGGTCTATGTGGAACAGGTGACACACCTGAGGGTTGTCCCCGTGGGCTGACAGGGGATAAAGCTCATCCATGCATGGGATGTTGTGGGAATTGTGTTATTCCTGCATTTCCAAGGTGCCTCTCAGCCTTGAGCTCATGTTCCACCCCGACAGCAGAAACCACCCAGGCAAGGCATGATGGAATCATGGAATATCCTGAGCTGGGAGGGACCCAAGGATCACCCAGTCCAGCTGCTGGCCCTGCACAGGCATCCCAACAACCCCACCCTGAGCATCTCCTGGAAGTGGTGTCCAACGGCTCCTGGAGCTCTTGGGGCTGTGCCCGTTCCCTGGGGAGCCTGGGCAGTGCCCAGCACCCTCTGGGGGAAGAACTTTCCCAAAATCCAACCTAAACTTCCCCTGGCCCAGCTCCAGCCGTTGCCTCTGTGCTGTCCCTGTCACAGAGCAGAGATTGTCCCTCAGGAGGAGCTGTGGAGGAGTCAGTGACTCATGTGGGGTGGATTTGCTCCTCTCACTCCTGTTCCTCTGGTGTCTCACAGAATCACCAGGCTGGAGAGACCTTCAAGATCATCGAGTCCAACCCAGCCCCAACACCTCAACTAAACCCTGGCACCCAGTGCCACATCCAACCATTTTTCAAGCACATCCAGGGATGTTTTAAAACCACCACCACCTCCCTGGGCAGACCATTTCAGCACTTTATCACTCTTTCTGTAAAAAACTTTTTCATAACATCCAACATAAATTTCCCAGCTGAAGGCTGTGTCCTCTTGGGACTCTCAAGAGCTCTCAGAAAATGAGCCACCTCTCCATTCCCAAACGAGATCCTGTCACATCAGCACGAGCTCCAGGTGAGCACAGGGTGGCTTTGATGTCTCACATTGTCTCATCCACAAATTCAATTTACTGCACCTGAGCTAAACACAAACAGCCATTCCCCTTATTGCAAAGCCCACAGCACCCAAATTAATTCACACATGTCCTTTTTTAAGGTGACAGAACCAGTCTGAGGGAACAGATGAGCATTCCCATGTCCAGGTTTAATCATCCCAGACAAGATTCCCTTGTTTTAATCCTCATGTTGACAGCAGAGTGCTCCATGTGCAGCCCAGGCAGGATTAAATGGGGCTTCTTGGGGGATGTTTGGAACAACCTTTAAATGCTGAGGGCACCTGTTGGCATTAATAGAGCAGGGGGAAAATCCAGGCTGGATGTACACAACTGGAGGGGACAGGGGACATTGCTGACACTTAACACATGTTGGAGTGGGAGGAAAATGGAAATAACACCCACAGAGACAACCCCTGGTTCCATGTTGCAGGAATTTACCTGGGGTACAAACATCTCTGCACACAGGCAGCTTTTGCTTGAGTTGAAATTACTGTTTAATCCGTAGTTTTGTTTGGAATCTGCCCCTGATTCGTCAGCACCTTCCTGGAGTCACTGTAGCACCTTTGCATGCGAGCTGCAGGAAAGGGTAATTAAATTTAATAGAAGCCACCCTTGCTTTGAAGCTGCCCTGGTTTTAGGGCCACAAGGAGAAGCAATTAAACTGTAGCAGCCGTGGATTTAAGCTGAAGGTAGGGAGTAATTTATTTATTTTCTTAAAGGAAATTTCCTCAGTAAACAGATTTGAATTGTCAGATCTGATTGGATTTTAAAGCTACAGAGATTTCCTTCTTTGGGAGTTCTGCTTCTCTTGAAGCAAAATGAGATTATTTCACATTTTCATGATTTTATCAAAAATTAGTGGTTAAATGAGGTAACAAGGAAAGGAAAAAATATTCTAGAATGCCATAATCAGTGCCAAAGTTACTTCTAACTATTTAAAAATAATTTTTAGGAGTTTCCTATGAAGGATCAGTTGGAAAAGGTCTGCCTCCAGCACGGACATTATTCAGAAAAGCAAACTAGTAACTCAGTGAATATTTAGAAGGTGGAAAAAATGGTCCTAAACTTCACCAATCTTGGAAATATTTGAAGAACCTCAGCTAAGCCAGAGGCACAGATGAAAAATCTCAGTGTTTTTCATCTCTCTTCCCCTCCCAGAGTTCCCAGGCGTGCAGGGATGCAGGACCTGAGTCCTGTGGGAGCAGCACCTTCTCCACTGGGGGACCCTTCCCTCTGAGCTCTCTGAAATATTTGGGGTTTGGATTCTGAACATTATTTTAACCTCATTAAAACCATTTCCTTTGGAAACCCAGCAAAACCCCAAAGAAAGCCCAAGTATAAATCAATGCAAATGCAATTACTGCAGCCCCCCTGCCTCTGTGCCTCGGGGGCTGCAAAAATCCATCGATTGTGGGCTGTAATTGATCTGGGAAAGGGGAACACCCCACCTGCTCCCAGGTACAGCCCTGGAGCAGAGGCTTGGGGCTGGCCGGGACCCGGGGGCAGGCAGAGCTGCCGGGGGAGCTGTGGGGGCTGGAGCTGGGAGCACTGGGATCGTGGGAGCTGGGATCATGGGGACTGGGAACATTGGGACTGGGATCACAGGGGACTGGGAACATTGGGACTGGGATCATGGGAGCTGGGAACATGGGGACTGGGATCATGGGGACTGGGATCATGGGGACTGGGAACATGGGGACTGGGAGCTGGGAGCACTGGGATCATGGGGACTGGGAACACAGGGGACTGGAGCTGGGAGCACTGGGATCATGGGGACTGGGAACATGGGAACTGGGATCATGGGGACTGGGAACATTGGGACTGGGATCACAGGGGACTGGGAGCACTGGTATCGTGGGGACTGGAATCATGGGGACCTGGGAACATGGGGACTGGGAGCACTGGGATGATGGGGACTGGGAACACGGGAACTGGGATCATGGGAACTGGGAACACAGGGGACTGGAGCTGGGAGCACTGGGATCATGGGGACTGGGAGCACTGGGATCATGGGAACTGGGATCATGAAGAACTGGGAGCTGGGAGCACTGGGGTTTGGGAAACTGGCAACACCAGGAACTGGTAACACGGGGGACTGGGAAGACGGGGGACTGGAGCTGGGAGCACTGGGATCATGGAGTACTGGAATGGGGGACTGGGATCATGGGGGACTGGGAGCTGGGAGTACTGGGGTTTTGGGGAGCTGGGATCATGGAGAGCTGGGGTTACAGGGGACTGGGAACATGGAGGGCTGGGAACACAGAGAACTGGGAGCATGGGAGACTGGGGTCACGGGGAATTGGGATCACGGGTAACTGGGACCTTGGAGGACTGGGAACAGGGGGAACTAGGATCGTGATTGTTTTTGCTCACAGAATGGGTTGGTGTGGTTGTTAAAGCAGAGCTCTCACACCTGTGGGATGCTCTCAGATCTCTCTGCTCTTGGCAGCCTTCCTGTGGGGTTTGCTGTGGCACATCCCAAAAAACATCCCCTCTGTTTGTCCATCCCTGGAATTTCACCAAAAATCCAACATCAGAACCCTGTGAGGCTAAATTTAGATCATAATGTTCATTAAAATTATGAAATTAGAGAGCACAAGGTGAGAGGTACCTGACTTGGGGTTATCCTTAGAGGTCTCCTCAAGAAATATTTAATGTCAGGGATCTGAGGGATCAACCCCAAGCTGGCATCAATCCTCTTTGGGAAAAGTTGAATATATTGGAGGAAGTGTTAATCTCTCTGCTTTATCACCAAGTGCTGGGAAAAGTGATGATCCTGAAAGGTTTTACTGAAATTATTAAACGAATCTTCTATGCTGTGCTCTGTGTTTATAAATAATTCCACTGGTGTAAAAATCCTGGCTAAGTGAGCTAAGGAATTCCTAGGAAAGGTGAAACGTCAGCAATTAAATTTAAATTCAGTTAAATAATCTGAAAGTTATGTGTTTACAGAGATATTTATCCACACATCTGTGCACATCTAGACAGGCAAGAGAAATCACATCTGAATTTCTGCTTGGCCCTTCTAAATGATTATAAATTGCTATAAATGATCTATAAATTTCTCAGGAACCACTGGGGGAAATCCCCTGAAGAGAACTTGGAGAATCTGCTCAGGACTGGCAGGAAAAGAGCTGAAATCTGCCTTGTTCATCACTCAGCTCCTGCAGCTCCGGGATGAATCTCCAAACTCAGGGATGCCCTCTGCTGCCTTGGGACCGAGCATCACCTGGCACCTCCTCTGCAGCCCTGCCAGGGATCTCGGGGCTCTTTTCCTCTGCTGAAGAGCTCTTTTCCTTTCCTGCAGGAATTTTCCTTTCCTGCAGGGATCTTTTCCTCTTCTCCAGGGATCTTTTCCTCTTCTGCAGAGATATTTTCCTTTCCTGTAGGACTCTTTTCCTCTCCTGCAGGATTCTTTTCCTTTCCTGCAGACTTTTCCTGTCCTGAAGGGCTCTTTTCCTTTCCTGCAGGAATTTTCCATTCCTGCAGAGCTCTTTTTCTGCAGGACTCTTTCCCTTTCCTGCAGGCATTTTCTTTTCCTCCAGAGTTCTTTTCCTTTCCTGCAGGAATTTTCCTTTCCTTCAGGGCTCTTTTCCTCTTTGCAAGGCTCTCTTCCTTTCTTGCAGGACTCTTTTCCTTTCCTGCAGAACTTTTTCTCTCCTGAATGACTTTTTCTCTCCTTCAGGATTCTTTTCCTCTCCTGCAGGACATTTCCAGGGCTGTGAAGGAGGCACAGCCACCCCTGGGCTCAGCCACCCTCAGCCAGGCATGGAGGAAAATCAAATTCCACGGGCAGAGGATTTAGAACAACTCCACAAACCCCACCAAATCTCATTTTTTCCCGATGAAGAATAAAGCAAAGATTTAGGGAAAATCACAAGGGTTTCCTGTTCCAGAGGCTTCCCAAAGCTGAGATCCATGTTATCCCACCTGTTGGGTTATGCCTTTTTTTGATCCCGAGATGGGGCAACTGAGAGGCATTTCAAAAACTCTTATTTTATTTTTAGTCTCATGTCATGAGACAATACAGGTGTTATAATTTATGCTATTATAATCAGAAGCTATTTCTTAATTAAAATACACTGTAAGCATTTCTTGGCCTTTTGTCAAGCTTTAAGAATTTTCTACAAATTCATGTCCCACACCACTGAGTTAATGCAAGAATTCAGAGCCCTCTGGAGTGTTCTGGAATCAGGATCTTGGATTTTTCCTCCAGTCTGGGGTGTCACCTTTGAGCAGTCTGCTGGAAAAGAGTGAACAAACGAGGGAGAGCTGGGGACAGTTTAAATATTTCACAGCTCCATGAGTTTTGTATGGGGACGGATTTGTAGTGGCTGAAATGTTTAATTTAAGGCAAATAAAATGTTTTAAAAAGCACAAAAAAAAATCTGATGTGAAATAAAAATAATTTTAAAAAATTTGCTGGAAAACAGAGAGAACCTGGGTAAAAATGGAGAGGAGGGGAAGGGAAGGGAAGGGAAGGGAAGGGAAGGGAAGGGAAGGGAAGGGAAGGGAAGGGAAGGGAAGGGAAGGGAAGGGAAGGGAAGGGAAGGGAAGGGAAGGGAAGGGAAGGGAAGGGAAGGGAAGGGAAGGGAAGGGAAGGGAAGGGAAGGGAAGGGAAGGGAAGGGAAGGGATGTTCTGTGTTCACAGAGTGACACCCAGAGAGCTCTGTGAGTGCTTTTAATGAGATTTCACCCTCACAGAGCATTGCTGATGTAATCCAAGATGGATCCATTGATGCCAAACCCATTTTACATGCAGGCACCCAGGTCAGCTCCTCCCTCCCAGCAGAAAATCCTTCAGCAGCCCATCATTACTGCTCTGCCGCACTCCCAGGCCTGGCCTGGCTGTTTCCATTCCCCTCTCAGGCATGACTTTGCTCAAGGGCACACCACGAGATAGCAGAACTTGGCACACATTCCCTGCCTCCATTTCAGCCTCCTGCTGCCCTTGTGCTGCCGGGGCTCCACAGGGCACTGGGAATTCATCCCCCTCGCTTTTATTTCAGTTTTGGTGTGAACAGGCTGAGGTCTCAACCATTTGGGACTCGATTCCCTCAGAAACAGGGAAGGAGTTGCAGGAGTCCTTCCTGTGATGCATTCCCTCCTGTGCTGTGGATACGTGGAGGGTTTAAATTGTAAATTTGTCCAGGCAGGGTGTGCAGTGTCCCCCTCTGGAAACATTCCAAACCCACCTGGATGAGTTCCTGCTCCAGGTGGCCCAGCCTTGGATGATCTCCAGAGGGCCCTTCCAACCCCAGCCCTCCTGGGATTCTGGAAACTCCTGGGATCCTCCTGCTCCCAGGAAAGCATCACCAGCCTGGTGAGCAGAGGACTGGTAATGAGGATTAAAGAGTGGGAGCCAAATGCCATCACCCCAATGTCCCCCCTTTCCTCCTTCTCCCCTGTCAGACTAAGCCAATTTGTCAGATTAAACCTGTTTTTGACCCAGAGATGGGGTAACTGAGAGGCATTTTAAAAACATTTACTCTGTTTTCAGTCTCATGTGAAGGATGAGACAATACAGATGTTATAATTCACTCATCACAATCCAAAGCCAACTATTTCCTAATTACAAAACACTATAAGTGTTTCTTGGCCTTTTTTTTTTTTTTTTTTTTTGCCACATCATGCTGTAAATGCCTTAAAGTTAATAATCTAAAATTATCCCTCGTGGCTCCCACTCCAATGCATCTTTCACAGTTCTGTTTCTCCAGAGTATCCAGTCTCATTTGCAAGGCCATCCTCTGAAATTTGTTTCTCCTGCTGGTCCATTAAATGTTTTTTTGAAATTAGGAGGAAGTATTTTTAAAAATCCTGGCAAAGAGGAGTCAATAAGCACAGCATGGCAGTGCCCAAAGCTCCTTGGAAATGCAGCAGGAGCTGTCCCAAAATCCAGGAATGCCTGAGGATCATCAAATCAGGGAATGGTTTGGCTGGAAGAGACCTCTAAAACCCATCTAGCCCAACCTTCCTGCAATGAGTAGGGACATCAAGCAGAGCAGCCTGGGATGCTCCCAGGTGTGGTTGTGTCTGAGGGTCCCCAGGACGAGGGAAGAGGTGAGAATCTCCACTCCATGTTTCAGAAGGGTGACATTATATTATATTATATTATATTATATTATATTATATTATATTATATTATATTATATTATATTATATTATATTATATTATATTATATTATATTATATTATATTATATTATATTATATTATATTACATACATTACATTACATTACATTACATTACATTATATTATATTATATTATATTATATTATATTATATTATATTATATTATATTATATTATATTAATATCATATCATATTATGTTATATTGCTATATTAAAAAGAATAGAGTGAAAGGATCCATCAGAAAGCTAGAGAGGAATAGAATGGAATGAATAATAAAAACTTGTAACAGACAGAGAGTCTGACACAGCTGGTGTGATTGGTCATCAAGTAAGAACAGCTCTTGGTGAGATCAATCAAAGATTCACCTGTTGGTAAAGCAGAGCACATTCCACAGCCATCAGATAATTATTGTTTACATTTCTTTTCTGAGGCTTCTCAGCAGAAAATCCTGGCAAAGGGATTTTCATCAAATATCACAGTGACACCAGGGGTGGATCAGGAGCAGGGAGAGGGCAGCAGTGCAGGGCTGTCCTGCACATCTGGTGGGAAACAACATCTGGAACGCTTGGAAGTGACCAGGAAGGATAAGGGGCAGAAAAACACCAGCCCAGCACTGAGCATGAGCAGCTCCATCCCATGATTTACCAAGAAATTTACAGCTCTGGCTCCTTTTTCCCACTTTGGAAACATCCAGGTGAGTCCCTAAATGTGAGGGGGTGGAGATGAAGGATGAGAGAACATTCCAGAGCTTTTCCAGGTGGAAATGTCCCTGCCTGGAGCAGGAAAACACCCACCCAGCACCGAGCATGAGCACCTCCATCCCGTGATTTATCAACAAATTTGCAGCTCTGGCTCCTTTTCTCCCATATTGGAAACATCCAGGTGAGTCCCTAAATGTGAAGGGGTGGAGATGAAGGATGAGAGAACATTCCAGAGCTTTTCCAGGTGGAAATGTCCCTGCCTGGAGCAGGCTGCAGCTCCTCAGGGTGAGAGAGGCCGTGCAGTCCTTACCCCAGACCCACACGTGCACCCACACACACACAGAGATTTTATGAAGCCATTCCATGCAAGGGTTTTATGTATGTGTATTTTTTTATTTTTTTATTTGGAAAACTTCAGAGTGCTGTTTTTTTCACACACAGTAAAGTTAGCTTTGCTGAGATTCATTAGTCCCCTTTCCCCCTGTGTGTAAATGGATCTCTCTCAGTTATGCAATGCAAGGGTACACAACCATGAAAAGTGCAGAGCCAGCCAAAAAAAGCATTGTTCTGAACTCGGACGTGTAAAATATTCATATTCAATAATAAAAAAATAATAATAATAAAAAAAACCACCCAGCCCTTAATAAAAAATTCACAGTGTAAAATATGCATTGTCCTCCCATCCCCAGGGCTGCAGCCCTTTCCAGCCCACCACACTCCTGGGCTTTTCACTGCCTTGTTGGGCTCGATTAATTCCAAACCAATTCACCCCAGACATGCCAGGATTAGGTGCCTGAATTGATTCTGCTTTCCCCATGGCTGCAGGAAGAGCTGCCAGCAGCTGGGGGTGCTCACAGCACCCAGGGGTGTGTGGCAGGGCTGGGCACCCAGCGCCACACTGGGCATGGCCACAGCCAGCAGAGCTCTCCCAGCAGGGTTTGCATCCCCTAATTACCTTAATGAGCACATTCCCAGGGGCTGAGCAGCTCCCCAGGGAGTGTTGGAACTCAGGGAATATCTCTCTGCCTGTCCTGAGAAGTCCTGACCCCCAGGAGAACACTGCTTTTAACCTTTCTCCAAAGCTTCCAAGATGAATTGGAATCTAGGAGTGTGTGAAATAGATAGTGGTGTGGTTCATCACAGGGTGAAAAACTTAGAGTTTTGGGGTTTTAGTATGGAGTAGATAGGAGACAAAATGAATTATTTTGGGCCCTGCCTGATCTCCTTCTTTTTCCTCATCTCCTCCATTTTCTGCAGTGTTGGTGGCACAGAGTGATGGGTTAGGGAGAGCCACAATGCAGGTGTTGTGTGAACAGACAAATAATTAGTTATTGGTAGAAAGGTAGAAGTAAAATACATTCTAAGAGTTAATTGGACAAAATTGTTTTAAAAGACCTTGAACCTGTGTGTCTGGTGACTTCTGGTGCCTTCTCTTTGTGTGCTAAACCTGAGATGTAGACAGCAGGCTGAACTTTTGATAAGAGAAAAAATGAACAACCTGAAGACCAAAAAACCCAAAACCCATTTGTCTCTCAACCCTGGCCCAGAACTTTTTAGGGATCTCCCTACCAGGGGATCCTCGGGGGGATTTCCACAGGGGATCACTTTGGGAACACCCTGAGGTGTCTCTGTCAGATTAGGCCTTTTCTGGCACCTCTAAATCAACATTTCTTATCTTAAAGTTTGCATACAGATACATACTGTATGAACTTTTAAAGAATTCTCTACAAATCCATTTCCCACCTGTCCCCATCCCTTTTGCCCTGCAGAATCTCCCATGGAGCTCTCACAGGGAAGAAGATATGAAATTATCCTGTTGGGATCATTTCATTCCTTGTTGGGATCATTTCATTCCTTGTTGGGATCAGTTCATTTCATTCCTTGTTGGGATCATTTCATTCCCTGTTGGGATCATTTCATTCCCCGTTGGGATCATTTCATTCCCTGTTGGGATCAGTTCATTTCATTCCCTTTTGGGATCATTTCATTCCTTGTTGGGATCATTTCATTCCCCGTTGGGATCATTTCATTCCCTGTTGGGATCAGTTCATTTCATTCCCTTTTGGGATCATTTCATTCCCTGTTGGGATCATTTCATTTCTTGTTGGGAGCATTTAATTTCATTTCATTCCCTTTTGGGATCATTTCATTCCTTATTGGGATCATTTTATTTCCTGTTGGGATAATTTCATTCCCTGTTAGGATAATTTCATTCCTTGTTGGGATCATTTCATTCCTTGTTGAGATCATTTAATTTCCCTGTTGGGATAATTTCATTCCATGTTGGGGTTGTTGTGGGGTCTGGGCAGGAGCTGGGCTTGGATCATTGATCCTGTGTGTCCCTCCCAGCTCAGCATGTCCTGCCTCTGTGATTCCATGCTTTAATTCTGATTTTTCTGCATCCCCCCCTCCTGCTGGAGCTGCCTCAGGGTGCGTGTCCCAGGGGTGACACAGGAGGACAGGACAGGACAGGACAGAGGAGGCTGAGCAGCCTCACCTGGGACTGGAATTATCCCCCAGGCCCTGCTCAACAGGTGCCCTGAGCTGCTTTAATGTCACTAAAAAACACCAGTGGGACCCAGGAGCCCAGCACTGCAGGGGAATATTAAAGTGTTATTATGAAAATTGCTTTAAAAAAATTAAAATAACTCAGGAACAGGAGGAAGGGCTCTGGCACTTCAATTATATGAAGATATATGGAAGAAAAGAATGAGAAACTCCAAAAAAACAATGCCTGAGATGTTTCTTTTATCTAAAGTGCAACCAGTTCAACATTTTACACAGAATGAGTCCCAAAGAGCATAAATCAGGGGATGGAAGAAATGTTTTAAAAAGGCCTCCAAATATAATTTCTTTACCTCCCACGTTCTCAGGCCAAATATTTTAAATGGAAAAGCATGTGGGACAAAGAGCATGGATATTATCAGTGTCCTTAAGGACATTCCCAGCAAGGTGATTTGTTCTGTGTCCCCAGCCTGATATTAATAAATAAGGAAAAGGAAGGAGAGGAAGAAAAATCAGAAGTTGGGAAAGCTGTGACCACAAGTGACAGAATGAAAATGATAAAAATATTATTTTTAATAATAATTAAATGTCGTGATGAGACAGCTGTTGGTCATAGCTGAGATTTTTGGTGGGAAAAATGAGCTGAAATTGTTCTTTCTCAGTTCTGTTGGGTCAGATTTGAGACACAGCACTGGGATGCCTTGAAGGGAAGTGGGAGGATGAAGGGAAGGGAACTGGGAGGGTGAAATGAAGGAAATTGGGAGGATAAAGGGAGGAGAACTGGAAGGATGAAGGGAAGGAATTAGGAGGATGAAGGGAAGGAAATTGTGAGGATGAAATGATGGGAAGTGGCAGGATGAAGGGAAGGAACTGGGAGGATAAAGGGAAGGAACCAGGGGAATGAAGGAAACTGGGAGGATGAAATGAAGGAACTGGGAAGGGAACTGGGAGGATGAAGAGAAGGGAACTGGGAAGATGAAGGGAAGGAACTGTAGAATGAAGGAAATTGGGAGGATGAAATGAAGACAACTGGGAGAATGAAATGCCCTCAGTGGCTTTGGGAACATCCCAGCCTCCCCAGCCCAGCTCAGCCCATCCATCCCCTGTCCCTCAGTGCTCCTGCAGCCTCTGGGAATTCCCTGCTTGCTTTTCCCAGGAATCCCTGCCTGAGAACAGAGAGAGGAGCTCGGTGGTGCTGGAAACATTTCTCCTGCTGGTTCCCCAGGCAGCTCAGACCAAGTGTGACCCTGCTGGTGTCAGAGCCTGCCCTAACCCAGGAGCCCCTGGAATGCAGAGGAGATGTGGAAAGGTTCAGCCCCTCGGATCCTTTGCTCCCCTGACAGATCCAAGTGGAAACACAGGCACTGCCAAAGCTGTTTCATTCCCAGATTCCTTTGGAAAGCAGCATTTTTCAGCACAGCACAGCAGGGGAGCTGTGCTGGTGGGCTGATGACACCTTCAGAAGGACTTCCAGCCAAAATAATATGGATTTCCTGGAAGCACATCCCCCCGGAGGAAGAGATCATGGATTTTGGAGGTATCCAAGACAACAGCCCAGATGCTGCTCCCAGCTCTGCTGCTGAAGTCACTGCCTTCAGTGGCTGATGCAGAGCTGTGGGGTTTCACTGCTGAGGTCATTGTTCCTTTAGGAGGGGAGGGATGGATCCCTGCATGTCCAGGATGCCTGGATAACCTCCAGCTTGCAGGCTCAGAATTTACATTTCCAGACCCATCACAGGCTTTCCAGGGCAACTCAACAACATCTGGGTTCATCTGACATCTATAACTAAACAAAAAACTTTAAACCCTGATTCAGATAAGAGAGAGAGACAGAATTCACCTGCACAGGAGCTGCTGAGCTTTTATCATCTCCTTTTACTGGAAATAAATCTTTTGGGGCTGGGTTCCTGATTGAATTCTCTTCTTTATGGAAGAAAATTAAATTTCTTTTAATTTTCTTCTTCAGTGGAATTGATGGTGCTGAAATGCTGCAGAAAAGATGAAATCCACTTTCAGAGTGAGATGATTTTTGTTATTAGAAGGTTGTGCCTGAAAGTTGGAAGATGTGAACAAACAAAAATATCACTGAGGACATTTAAAAGTGAAAATCTATGTGGTCAAAGATCCCAGCAGTGAACAGAATTAACTCAGCCCTAATTGCCCGTGCCAGACCCCCAAAATCTCCAGTCCCACCACCAGAATAATTTACCAGCACTTCCATCAGGCTGACCCTGCTCCAAAGGGTTTTAATCCCAGCTGATGTTTGATGTTCACCAGGAAGTGTCTGTGTCAGGAGCAGCTGAATGTGTGAGGTTGTTCCTTCAGAAGCCACAGAAGTGATTAAACCCAACAACAATCCATGAAATCACATCAGATTTTTCTTCTCCTCGCATGTCCCGAGGAATTCCCCAACTCCAGCCCCGTTCCAACTGGCACCATCCTGCACTTGAGCTCCAATATCAGTGGAGGCTGTGGTGGTTCCAATTTTTCTGCTGAGGGATTACATGAAATCCAAATCATTCTTTCCACGGGGGATTACAGAGCCACTCCGCTTTCAGACATCCCCTTCCAGGAGTGAGGAACTTTTTCCTGGGTGTCTGTCCCTTCCTTGGTTATTTATCCTATCTAGGCATAAATCCATTCCATTAATTTCATTCCTAATGATTCAATCCCTAAAGGAAGCTGAACAGCCCATTGTAAATGTAATCTTTGTAGTTTTGGCTGAATGCCCTTGGATTACTAATTCCACATAAATTACATGACTCAGTGTTCCCCTTTTCAGTGATTGAAATGCTTCTGCTGAGATAAAAACTCACCTGGAGGAGCTGTCAGCCGCTGCTGGACGTGGTTCACATCTGAGGGGTGAATTGCAGCTGATTAAAAAGAGTCTGGATCAAATGTCCATTCTCAAAAATTGGGATTTTCTGTTCCACTACCACAGTCTGCTTTGGGGATTTTTTTTGGCAGTGGGGTTTAGAGCAGGAAAATAGGAAATTAAGTGGAAAAATATGAAGACTACAGCAAACAAGAAAATCCTGGAAGGAACACACTCTGGAGATCCACCCTGGCCATTAATAACATGGAAAGATTTCATTAGAGGGAAGAGGAGAAGAAAGGAAGTGCAAGGGGGAGCATGGGATAAAAAATCCTGCATTAAACCCCACGCTTCTGGTTATAAATCTTGGAATCAAAAATTCACAAAATCATTTAAAGCTGGAAAAGCTTTCCAAGACCACCAAGTCCAGCCTTTGGCCAGTCCCCAGCCCAGAGCTCTGAGTGCCACCTCCGGGAATTCCTGGGACACTTCCAGGGATGGGGACCCCAAACCTCCCTGGGCAACCCCAAACCCTGCCTGAGCACCCTTTCCATGAGGAAATTCCTCCTGGAGATGGCCTTGGGGTCTGAAAGTGCTGCAGGAGTTGGATTGTGGGGCTGAAGGTGCTCAGGGGAGATGCTCCAAACCCAAACCAGGACAGGAGCAGCTCCCCTGCACCATGCCCTGGAAATAAAGCAAATTAAATTTGTTAAGGATGCCGTGGTCACCTAAAAATGAATTTTTTCTGGTGGAAAAACCCCTTCTGCCCTCTGCTGAGGAGCACCTTGCAGGGGGAGCAGCCCCTCAGAGTAAGGAGCTTTGTTTAAGAGAGCTTCATCTTCAATTCTTCTCCTCTTCTGCTCCTTCCCAGCCCACAGCTCCCCACGGCCACTCAGACCCCCCAAAACACCCTTGACCAGGGGTCACCCACCCTGATGACTTAGGGGTTTCGTTTTTATATTTTTTATCTATTTATAATCCTATAAATCCTATATAATCCTATAATTTTTATCTATTTATAGTTCTTTAGTGTAGAACTCTAAACTCCATGGACAGTGGGAGCTGCTGCTTTCTCCTTTGGGGCAGACACAACAATTCCTCTCCAGGCCTGGCAATCAAGGACACCTCACTGCCTCAGGACCCAAAAAAGTTCAACAAAAATTAGGAGCAAACTTGGGGTAAATGCCTTCATTACCTGAAGCTGTAATTGGCAGATTAATCCCCAATATGCAAATGGACCAAACTCATAAAAATATAAAAACCTGTGGTTTGTTTTGGGTGTAGCCCTGGGGGGTTTTGTCAGCCCTAAATGTACCTGAAGGCCCTTCAATAAACATAATAAATACACTTTTTATTCTTTTTAATTTGTCTGGCCTCTGTTTTTAGGTAGCCCCAAAAGGCATCAGCCAAGGCCCAGGTGAGCCCCCAGCACAGCAATTTAAAACCCCTGGGGTTTTTTGCCAAAAGTTTTTGCACCATTATGTCACATCCTATATATCAGAATTTGCTGGGAAAGGCTTGGTTTTGTTGTTTTGGTTATTTTTTTTTTAAATTTCTTTTCAGTGTTCCTGCTCTCTCCTGGAAATAGAAACCCCAGCAGGTCGAATGACCTGAGGGTTTATTTATTTCCAGGGTAGGTAGGAGGAAGTTCAGCCTTTGTGCTCACACAACACTCTGAGCATTGGAAACATAATGAGCATTAATGAGTATGAAATAGAGACCCTTTGGGATCCGTGACTGCTAACTCAGCTGTCCCACAGACCCCAAAGCTGCCACAAATCCCTTTCCCAAGTCACCACGAGCACACAGAGGGGAGGAGGAGCTGTGATTTGAGTGAGCCAGGATGAGTTTTTGGGATCATTGGCAGCTCAGCTAAAATCCATTTATTGTCTGTCTCAGTGTCAATCCATTATTGTCTTTAGTCTCAGTGAGCTGCTTCAACACGTGGGGGGTTTGTTTCTCTGTCATGGAATAAATCTGAATTTCTCAGGACACACAGCAGAGACCTCTCCAGTCAGTCAGTGACTTGGAGAATCATTGGAATGATTTGGGTGGAAAAGGAGATTAAAGACCCTCTCATTCCACCCCCCTGCCATGGGCAGGGACAGCTTCCACTATCCCAGGCTGCTGCAAGCCCTGTCCTGGGATGGGGAATCTCCAGGGTCTGACTTAGTTTCACTCAGTTACCATCATAGAGATTTATTCTCCACGGGGAATAACCTCATTAGTCCACTTAAATAAGAAAGGAAGAAGGAAGAAGAAGGAAGAAGGAGGAGGAAGAAGAAGGAGGGAGGATGAAGGAAAAAGAAGGAGCTCAGGACAACACCCTGTGCCTTCCATCTTGTTCCCATCTACAACAAAATTTTACAAATACTAAAACCTATAAATATGGGCTACTAAAAATACTAAAACCTATAAATCCCAAAACCTAACTTTCTCACCCAAGTGACACACTACACTACTCTCTATAATCTATTTCACACTTTTGAAGACTGTAGTCTACCTGAAGTCCTGGAAGCTTTCTCCATGGGTGAGGGTCAAAGTGCTTTTCTGGGGGTGAGGACCCCTCAGAGCAGACAGAGAAATATTCCCAGTGCCCAGGGTTCCCACAACAGAAAAGCTGAATAATTTCAAATTGTGTGTGCAACAAAATTTGGAATTCCAAACAAATTGGAAATTCCAAACCAAACTGGAAATTCCAAATCAAATTTGGAATTTCTGCTTGGTGGCCACAGGCACCAACCTGGGAGCTTTGGATGGTGCTGGAGGGGAAATGGCACCTGAGCCAAGGTCCTGGGGAAGAGAGTGGAGAAAATCTGGGTGAGAACCATCAGAAATTGTCCTTTTTGGAGATCCCAGCCATGTTTGAGCTGCAATTCATCTGCTTCTGCTAAAGAAACACACAGCTGCTCTCTGCCTGCATTTATTGTTTAATTCATTCATGCTGCTTGCTGGAAACACCATCCTTAAAGTCCTTCTGGGGCAGAGTTTGCTTTAAAGAAAACTCTCCATGGAAAAGGCTTTCCTTTAAATTTAGTACAAAAGAAAAGCCCAACCAGTTTTATTTATAGATCAGGGCATGAGAGATTTTCAGTGTTCAAGCCAGTGCTCTATCTCTGTTTCTCCCATAAAAACATGTTTAGCATTTTTCTCATCCTACCAGAATAAAATTATTTTATTGAGATTTTTTTTCCCCCTTGCTAAAATGCAGCCGCTTGAATGAGTGACAAAAAAATACTGGATTTATCCACTGGATAATTTAGTGAGTTGTGATTCTGTTCTTGGGTGACATGAGCTGGGTTTTGGTTATTCTTTAATAGATCATCTCTTACTTCTGTGGCTTTGGGACAGTTTATAAACCTAAGGTTGTATTTCCCAGAGATCTGTACCAGATGTATGATAAATTTGGGAGTTTTATTATATTTATTTTTCTATTTTTTATTATTTTTTATTTTATTTTATTTTTATTCTATATTTTATTACTGTAGAAGCATCCAGAATTTCCTTGTGGAATGTCTGCTTGGAGGAGCAGTGAGAAAATGGCTGAATGGAGAAATGGCCAGAACTGTGGCCTTTCCAACAACCTGAGTGATAAAATGAACAATTTCATATTGTGTTTAATGTGTAAATTTCAGTTTGTGTTTAATGGGAGGGGAAATGTTAATTGGTTTTTTTTTGGTGAATGGCAATGCTGCAAACACAACTTGATTTCTATTTATTCATAGTAAAATGCAGAATTTGGGGTGTTTTTCTTTGAAGTGATGGTTTTCCCTTTCCTGGTGGAGGTGGGTGGTGATAACCAGCTCCATCTGTAAAAAATTCAAGGGTGGGGTGGTTATTGAGCAGAATCCTGACCTGCTTTGCTGCCACAGAGCTCAGTGTCACCTCAAAAAGTGCTGCAACCCTTAACTGGTTAAAAAAAAAAAAAAAAACAACACTGGGGGCAATGGCAGCTTGTCCCCTTGCTGAAAATTTGAAATTTTTCCATTTTATTGTTTCCCAGTTATTCTTTAACCCTTGCTGTGCCCTGCCAGCCCACTTTTAGTGACTGACACACTTCAGAATCAAAAGTTTCACTGCCTGGATGGTTCATTCTGCTGAGCTTTGTGACAAAATCCCTGATTATGACTCAGCTTCCCTTCCAAATGTCTTTGTGATCAGTAATGGAGTCACATTCTGGGTTACTTGAGAGAGGAGTTAAAGGTTTTAGTGGTAATTTCATAGAAAATATGTTTTCCATAGGAAGCAATGCTGCCCCTTAGAATGCACCTGAGCACCTGGAAATGTCCAGGGTGAGGTTGGACAAGGTTTGGAGCAACCTGGGATGGTGGAAGGTTCCCTGCCCATGGCAGGGCAGCATGAGCTGGGATTTAAGGTCCCTTCCAGCCCAAACCAGTCTGGGGTTCTGTGAACGAGCAGGTGCTGAATCTTATTTGAGCCATTCACTGAGGAATCCTTGGATTTATGGGATGAGAGCTCAGAGGCTGCTGTGGGAGAGCTGGGCAGGAAAAGGGGTGGGAATGGGGAGCGTGGGGGTCACTGAGGCCACCCCTGGGACAGGGTGACAGCAGTGACAGCAATGCTGAGGGTGTGACAGCCGCAGGGGCTCCAGGTCAGACAGGGAAGTTCCCTGGACGTATTGAAGTCATCGTGTGGATGATCTCACTCCATTATGTGTCACAGAGCTTCTCAGTTCACTCTATTTCACTTTATAATTCGGAGAAATGAAACCATTTCCCCATCTCGGCCCTACCAAGGGAGCAAAGCCACAGCTGAGTGGCAGTGAAGGAACTCCTGATGTGTGTCAGGGCACTGGAAGGAGCCAAGTGAGAACAGGAGGAGCCTGGAGGTGAGGTTGTGTGGCAGGGATGTGCCTGCCTGGCCTCTCCCTGCTGTTTTAGGGGGGTTTGTTCTGCGAGCAGGAGCTCTGCCCAAGCATCCTGCACAGCTTTGTTGGTGCAGAGAGGATAAAAGCCACCTGCTTACACCTGTAATGTGTTTTACTCCTGTGTTCTTTCATCAGGGAGGCTGCTTTTCCAGCAGCAGAATGGGAAACTTGGGCATTTAAATGAATTAAACAGGATTTTAATGGGAAAGCCTAATAAAACAAGTTGTCCTTATCAAATTGCCTTTGAGTTTGCAGCTTGCTGTGCTGCTTTTTTATAAATCACTTCATCCTTTACTCAGAAGCTTTATTTCCTTCTTGGAAATGACAAATTCCAGTGTGGAATCCCAGACTGGTTTGGGTTGGAAGGGTCCTTAAAGCTCATCCCATTCCATGAGCAGGGCAGGGACACCTTCCACCACCCCAGGGTGCTCAGAGCTCCATCCAGCCTGGCCTTGGGCACTGCCAGGGATGGAGAATCCCCAACCTGAGCCAGAATCATCCATCTGCTGGGGTACCTGTTGCTGATTCCCCGACCCCAGGGGCTCCCCTTTTAGGGGAGATCCTCCTGGAGCAGTTCTGTGTCAGAAAAGAGAGACCCACTGGACTTTTTCGGTCTTCAGGTTTTTGTTTATTATTATTTTATATAAAGTTTTGCACGCTGTCCACACCAGGCTCAGCACGCTGGAAAAGCACCACAGAAATGGCCAACAATCTCTTGTTACAAGGTGTTTTAAGGCTAAACTATCCAATTAAGAACCAACACCTAGATTATTTCCCCTTTTAACCCAATAACTGATCCCAAAGAGCTGCAATGTAGATTTTTTCCACACAATTGCAAGATGCCACCCAAACCCATGAAGAAGGAGGAAGAAGAAGCATGAAGAAGAAACCCAGGACAACACCCTGTGCCCTCCCATCCACAACACACTAAAAATCCCAAACCCTAAATTCCTCACCTAAGTGACACACTTACACCACACTCTATAACCAATTTCACACTTTTGTGGATTCCAGTCTATCTTGAAGTCAAGGAAACTTTCTCCATGAAGGAGGGACAAAGTCAGTGCTGCCCAGGGGGTCAGGGCACCCCAGAGCAGACAGAGAAATATTCCCAGTGCCCTGGGTTTCCACATTCACCCAGACTTTTGTTTGACCCAGGTGGCAGTGCAATATTTTATTTTAGTGCCAGTTGTAAAAGCCTTTCTCTCCCACAGGCTGCAAAGCAGCATTTCCAGGTTTTCTGACACAAGGAATAGTGAGAGTGTCTGGTGCTTTCCCAACTGGGCCATTCCTTCCCCAAAATTCTGCTCTTTGCTGTGTTTTAGCACAGATCTTCCCAGGAATAAGCCAGTGGAACATGAGTCACTGCAGGAACCAGGGCCTGGGCGAGGTGGGCTCCTGGCTTATAAATGGCACAATTGTAGATACAGGAGTGCAAGGGCTGCTCTGCTTGGAAAGCTGGCTGGAAAATAGCACTCATGAGGTAGGCAGGCATTTATATCCACAGGAACCATTGGCCAGTTTGTATATATTTGCATTTCATTTTCTAACCACACTTTTGGACCTTGCTTTTTAACTATTCATTGATGAGCTTATCACAGGCTGCGCCTCACAACAAAATTCTGGCGTCCCTCTGAGGCTGCCACAAGCCCTCATTTGGAGAATTTCTGGGCTAAAAAGCCACCAGCAAGGTGGAAAAGCCTGATGAGCTCCCTGTTCGATGTTTGAAGTGCTATTTTTGTGTTAATGAAGAATGGGGGAGGGTCTGTGTGAAACTTGGGGTGTCTGAATGCAAAGGGCAGAATTCTGACAGTGTTTGTCCATTGCTGTTTCAACCCAAATCTCTGAAAGGAACGAGTAGTTTGTTCTTCCACCTGTAAAAGAGCCCACAATAAATGTGCATTTGTGAGTGGAGAAAGGTTTCTCTCTCAATTCATCCTTCTGGGTGAGCAGAGTCCCCTGCCCTGGGAGAAGGGAGTGGGGAGGAAACTTTTGCAGAAGTTTTCACCTCCTCCCTGCAAATAAAACCAAAACCTTGCACGGCTCAACACCAAAATTGTGGGGAGAGGAGAAAGAGGGTTTAGGAGCCAGAACAGAGGAGTGGATCCCTGTGATGGGGAAATTTTGTCTTTCCCCTTCCTTGAGCCCTGAGCTGTCCTGTCCTGCCACGGATGGTGTGTGTGTGTGTTTGTGTGTGTGTGAGAGAGGCTTTTCGGCTCAGCAGTTATCTGCAGCTGATGTGACACCGCGGGGAGAATACATTTCCCAAACCATCCTTTGCCGGGGATTAAAAGCCGTTTTTAAAAGAATTCCCACCTCGTTCTGAGCCGTAACCACACTGGAGAGGTCCTTAGTGGGACAGCAGCGCACGGAGGGGGGACACGAGGTGATGCCGAGGCATTTCTGGTGTAATTCTCTCAGCCCGGCCAGCTCTGCCCAAGGAATGAAGTTGACTCATTCTTCCTGGATGCGATCCACCTCTCATGGAAATCGATGGAATTCTTTCTGCTGCCTTTTTAACACATGTTCTTACAGTTACTTTCTCCTCGTTTGTAAATCTACATGAACTCTTGCTTCCCTGCGGTTAAAAATATTATTTTTTCGCTAGTGATGGACCAGTCACTCCGAGAGTCCCGTAAATACTTTCCCATCTCTGGTTATGATCTGCAGAGCCGAGCACAGGAGCTCTTTGTGCTCTCTGCGCTTACACCATTTCATTGATTCCGCCTTTAAGGTCAGCGGGGAGAGCCGGGGGGGCAGGGGGGTCCCCCAGCATCGGGGGGTCCCGGGGGGCCGGGCCGGTCCCGCAGCCCGGGGAGCGAGGGATGACGGCGACATCACCTCACACCCCATCAGGTTTTTTTTTTGCCTTCCCCCCCGGCCCGTGAGTTATGCTCTGAACTGCCTTTTTAAAGATTTTTTTTTTTTTTTAAGGAGCTGCTTTGTATTAAATGAATAAAATATGTTCGTGTCCCGTCGGGTCCCTGTTCGCTTCCATTCCGCCCCTTTATAAAAAGGAGTTAATCAGGAATGAGTTGCCACTGGCTTTTTGCAGTTTATCGCATTCCCCAAAGGAGTTTTACATCCTCAGCCCATTGGATCATCATCTTTTAATCCTAAAAAAAATACCTCTGCCTGTGTATGGGGTGTTTGAACGCTGAGATCCCGGCGCCTTGTAAACAGTTTTGGGTTTTTTTCCCCCAAACCCAGTACGAATTTAGGTTTGCGTTTATTTTCTGCTCTCACAGATGCTTCTGGTATCAAAATCTCGCCGCTTTAATTTGTTCAGCTGTAGAAGAACAGCGTCTGTGCAGCCCCGAGAATGTTTTCAGGTGTTCTGGGAAGAGATAAATGTTTCCGATTTTAGAACGCTGTTAGTGTTTAAAGAAAAAGGAACATTCGGAGAAGTGTTTGAGTCTTTCTCCTGTTTGTTGGGGGGGGGGAAAAATGTTCTTAATTATGACTTGCGGGGTTGGGGGGGGTGCTTGGAAAGCTCCTCCAGAAAAGTAATTCTAAACAGTAAAGAAGGGGGAGAAATAAAGGAGGGAAAATGCTCTATGATGTTTTATTTTAATAATCCTTTGCAGGCATGTGAGCCGCGGTCTGAGGGAGAAAAAAAAAATAAAGAAGTTTCAGGAAAAAGGCACGAACAATACCGCCTTTAAACCCAAATCTGCAAACTTCTGAGAATATGCCCTCGTATTGAATACACCGGATTTCTCTCCCGAGCGAAGGGGAAGGTTTTGTTCGTTTGGACAGTCTTTGAATACTGTTCTAAAACTTCTTTCAAGTGGGAACTGAAGAGAGAAATGTTAAGTTCTGGGAGGAGACAATAAGTTAGCATCTTTGAGCGGGGTCCCTTGCATGCAAATCAGCCTTTTGGCAATTTGGGGAAGTTTAATTGGAAGGTGGAAGCGTGCAAAGATAAGAAAGCGGCATCGGTAGGAGCTCGCTGGGGGTCCGGGGGGACCCCGGCCCCGCTCCTCACCTTGCCCGGAGACCCCGGCCCGCCCCGTCGGGCATCGCCCCTCTCCCCCGTCTCCCCGAGGTGTCTCGGAAATCAATCCCTGCCTCTGAAGTTTCTATAATTTTCACCTCATGAATTTTTTGTCGCCCCTTTTCCCCCCACCTCTCCCCGCCCCCGGGGTTCTGGGTCAGGCCGCGGTTCTTTGGCTGCTCGCAGCCCCTCCTTGGGCTCGCTGCTCGGGCTCCTCATTTCCCACCGCCGGAAAAGGTCTTGAACTCAATTAATAGCTAATAATTATCCAGCCAGCCCCGCCGCAGCCGTTTTTAGCCGGGGGAGCCCAAGTGAATCAGGCGCGGACCCCGCGGGGACTCGGGGAGGCCTCCTTGGTGTCCCCTTGGGGACTTCGGCTGCTTTTTGGGGGCTGAGCCGCAGTCCCGCGCACCCAGGGGCAGCAGAAGGAGGGGACAGTGAGGGGACACCTCCCGAGGGCTCCATCGGGGTCCCCAGGGGATGGGGACACCGCCAGAGCGGGCGCAGCTCCGCGGGGACGAGCGCAGGAAGCTCCGAATTGGGGCAGGGCAGCAAATGGAGATTTGGGGTGCAGCCCTTGCCACCTCTACAATATTTAATTAACGCGAATCCCGCCCTGGCCGGAGCCCTGCGGGGTTGCGGGCCTGGCTCGGGGCTGCCGGGAGGAGCAGGGGGTGCCCCGGGCAGGGGAACCCCAAAAACCGGGAGGGGAACGCGCCCCGAGCCAGCCAGCGGCTGCATCTCCCTGCGAGCCCTAAATCTCCCTAAATCTCCTTAAATCGGGGGCAGTTCGGGCACTTCCGAGGGAAAAGGCGACTCAGGTCGTTGTGGTGGCTTCAGAATTGGGCGTTTGGGCTGAAAAATGCTCGATCGAAAATTGCCCCAGCGGTACCTGTTTGCCAGGGGCACTTGCCGCAGGGGAGAAGCTCCCAAAAATCCCCCGGGAGGAGGAGAGAGCTCAGCCCTGAGAGACCGCGGGCTTGGGCTCTTTCCATAACAAAACTCTTCTGAATTACAGTGCACATCGTTCCTATTTTGCTTTCATTTGGCAAGCAATCTCCGGGCAAAAATATTTTGATCAAACGTCGAAAAAAATTGCTATAACTCCTTAATTTCCCTTCATTCCCAGAGACCGTCACGATTAAAATTGTGTTTACATCCCCAAAACTGTCTGTTCATGGGAGACAACACTGCTCGATGTCTGACGATTGTAATTATAATCATGTTCAAGTTAGATATTCAAATGTAAATTGTGCTTTTCTTTTTCTTTTTTTTTTTTACGACTTATTTTAGGACGTGAATTTTTACCTTCGCCGGGACCAGCAAGGCGCAGCCTGGCGCGGTGGAGTGTAACGAATTCGGAGGAATTCTTAGAGCTGAACACGTTTTTTGAAAAATCTGAAATGGCAATTGACACGGTGTTTTTTCAAGGCCAGAGGAGCCAGTGTTTTCTTCTAGAAATAAGAAAAAAAAAAATTAGACTGATCACCTCATTTTGATGCACAGACGGGTTTCAGTGCAGCTGGAATATCAGGGAAGAGGTGCAGGACAGAGGATGCAGGCACAGGTTATGCTGCAGTATTAATCTTCCCCTCTGTGTTTCATCGCTAAGGGGACCAGCAAGTGACTTAATTTCATTTTTTTTTTTTTCAATGTACAAAACGCATCCATTTCTCCCTTTCTCACTGGCGCTTGTTCCGCCGCTTCTCAAAGCTTTTCGGGTAAAAAAAAAATAAATTAATTTAAACCAATGAGAGTGTAAATAGGTCACTTCAGGAAAGGCTCTGGCGGGTGGAGGATGTGACACCCGCACCGAGCTCCATCACCCTGAGCAGCTCTGAGCCCCCCGAGCGGCTCCGGGTGGCCCCGACCCCGGGGGGAGGACCCGGGCCGGTGTCTCGCCACCCCCTCAGAGCGGGGAGGGGGCGCAGCCACCTTTGCAGAGTTTGATTTTTATTATTTTTATGGTTTTTCTCCTCTCCCCGGCCGCCAGCACAGCCGCTGCTGGGAAGGCGAACTGTCGGGGATGCTCGGAGGGGGCTCCCCCCGGGCCCCCCGTTATCCCCGCAGCCCCGGGGCTCCCGGCTGTCCTTAACCGCCCCCTTGTGCCGGCTGCTCGCAGGGACCGCGCCTCGGGAGGTGTCGGAATTCCTGGGCAGGAGGGATGCGAGGAGCGCTGCTCCGTGGCGTGGGTGCGAGGCAGCGCCTCGTCATCCCGTGGGTGCGCTCCCGCCGCTAATTAGCGGCAGATTAGCGGGGAAAATCCCCAGGGAAGCGTGTGACATTCTCAGCGGCTGATCTGCGACCCCGCGGAGCGCAGCCCCGTCCTGTGCCGCCGGGTTCTTGCGTAGTTTAAAATATTAATTCCCGGTTTAATCCCGTGCGCAGAAACAAGGAGGGATTGATGCGAAAATCCTCGGCAAGGGGCGTGCGGCAGCGCCCGGACAAGCTGGACGGGCTCAACCATTTTAATCTTCTTTACCGCTTGAAAATATTTGTGCAAAACAGCTCGCCAAGCGCCTCTCCCCTCTCCCGTGCCCCCCGTGGGTGCCCACCCGAGCCCGGGGCTCCCGGGAGGGCCCCGCGGGGAGCAGAGCCGGGCGCTTCCCACACGGCGCTTCACCTGGAGCGTGTTTCCCAATCCCACCTGGGAGCACATGGCTTGTGCTGGAGATGCCGAGGAACCCACCCGTAAATCCCTGCCACTCCAGCGCCCCCTCCCCAGAGCTGCGGGGACCCCCCCGCCCGCCCCACGCCGTGCTGAAATCTCCGCTAGCGGGGCGAGGGTGGAGGAGCAAAGAGGGGCCAGGGCGGAGGGGATCAACCCCGAGCAGGCTCATTTTGGGACCCCCCTGCTCCCCTGTGCCCCCAGACCCCCCAGACGCGGCCATGCGGGTCCCTGTCCCCTGGCACGCAGAGGGGCTTGGCTGCTTCTTCCCCTGCAGGAGGTGGTTATTAATTCTCGCTGGAGTGGTTTTCCCCTTCAGCCATCCCCAGGGTGCCCGTGGGCACAGTTCCTGGGCGAGTGGCGGTGCACGGAGTGGCTCCAGGCCGGGCAGGGCCCCGGCTCCTTGGCAGCCACCCGGCTTGACCCGGCAGCGCCCAGAAGCTTCCTGGCGCTTCTCCCTTCCTCCACGGGCATTCATTTGCCCTTCCCCGTGGAAGCGACACGCACGCAGACAGGTGCAGGCTGGAAAAGCCCGGTGGCCACCGCGGGATGCTCGCCTGCCGGGACACGGGGGGGCTCCGGGGATCCCGGGGGGCTGCGAGGCTCTCCCTGCCCGGCCGCACACCACGCTTTGCGGGGCTTTTGAGCCCCAGGAGCCCTTTCCTTCCACGGGGGCTCAGAGCCGGGATGCAGCGAGGCCCCGTGGAACCCCGGTGGGAGCAGGAGCGCTGTCCCCGGAGCTCCCGGGCCGTGCCCTCGCCAGCAGCCCCGAGCTGCTGGGGCTTGCAGCGAGCGGGGCAAACGGGGCCCGTTCCGGGGCTGCAACCGCCCGGCCGTGCCCGCTGCGGGGGGGGAATCCCACTCGTGTCGGGGATGGCAGCGTGTCCTGCCCCACACGCACCGCAGCCCACGGCCAGCACACCCCGGCTCCGGCCCTTCCAAATTCGTTCTCTCTTTTTTTTTCCCCCACATTTTCACCCTGTTATATATGTTTTTATTTTAGGGGGGGTTTTATCTCCTTTTTCCCCCTTTCCTGGGCCGGCAAAGCGCCGCAGCCCGGCCTTGCCGCCCCGCTCCGTGCCCGCCGGCGGCTGCGGGAGCCCCGCTCCCCTCTCCAGCCCGGCCGCCGCCGCCTCGGCCCGGCAGGAACGCGGCCGGAGCCGGGGAAGCGACACGGGCAGACCCGGGGTGCCGGGGACAACCGGGGCAGCCCAGACACGGCGGCTTTCGATCTCTTCTCGGTGGCTTCGTTTGCAGAAGCATCCCCCAAACCGTGGTACCCCCAGAGCCACCCCAACCGCGCACCCCCGAAAGCGCCTCTCCCCAAAAATCCCCGAGCGGCTCCGCTGGAGCGGGGCTGTGCCCCGCAGGAGCCGATTCCTGGGGGAGTCTGGGTGATGGGGATGCGGGGGGTTTTGGCCAGAAAACAAAAGCCGGGGTTGTGCGGGGCTGGGGCTGCGGGGGGCACGGCCGCGGTGCCCGCCCGGTGCTCCGAGCCCTCCGTGACCTTCGTTCCCCGCCTCGGCCACGGGGACGCGGCGCCCGGGGCATCCTCCCCCGGCCAGCCGCGGCTCTCCCGGCTCTACCCGGTCTTCTGCCAGAAGACCGCTTCAATAACAGCGAGAAATAACCTGGGACGACGTTTTCAAACTGAAACCCGCCCGTCCCGGGAGCGGCTCGGTGGGGGACGCGGGGACAGCGAGAGTCCGGGATGGCTGGAAGAAATATTTCAATGAGTTGGAAACACTCGAGCTCCTGTTTCACCGGTGAGGCTGGGAAGAGCTTGTTTTTCCAACCTCGGGGTGCCCGGCGCGCCGTGGAACGGCGTCCTCGAGGCAGGAATTCACAGGCACCGCTTCGGCATTTTAGGCGACACGTGGCTCCGAGTTCCCTTCAAACGGATTTATTTTATTTGGCCTCCTGCTCCCCCACCCTTCCCTCGGTAGCATCTGAAAGGCCTCTGCTCCCATTTGCAATTAAAGAGTTTATTGAGGAGGGGAAAACCGGTAATTAGCAGGAATATTCCCCCCCTCCCCAGTTCCACCTGCAGGGCAGGAGTGCAGCTGGCGGAATGGCTTCCAGCAGGGACCTGACGCACCCACACAAGTTTTGCTTTGTTTTTTTTGGGGTTTTTTTGCGGTGCCCTTCGGTGCGAGGGCTCCCCGGGATGGGTCCGCACCTCCAGCGCGGAGCGCCGCGCTGCCCTCACCCCATTATTTTATGGAATGTTTAAGACGACGCGCGTTTTCTCCCTCTCTCCATATTAATCTCATTAAATCCTACCTTTCAACCTTCTTCCGTGACCATCTGACCTGGCCACTTGAATTAAAATAGTGCTTTCTCCGCAGTCAAAGCCAGCACATCAATCACCGGCTATTTACACTTCGCTCCTCTCTTCAAAGCTCCTCTGCCCCAGCGCTCGCTACCTCCGCTCGGGGAGGGGGCGGCCAGGTCCTGGGGGGCTCCGGGGGTGTCTGTCCTTCCTCTCCCCCCTTTCCTCGGGTGGCTGGCGGCTTCCCCCGTCCCTGGGGAGCGCTGCCCCAGCGCGCTGCCTTCCACCTGAAAGGCAGAGCGGAGCGGCCGCCCTCCCTGCCCGACCCCTCCCGGCTGCCCGCGGGGTGCGGGGCCCGGGGCCCTCCCGGCGCGACAAACCGAGGGTGAAACCCCCGCCAACAGCGACAAAACCGAGCCGGGGATGGAGGAGAGAAGCTGCAGAAACGCTGGAAAAAAAATTCTGGTAGAAACACGAGAAATACCGACAAAACACGACAGCGCAAGTTCTCTTATTTTAAAAGTTATTATTTTTCAAGTTAGGCAACCCACCCCCTGAGCCAAAATGGGAGAGGAAGGCAAAAGGAAAAAAAAAGGGAAAAAAAAATAAGGAAGAAAATAAAGACAGACACTGGTTGAAAAGTTACGTAAATAAACATTTTTCAGATTAAAAACAAAAGCATGTCCAAACTAGGAACGTTTACAAGATGACAACTACTAACAAACTTTCTCTACAGCATTGCTATTTAGCAGTAACAATAATAATAGAATAATAATAATCACCTCTTTATAGGATGGCACCTTGATCCTTAAATATTGTCCAGTGTGTAAGGTCAGTGTGCGGAGGGTTAGGAGCGGAGAGGGCTGATTTTTCTTAAAGGGGCAGATCAGGAGAAGGCTCTGATGGTGCCGGCAGAGAGGAGGGGGCAGAGATAAGTGGTCTGAGGAAGAGGATAGGACAAAAAAAAAAAAAAAAAAAAAAAAAAAAAGGGAGAGAGGAAAAAAAAAAAAAAGACCAAACCAGCCCGATGATGATGAATACATTGGAAAGTTTTTTTGGCCCTGGTGAGGGTGTCAGATTGAATGCTCTGTGCGCATGTGCGAAGGTGTCCAAACTGACAATGCTGGGGAGATGAAGATAGTGTGTAGCTGCTTCTGGGCTCAAGGAGGAGGAGAGGAATCCACACGCCGACACGATGAGATCCAAGGCGAGGGCGAGAAAACTGCCCAAAAGTAGGTCCTTTCTCTCCCTTCTTCCGCGTACCGGCGGCGGGGCCGGGGGCACGGAGCCGGGCCGGGGGCTGCGCGGGGCTGAGCCCCTCTCGCCCTCCCCGCGGCGGCCGCAGCCCCGCCGCCCGCCCGCCCCTGGGCGCGGGTCCCCCCGCGCTGCCCCGCGCCGCTCCGCGCTGCCCCGCGCCGCTCCGCGCTACAGCGGGCGCGGCGGGCGGGCGGTGCGCGGGGCCGGGGGAGAAAAGCGAAAGTTAGCTGGAAGTTGACGAAAGGGGATAGCGAGGAACTTTTTTTTTTTTTTTTTTTTTTTTTTTTTTTTTTTTTTTATTGAGTCGTTCCAAGTCTTGTGAAATAATATTCCCGGCTCCTGAAATAGTGGGCGCTAGAGGTCTGCGTTTGGCATCTGCCGGCGGGAGCCGAGAGACGGAGCGCTGGAGAGAGGGGGGAGAGAGAGACAGGCAGAGGGAGGGGGGGGAGTGGGAGAAACCCTTCTGGTCTCGGGAACAATTATCGAGGAGAGGGAAGGAAGAGAATTTGTAGCAAAAAATGGATCCGCTCTCAGTGAGGGGCTTTGGAGTCGCAGGTCCAGAGGGAAGATCCTGAAGGCAGCTCGGGTGTCCCAGCTGGGGGTTAAGAAGGTCTGGGGGAGGGGAGTGTGGGGGAGTGTCTTTAATTTTTAATTTTTTAAAATTTACTTGGGGGTGGAATTGCAGCTCCTAAGTCTCGCGCAGCTTTTGCCCTCCGTCTTCCAGCGGACCCTCTCCCGTTCGTTCTTTCTTTCGAGTCGTTTTTAGCCTGGATTTTCCGAGGAGGAAGGAAAGTGTGGCTTTTGTAGGGAAGAGCGGGTCCTCTGTGCCCCCACTGCCTCAGAGTCCCGCTGCAAAGGCTCGGGATGGTTCCTCGGTGATTCCCTGTTAGGTTCCGGTGGCAGCGCAGGATTCTGGAGCCCGGGCAGCCAGCCTGTCCTTTCATTATTATTATTATCATCATTATTATTATTATTACTATTATTTAGTTTCTGTTTCGCTCTGTGCGAAGTATCTGGAGCTGCAGAAGTTGCAGCGCAGTGTGTGCCCCGCTGGAAACTCCGCTCGCAGCGCTCGGAAAAGGCTCGGGCGAGCAGCGCTGCCCGCTCCGCTGCCTCGCGTGCCTTTCCACGGGAGCCCCGGGGGGAACCTGGGGCCGCTCAGAGCCGGGCGTGGGGCGGGGGGATCCCCGCAGGTGATGGAGAGCAGCCCCCCCTGCACAGCCCGTCGGGGTTCAGCCTCTCCCCGCGGCTGCCGAGGGCTCACGGGCGCTCCAGCGCTGCCACACGTGGGCTCCGAGGTTGGTTTTGTCGTTCAAGTTCGTCATCCCGGAGCCTTTCCAGGCCGCCAAGGTCAGCGAGGGCCGGTGCCGCCCCCCGGGATGAGCCGCGGTCGCCCCTTCCCGGGGAGGACACCCCCGTTCCAGGGGAACCCTTCTCCAAAGCCAGCGCGGCTCCTGGGGTCACTTTTCCTCACAAAGTGGCTTTGTCGCCGGGTTTGTCGCCGGCCCCGAGCTCCGGCCGCCGTTCCTGTTTCGCGGCAGCCCCAGGCCCCGCGGCTCACCTTGGTGTCGCGACATTTTCCATCGCGATCCAGGAGGGTCCCCCTGTCCCCAAAGCGTGTCCGTGTGTCCCCCGAACACCCCGCTCGGCTCTGCGGGCACCAGCGCTGCTCGGGGCGGGATGGGTGACCCTTTGCGTGGTCAACATTGTCACCCCATCGCTGGGGAGTTCTAAGGGAAGTTCATGGAATTAATCCAGGGATTTTATTTTACTTTAATTTATTTTTTTTCAATAAACACTCGTTTTAAGCGTCCCCGTTCAAATAATAACTTTTTAAAAAGTCGTCAGTTATTGTTTTAGATTGCTAAAGTGAGGAATGATTTTCAGAGCTCTCTTGGCTGGAAAAGCCAAGTTCAATGGTTAAATAAGGTGGAATATTTCACTTTTATTTTCTTTCTTATTTTTTTTTTCCTCGCCTCTCCTTCTCTTTCTTTTTACTTCTTGAAAAGGCCCCGGGTTTTTTTTGCAGATGTGCCCCGGCGGTTCAGTGCGGGTTTTTACAGATGTGTCCCCGGTGGGTGCGATGCGGATCCGGCCGCGTTTGAGACCCTCCGCGCTCCCCCCGTGAGCTCTCAGCGAGCTCCTGCAGCTCAAGGGCTAAAAGATTTTCGGTGCCTGGATATCTCCAGAGCTCGGGGAAGAGCTGGGAGCTCCGCGGCCGGGAGCGAGCCCTTCCCGGCGGCCGGAGCCGCGAACGCGCCTGGAAGCGCCTGCTCGGAGGCTGAGCCCTGATTAAAATCAGGTGTTTAATACAATACAAGGCCCAACGGTTTATGGGGTTTCAGGCGAGGATTTTTTAGGGATCACAGTTCAAAACAGTAGTCCGGAGCTAAGGTTTCAATATCCCAGGAGTATTTATTTGCCAAACAGATTAAACACGGACACGAGTGTGGGATCTCGTTGTATTTTCCCCGGCGAGGTAGCCACAACTTCTTTCACGGCACGGGACCCCGCAGGTCCCTTCCCAGCTCCCTTTTCTGGCTGCTGCAGCCCCGGGAGCGGCTGCGGGTGCTGGGAGAGCCCGCACGGCCCCGGTGCGCGGCCGCCGAGCCGTGCGAGGCTTTAAAAACACGCTGTGCTGGAAAATTTCATTTCATTGGACAATATTTTAAGCAGATGTGAGGCTCCGCTGGGAATTCCACAATATTACCTGTCTGGGAAAAGGGGAGAACGCTTGTGCGCTGGGGTGGGAGCGGAATTCTCGGCGGTTTCAGCGCCACTCACACCGGGAGAGCGGCAGGTACCGGGGGCAGCGGAGCTGAACCGGAGCCGGGGATGGCTCTCGCTCGCTCCGTGGCTCCCGGCCGGGCTGGGAGCCTTTAGAAACGGCTGTAAATCAAAAAACGAGGCTCGCTCAGGGTGCGGGGAGGCGCAGCAGCCCCGGGGGTGCCGGCGCCCAGGTGAGCGCTGCCCCCGCATCCCCCGCAGGGCCGGGCTGGGCTCCGGGGGCTCGGCCACCCGCAGCCCCCGAGGGGATCAGCGGCACGGCCAGGTAGAAGGCCACGCCGTGTCCCCGGCTCCAAGGGCCTCGTCTTTTCGCGAGAAAATAAAATCTGGGTGAGCGGGGAGAAGCTCTGCAGCAGCCGGGGTCTCGCTGCTGCTGGCAGAGAGAGGATGCAGGGGAGGCGAATGACACAGGAGCTGGGCGCTGCACGCTCAAAGCGAATTCGTTTCCTTTCGAAATCCCTGAATTTCAGAGTACAGCTACAACACCAAGCTATACACGGCAGGGCAGGATCGCAGGCTCTTAAATAAATGCTCGTGCTGGCAAAAGGTGGTTGATATTTCTGCAGCTCCGTTTGTTTTCACTGTTAGGAACAGGAC